>NW_024881665.1:0-337500 GCF_019059575.1 Amphibalanus amphitrite
AACTGTGATGTAATCCATTGAATTACCCCTCACAACTGACTTTCCCGAAAGAGAGATATTGGATGATACACGACGTTGAATATAGCCAGCAGACCTTGACTTATCCAAATCAACTCACTACCATAAAACGCCCTTAGCACTGCCAAGTAACAGCTTGGTTCAAGCTCCAAATTTTGCGCAATGATACCAGTCAAAGCCGTCGAAAACAGCCTTGATGAGCCTTCGTTTTGTCTTGTTGGAGTTCGCCCTAAGGGTCTACTCAAAGACGATATTTTGATTCCAGTCAACAAACCTAGGAAGTACCTATAGAAGCATTCACAAATTGAAGACTGTGACGGGACTTTTTCTTGAAAAAAAATGCGGAGAAAGAGCACTGGGAAGTGGAGTACAGCGCCATTCACAGTCGGCAAGCCAGTATAACGTGCTGGGCTCTGCAGTATTGTTACATTGGCCTTTAAGGCCCCCAGGCCCCATTTTTTTTTTTTTGCAATCGCGGAGGCCATGTGTATATGTACATTTTAAAAGCTAACTATGACATGCAATAACCATCGATATTTGAGACAGTTACAAATAGCCTCACTCTCCTATGATGCAGTTATTTTACCTTCATCCAGGCCCTGTAGGTTACACGTTAAACTCGTACACTCACCTGTAGGCTGTAGTGATGGTTGCGAACATATTCTTGGTATATGCTCAGCATCGGTAGTAGCATGTCAAACAGGTCCCCTGCAATGGAATGAACAAATCGAGTGCATAGCAAGAAAGGCTGGCTACCATAACAGAGTTTGACATCTGCACCTCTAAAAGGTATGGTAAAAATGGGGAGGGGAGGGGTGTAAAATGTAAGGGTGGTCAGGGTGGATCTACGGTTAAGTGGTAAGGTAATAAGTCATAATTTTACAGTAAAATTATAAATTAGCTTATTTACCTACATAAAATAAAAGGAGAAAAATGTAGCTAACACAAACTCAATTAGGTACCTAATCAAGAAGAGAATTGCCGGGAGACCACGGTAAAGGCCATTTGATTTGCCATTTGATTTGCCCGTTATGTATATAATTTATTATCACAGCTAGTGCTAGTGAAAAATATATAAAATAGAATGCTAAAACCCTGTCCCTTTATTGTCAAGCTGTCTCGATAACCAACGGTGCTGTTTTACTGTGAAAAAAAGATTCGTGTTGTAAGTTTTACATACATTTCACGCTTATCGTACCATAATATCGTACCAACATACTAGTACATGTAAGGAGGATATCTGTGCTGATGGCCTAACCTCCCCTTCCCCCCCCCACTCCTCTCCAATTCGACTGGATTCAATTGGTTACAGGGCGGGTTCCTAATAGTCAGAGTGGTGTTGGGGTATATGGGGCGAACACGACGTGGGCACTTTTCACTACATATTGGTGAGTTTTGTCATAACATGCAAGGGCAACACTGCGCACGTCTCAATAACCACACTGGTCAACACCAAAGCACGGGTTATCGGGCGACACTCATTCCGTGAGGGGGCTCTCGGCCCGGCGTGTGCCGCGTGCAAATTGAATCCACAGCGGCCCGGCCGTGTCGCCAGACCTTTGAGGGGTGTGGGCCGGCCGCGGCGGACCGCGAGAGTCGCTCGATGGGCGGCGAACGGCAGCGGATCAGCACCGCCATCGCTCAGCGCCACAGGGAGCCCTCCGCAGCGGAGCAGAGCGATCCGACCCGCGGCTCGAACGGACTCCGAGAGTATGTGCGGTTTGTGTGATATCAGACAGGACAGGTGACGAGGCTCCATGAGCTCCTGTCAAAAGGACAGTATGTTGCTCGCTCCCTGCGGATTGTTATTAGTCTCTTCTGCCTCATGGTGATTCATGCCGTTTTCATTTTAATTTATTACCAGCATAACGCCTTTTGGGGCGATTAACGGAGCGAGCGAGTGGGTGGGCCTTGCACGTGCGAAATTTCGAGGGGGGTACCTCCAGCCGACTTGTGCACGGCACCCTACTAACCGGTCTCTAGCGATGTGCCAAATTTGAGCACAATCAGCCCAGTCGTTCTCGAGATCTGGAAGCGGCACCCTGCACGTGCGCACGTGCGAAATGGGTCCCAACTGACTTGTGCACGGCACCCTACTAACTGGTCCCTAACCGTGTACCAAATTTGAGCGCAATCAGTCCAGCCGTTCTCGAGATCTGGAAACGACCCCTGCACGTGCACACGTGCAGCAGCACCCCAACTCTGGCACATGGATATGCATTGCCTAGTGAGTACCTACCTACAGGGTGGAAAGTAATTACGCGAACATGTATTTTCTTACAATTTCGCCCGTCAGTGGAGATTTTGTATAAGCGCGGGCTGTCATGGAACATGATTGGTCGTGTTTGTTGTCGCCTCATCTACCAAAAGTGACCTTACTTTGAAAAATGACTTGGAAGGTCTACAATACGTCTCGACTTCGAATGGTGCAGACGCCATACGCTGCACAAGACCACAATGTGCAAAGATCGCAATTTGGTGTTACCAGGGAAAGCGTTTGTGATTATTTTGGCTGGATTGGTGCGGAAGGGACTCGGAACGGTCTCGGCACCAGCATTACTCAATTACACGTTTGGTTGAAGCATAATAAAACTTAAGAGGACTTAAAAAGCAAAGCCGTTGGCGGCAGTAAAACCTCGGCGAATTCAGGCGCCGAATGGGTGGTCACCATTTCCGCGACCAAACGACAACAGTCGATCCAAAAACAGGCGAAATGGTTTACTATGGCCGGGTACCCGATCTATGATATCACGATTCATACATAAATCCGTGAAAATTCGAAAATCAAGCCGTACAAACAATCGAGATGGCCAAATTTCATGAATTCACAGCAGGATTGTCAATTTAAGTTTTCTAAAGACCGGCAAACCTGAACAGAGGAGAACAGGCAGCTGGCTTTGTGGTTGGGTGAGACATCTTCGAAGCTATTTCATCCGTCAAACCTGCAGAACAACGCGTTGGGGGCTGCTGATGCGTCCGACGTCCCGCCCGTCCCAACCTTCAAACATCCGGCAAAGGAACACACATCAGCGTGTTATGAGCGCCCGGATGGTGTCAGAATTGCATGTAGTGACCAAAAAGGCAACCAAAAATAAAGTATACAACTAGTGGAACATCCTTCCAGACGAGTCTCTTTATCTAATCCACCAATGCACCAAAAGGGGCAAAATGATTGAGCGCACTTTTGTGCCCGACGCAAAGAAACTCTTCTTCATGATTGATAAAGTCCTTCCTCTCACGGCCAAAAAGACGCAAGACTGGTGCTTTGAGAACCGGTTCTTCTTCTGGGCATATAATGGTCAATCTGGGAATAGCCCAGACCTCAATTTGATCAAAAATATCCAGGCGACTCTTCAGGAGAGCGTCTAAGAGCTGCTAGTAGCCACCAACATCGATTGCCTCTCCAGACAGCTCCAGGAGGCGTGGACTAAGCTTTGGCCAACGGTGCTTGACATGCTCATGTCAATTATGCCTGAACGCCTTTGTCAGTGTATCGCACATAAATAGGAATATATGAAAGGATGAAATTTTCATGTCACCCGCCGCTTTTTCCATTGCTATAAGACGAAAAAGTATGTTCGCGTAATTACTTTCCACCCTGTACATGCCAACTTTCAGCGCAATCGGCCAAGTAGTTACCGAGATATTGCAACTATTACAAAAGTGACACCTCTTCGTTTTGCACGTGGCACGTGCATAAGGGGTCACCCACATGCATCGGGAATCGTCCAATACTTGGTAGAAGGGATGAGGCTACCCTACAAAAATCACCGCATGTAAATCGGTCAAGTGGTTGCTGAGATACAAGTGTCGCAGAATCGTGACCACGGCCGGCCGGCCGGCCGCTCATACTCAGAAATTTTCGTTATTCTACGTAAGACTCCGCTCGCTTCGCTCGCTCCGTAACCAGTATAACGCCTTTTGGGGCGACTAACGGAGCGAGCGAGAGGGTGGGCCTTGCACGTGCGAAATTGCGAGGGGGTACCTCCAACTGACTTGTGCATAGCACCCTACTAACCGGTCTCTAGCGATGTGCCAAATTTGGGCACAATCGGCCCAGCCGTTCTCGAGATCTGGAAGCGGCATCCTGCACGTGCGCACGTGCAAAATGGGTCCCAACTGACTTTTGCACGGCACCCTACTAACCGGTCCCTAACCATGTGCCAAATTTGAGCGCCATCGGTCCAGCCGTTCTCGAGATTTGGAATCGACCCCTGCACGTGCGCACGTGCAGCAGCACCCCAACTCTGGCACATGGATATGCATTGCCTAGTGGGTGCCTACCTACATGCCAACTTCCAGCGCAATCGGCCAAGTAGTTACCGAGATATTGCAACAATTACAAAACTGACACCTCTTCGTTTTGCACGTGGCACGTGCATAAGGGGTCACCCACATGCATCGGGAATAGTCCAATACTTGGTAGAAGGAATGAAGCTACCCTACAAAAATTACCGCGTGTAAATCGGTCAAGTGGTTGCTGAGATATAAGCCTCGCAAAAGCGTGACCACGGCCGGCCGGCCGGCCGGCCGCTCATACTCAGAAATTTCCGTTAATCTAAGGAAAGACTACGCTCGCTTCGCTCGCTCCGTAATCATCTGGTTCTTGAATTACGTTGATAATGGACCAGTATAACGCCTTTTGGGGCGACTAACGGAGCGAGCGAGAGGGTGAGCCTTGCACGTGCGAAATTGCGAGGGAGTACCTCCAACTGAGTTGTGCACGGCACCCTACTAACCGGTCTCTAGCGATGTGCCAAATTTGAGCACAATCGGCCCAGCCGTTCTCGAGATCTGGAGGCGGCACCCTGCACGTGCGCACGTGCAAAATGGGTCCCAACTGACTTTTGCACGGCACCCTACTAACCGGTCCCTAACCATGTACCAAATTTGAGCGCCATCGGTCCAGCCGTTCTCGAGATCTGGAATCGACCCCTGCACGTGCGCACGTGCAGCAGCACCTCAACTCTGGCACATGGATCTGCATTGCATAGTGGGTGCCTACCTACATGCCAACTTTCAGCGCAATCGGCCAAGTAGTTACCGAGATATTGCAACAATTGCAAAAGTGACACCTCTTCGTTTTGCACGTGGCACGTGCATAAGGGGTCACCCACATGCATCGGGAATAGTCCAATACTTGGTAGAAGGAATGAAGCTACCCTACAAAAATTACCGCATGTAAATCGGTCAAGTGGTTGCTGAGATATAAGCCTCGCAAAAGCGTGACCACGGCCGGCCGGCCGGCCGGCCGGCCGGCCGGCCGCTCATACTCAGAAATTTCCGTTAATCTAAGGAAAGACTACGCTCGCTTCGCTCGCTCCGTAAAAAACATTGGCCCTTCTTTTTCGTGGCTGAAGATTATCTGTTACTATGAAACCCCTTTGACCAAATGTACCTATATTGTAGCCTCGCTTACTAATGACTTGGCTTCTGGTACAGGGTGACACAAAAAAACGGTCACCACCAAAATTCGAATAACTTCGGAAGTGTTATGCAGATCATCACCAAACTTCGGCCACTTTAGGTCACACCTATGTAGCAGACATCCACCTAGTTTCAAGTCTTCACTACGAATACTTTTAGTACAGTGTGTGTTTTACTGACGCTCCACAATTGCTCCAGGTGAGCGCCCCGGCGCTGCAGGGCGTAGGCACACCTGCATCCGGCGGGCAAAGTTGTCGATAACCCGATAAGAATAACGTTTCAGGGGTAGCACCCCCTGAGCACTGTCTCCAGAGGCCATTGCACTCTGTAAAGTGCACAGCCATCGGGTTATCGACAACTTTGCCCGCCGGATGCAGGTGTGCCTACGCCCTGCAGCGCCGGGGCGCTCACCTGGAGCACATTGTGGAGCGTCAGTAAAACACACACTGTACTAATAGTATTCGTAGTGAAGACTTGAAACTTGGTGGATGTATGCTACATAGGTGTGACCTAAAGTGGTTGAAGTTTGGTGATGATCTGAATAAAACTTCCGAAATTATTCGAATTTTGGTGATGACCGCTTTTTTGTGTCACCCTGTACATACCTACATGGTGATGTGACGAGGGTGGTAAGTAAAAGTAAATGCTCATGAACATCACCATTGAACTAGAGGTTCATTTTCTACGGATGATTTTCTCAGCTGCCAGTTTGCCGAGCTCCCTGTTTTTTTTTGTTTTTTTTTGCATAATCGTATCTCATAACCCTCGCACGACCAGGCCATTTCTCATAACACGAACGACCGGGGGGGGGGGGGGGTTGTTACGACCCCCCCCTGGCGTTTCGAAACGGAAGGTCGTAGAGCTTAGCGGAAAAAAACCAACGGATTGCTCTCAACGAGATCTCGCGATTGGTGGTATATTTTTTGGTCCTAGGTCAACATTTGACCTACTTATGACCGGTCAAAGGTCAAATTTTCGGAAAAATCTAACTTTTTTTCAGATTTCCGCGCCGATTGCGGCAAAACGGTAAGAGATATCGACTTGAAACCTTCACTAACGTGATCCTTGATCAATTCTCTATCGTTTGGTGTGTATTTCGATGTCATAACTTTAAAAATGATGCGTTGGGAGCATCGGAAGTCTGCAAGGTCATTTGTCCATTGGGTCACGTCAGGCGTGTGACGTCACTGACCTGACCCTGACCCAAAATGAACTACAAGAAACAACCGACGATGCCTGAAATGGATAGCAAATTCGAATTCAGGGCATCAAAATACCCCGAAATGGCATACAAGTGCAAGAAGTCATTACAGGTCAACCGAGGTCAATGACCTTACCTTGACCTTTAGTGACCTTCAAAATGTCAACGGACATTGTGCCAATGTCAAATCAGCCAGTTGTGATTCTATAAAACAATCCATCAGTGCGTCAGGTCAGTCGGCATTTATAACAATGTGAAGCAATCTCCAATTTAGCGTAAATCTGGCCGGAGGTTGTTCCCTTTATGACGTCATAACTCCGTGACCTGACATGGCCTTGACAAAAAAAAAACAAAAGTTGCGCAAAGGATGCCCCAAAGGGTACTGAAAATTTGAGCAGGCTATCTGAAACGGTTCGGCGTGTAGCTAAGAAAAACCTCGGGGGGGGGGGTTGATACAACCCCCCCCCTAGGCGTTCTAGGGTTAAGTCAGCTATTTGTTTAAAAATGAAACAATGGTTTTCACAGGCTAGGCTGTGGGAACTTCAGCCCAGCGGAGAATCCATTGCGCCGAGAATAAGACAGGGAAATGCACTCATCATTTGAGTCAATCAGCCTCGAGAAACACTGCAATTGATCGAAAATAGTTATGTTTTTGCTCCGAGTTAGACCCGTGCAGCTTCGTCATTAAATGACACCAAGATGCCTGCAACTTCATGCTGTTTTCGTTATGACTGTGATCACAGAATTTCGTCGCTCCGAGCAGAAACGTCAATCCACGTTATCACGTCATAGTTTGCATGCTTTAGTTTTGTAAAAGACTGTTCCATTGATAGCAATGATGTCTTACAAATGGCTATGCAAGAGTAACTTTGACATAGTTCCAATATTTACTTGGTATTCGCTGCATTGTATTAAAAGTGCTTACATTTTAATGCTCGTTTTCAACGCTAACAGCTATTTGCAAAGCACTTTGCTGCATATGAATGTTGTATGTACTTTGAATAACTTTCCAGTAACTAACTATAATATATTGCTACCTCTATCAAAAAAGGCTAGTGGGTGGAAGAAGAACATCGTGCTCTTGTTACTGATGCATCGTGGTATATCTGGGTATCTGCACTGCATTGGGACATTCCTGGTGCAGCATGCGCTTTACGCATTCCTCTCTGGTGACTGGAACCAAGGTAGCTGGGAACGCATGCAGCGTGTCAAACCAAAACTATTCTTCACTGATACACCACAATATTTAGACATTATTCACTCCACATTGGCCAACATCTCATCACTTTTTTGCCAATATGTGAAACTCGGGACTGATATTGCCTCTGTCAGTGCTGTGTATGAAACTAACTATTATCCTTATGACATATATGCTATGGATATTATGTCTACTTTGCATCAAACAATGTGATTAGATATGAAAAAATAACCTCAAGTGGTGTTGCTGCAAAGAAACACCAAATGCTAGAGATCACGACTCCCTCGCAGTAAACGACAAAACCAAACACAAAATTACGAGACATGGAAGCCACAAATCAACAACCAAATATCACTTAGGCGGACGCAGATTAATGGTGAAAGAAGATGAAAACTGAGCATCCTATTGTTCATCCGTTTCACGGATTATCTTCTCTAATAACCGTTGGCTCCCGTTCCGCTACTGATAAGTCTCCCAGGCGCGCAAAAATTATGCTGTTCCCTCCTATGACCGTGTCCACGACTGTCTAATGTCCCCTCCTATGACCGTGTCCACGACTGTCTAATGTCCCCTCCTGTGACCGTGTCCGCGACTGTCCGGTGCCCCCCCCCCCCCCCCCCCCTCCTGAAAGTGTTCCGCGACCGTCGGGTGTCCAGTGTCCCCTCCTGTGACTATTTCCGAGACTGTCCAGTGTCCGCGACTGTCCAGTGTCCGCGACTGTCCAGTATCCGCGACTGACTAGTGTCCGCGACTGTCTTGTGTCACCTCCTATAGCCGTCTCCGTGACTGTATAATGTCCGGTGTCCGCGATTGATCTGCGTCCACGACAGTTACATGTCCGCGACTGTCCACCGTCCGCTATACTGTCCAGTGCCCGTCGTCCGCTGTGCTGGCTTTTTTCACCACACCACCCATGCGGTCAGGTCACTGCAGCGCTGTGTGCGTCTGACCCCCGTGGACGGACAGCGAGTACACGGTGGAGAGGGCCGACAGTCAGACAGCATGACTCTAAGTGGCACCACGACACTGACAAGACTCGGCAGCCGGACGCCACATACCTAATGGAGCACATATAGGCCGGCAGTGATCTGTGAACAGGTCAGATGTGTGTGAGAGACGGACCGCACGGACCGCAGTCCCGCTGGCCCGCCGCGCCTGCCGCGCCCCAAGCCGCCGGGTATCGACAGAGACAGAGCACAGGCCTCTCACTGCTGCCCAGCGCCGCAGCGTGCAGGCCAGGCGGGAACGGCCCACCAACCACCCAGAAACCCCCAGAAAGCAAGGCAAAGCTAGAACAAAAGCTGCCCGTGTAATATACTGCCCGTACATACCCGAGGTATCGAAAAATCGCATTATGATGCCCGGAAACACTTCCGCTGATATGATACGAGCAAAAAGAAAATATAATATTGTGAATTTTCCTACGTTGAAAATGAGAATGCCTGAGACGCTGTCTAGTGTTCCGGAACACAGAATGCGAGTTGACGAATCTTTATACACAAATCGAAAATACATAAAAAACGAGTATAACATCGTAATGCTCCGATGTTTGAATTATTTGGTTTAAAAAGGAACTAAAATATGTAGTTAACGACATAATTCCCATGCTCATGCCAGATATTTAAAGATAACCGCCGTTGTTCTTTACGGGCTCATACATGATAAAATAAGGCATTACAAAAAAAGATAAGATATCAGAACGTCGTCTTTCTTTGATAGAGGTGCAGCATGTCTGACCAATAAATCTAACCTTTTGTCCATGAAAACGTTGATGATAGTCTCTCCTCTATCTACTTGTAATATCGTAACGTTAAATTATTTTACTCGTTGCAGATGACCGCATATTACAATCACCGTGGTTGCATATTTTTTACTCGAGCAGTTTTCCGCAAACTTACAGGACAGTGGTGTGGTGAGATTATGGGGAAATGTTGCACCTCTACTCAACACTTACCCAGCACTAAGGTTGGCCAGCTCTCCATTCTAGCTGAAAGGCCCTTTAAGAATATTTGATGGAGGAATAGCAGCGTTTCAGAGTTGAGGAAGATGGAGTTGACGTCCTCGTGGCTGCACGGCGGCAGTTTGGAGGAGGCGGCCATTTTGAACGGCCGCAGGAACCCCGTCACTAAGATGTTTAGCTGTTCTACATACTCCTCTTCTGCTTCCACCATTCGAAATACCAGACTGGAACAAGAGCAAACTGAGTTGTTCAAAGTGATTACCATATAGGTACTCCTCTCTCTTTCTTTTTTCTCTCTTCCCCCCCTCTCTCTCTCTCTCTCTCTCTCTCTCAAAATGATATATTCGTAAAATACCTAATGTATGACTTCTTTCAGCATACCCCCATGGATCAATCAAAGCCACTTACTCAAAAAAAAAAAAACTCGATTGAATGCAGTTATGTAATTAATTAAAGCCCAGGAACTTGCAGTGTATTTGTATGTCTCTCTAATAACGTACCTGTTCCTCTTTCGCATGCTCTCGGCGTGCGGTGATTTGATGTATTCTTCGACAATCTGTTTCCATCGCCGGCGGCACAGCCAGCCGCGAAAGAAACTCTGCACCTTTTTTATCTTCTTTATTTCATCAGACTCTTCGCTCTCCTCGGACTGTTGGCGGGGCAAAAACCGCCAGTCCTTCTTCAGACTGCAGAGCTGGAAATGAGAACAATGTCAGAACACGCCGATATGTTGTGCGTGGTTCATTAGCCGCCCACTTGCCTCTGCCAGCGCGCGCATGGCATGGCTTAAGTTTACGGAAACAAGTACAACTGTTTATCGTATGGTTTGCCAAATGTCTGAGTCACAAATGTTTACTCACCGCTTGCTTACATCACTAAGGTAAGGTTTATGTGAAACAGAATACATAAAACTATAGGGGGAAAAATGAACCACAAGGTACATGCATGTGCATATAAAGGTCGGTATATTACCTGTTCCTATCACCAAAATGGTCCGCCGATGAGATGTCTCATTTGTCACCTTCACATTTCCACATGACGCAAAGGGCATCCACAACCACAAAAGAAACTACATATAACTAGAAAATTATATTCTTAAAGTAATTCAGTGGGCGTTTCCACCTCAGCATCCAGTTCGGACACATTTATCATATGTAACACCGCTCTATTAATTTGGTGGTCTGGTTTTCTTCGCGTTGACAAGCCCATAACACACAAGACTAACGTAACTGCACGGCACAGCTGAGTAAATCCAGGGGGAGGAGAGCTCTGGCCGGTGACACCCGCATCCAATCGGTCGCTCAGCGCCGAGTTGGGAGCAATTAGTCGGCTAACTGCCGACCCGGCGCGACGGGCCTATCGGGCACGGCACTGCCGGCGAGAGATCGATGGCCGACAGCGGCGGGAGAGAGCGCCGCCAGCTCCTCAGACAGTCACCGAGCCCTCTGCAGTCACCGAGCCCTCTGCAGTCACTGAGCCCTCTGTCACCGCCCTCCTCAAACAGCCACCGGCCCTCTGCAGTCACTGAGCCTACCCAGACAGTCACCGAGCCTACCCAGACAGTCAGTCACCGAGCCTACCCAGACAGTCACCGAGCCTACCCAGACAGTCACCGAGCCTACCCAGACAGTCACCGAGCCTACCCAGACAGTCACCGAGCCTATTCAGACAGTCACCGAGCCTATACCCAGACAGTCCCCGAGCCTATTCAGACACTACCCAGACAGTCCCCGAGCCTATTCAGACAGTCACAAAGCCCCCTGGAGAGGGCTCGGTGACTGGAGAAAGGCTCGATGACAGAAGGCACGGTGACTGTAGGGGGCTCGGTGGTATTCGGCGTTCGAAGGCATTTGGACGTTCTGCATACAGAAAGAAGTATGGATGTTCCTAGGGGCTGCCTGCTCGAATAATATTTCAATCAGAAATGGACGGTAACCATGCACGCTAGTCATAACAAAACGCATGCATGATAAATTATATAAATACCAGTCGAAATAAATCTGTAACGTTGAAAATGACATATGGATCAGATTTTTACCTCGTTTCTAAGCTTCTTTATTTCTGTGGTGAGCTCGTCGCATTGTTGTGAGTACTGCCATTTCGCCGTCTTCTCACTCTCGACAATTTGCAGCAGGTGCAGATGCTTCTGTTCCAGCTCCTCCTTTTGAAGCAGGAGCCTGTTGAAACTGGAAAAATACAAAAAAAGGTTAATTGACAGAATGACACTGGCAGATGTGCATACTGCATAGGTATACTTTTATAGCTTCATCAGCAGTGGCGCACAGATAGACTGGTTGCTGACTGGGCGAGCTGTGTGACGTCATCGCGACTGACCTGGCGTGTCGGATAGCCTCTATCCAGGACTTGCACTCGCTCTCAGAGTTGGCTCGGAGGTCGTACTGCCTCTGGTTCTCCCGGCGGTATGTTATTGACAGACAGTACTGCCGGCAACGGGCAACAGTCAAATGTCAAAAGCCGAACAGGCTCCCTGTATCAGCATCGATACTCAAATGCAACAAAAATTTGCATACTGCTGCATGTCGAAAATATGCATCTAAAGAAAAAAAAAGACTTCAACACCTGCTTCAACACAAAGTCACAAACTGTCCACGAAGATAAGAATTTTCACACACTTGTACGTCATAGTCCCAGAGTCTTCCCCCGCCCCGCCCCACCACTTTTGCCCCTCCACCCCGCCCGTGGGCCCAGACAGACACAGTCCCTCCCTCGCCCCCTACCAGCGGTTCGGTGTCCTTGGGTTTGGCCGCGGTGGTGATGAGCCTCTCGCAGTAGCAGCCCTCCAGCAGGATCACCCCCGACGGGCGGCTGCTCGACTCGGTCTCGTAGTAAAACAGCATGTTCTGAGGGACACACAGACGTGGGTTAGAGGGTAGACAGGGCAATATTGCTGAGTCTAGGCAAGAAAAATGACAGCCGGAGGCTGACAAGCGCAGCATAACAGTTGTGAGGAATTTTTTTTTTTTATAAGCAAACTCGATGATAAATAATTACGATACCTTACTGCACTAACCACGTGCTGGGGAACCCTAGTAACTTGATACAGATGGTTTAGTGAGCCATCGACCGCTTATTAGCGCTTGTTACCGGTACATACAAAGCTCATCCAAATTTGTCTGGGCTCGGCTGCAAGGCGGGGAATGTCAAGATATGGCTTGTCACAAACCGGACGGCCGTGTCAATATCAGCTCCTCTGGATTCTATGCGGTCAAGTCCCAAACCCAGTGGAAACAAACGGTTCCAGCTGACACCGAGCTGACACCGAGCGGTAAGTACAGCCTAAATAGCATTTCAGAATGTAAATATAGCATTGTACCTGAATTGAGAAGTACTGACTGCACTATAGTGCAGTCAGTTCCTATTTCATGCATAGAATAGATTCCAAAAGGAAAGTAACATAGGCTGTTCAATGTATGATTTACTGCATAATAACTCGTTGTACTTTATAGCACCAAAGAACGACCTGAATAAACAATGTTGAGGGTCTAAAAGATTTTATCACTGGATCCACATAACAAAGCAGCATTCCACTTAGGTTTTTTACGACTATTACCATACATCGCTACACTACGATTATCGTGTAGCGCGTCTACGTCAAATTACTTTCATTCCGTTCAGTGCGGCGGCCGATGGGATCGATGGCGCCATTCCCTCCATTGCCGGTGTTCTGGTCGCCCTGTGTGGAGGTGGACCTCCAGAGCGGACTCTGCGTCCACTGATGAGCCCAGATCAGCGGCCCGGCGCGGAATACGAGAGCGGCGCCGGGGCGGACCGAGTGCGCCTCCGGAGCCCAGTGATAGAGCCGCGTTCGTGTGCCGGCCCGGCCGTAATTGACCCGCACTGTATGGCGAGCGAACAAAAACCGGAGCCCGCTCACCAATCAGTGCGCCCGGGCCAGCGCCGCCGGACACACGCCGAAATAGATGTAGTATTCCTCGGTGAAAGGGCCCACAAATAATATCCTCCCTAGGAATATGAGAGAACTGGGAAGCGTTTGCTGGCTACTGGCAATTTTATAGTCTGAAATAGTATTGGTTCAAGTGGATGTGCAAACAGAAGCAGCTAGCTGGCCAAATCGACCGGAGGTTAAAATAGAGATCTTAGCTTCACAGCCAATTATATACTAGTTGAATAACAGTCTTTTTAGTAGAATTTAGAATCATAAACAAGACCTCCTTTTCCATGCGTACCAACATCCGTAATTTATCATTAACTCTTCAATTACATTAACACATTGATATACCAACGAACAAACACATATACGATGTAACGAACATGTAACCCGGTCTTAAGTTACCATCGATGCAAAACAGAAACTTTCACCAGTGAAGTACGACAGATGGAAATGTTGCACGTTTCCTGACGTGTCGCAACCGATGATATGCGCATTCTTCTCATGCTTATTGTATCAATAAGAAAATATAATAATTAGGTGCACACATTCGTCACCCCCTCTGATGGGTTATTATGTGCCCATAGAAGCCCGTCATTGATCGGTGCCAACAACCTCCCAGTTTTCCCAACGGAATGGCCGGTATATGCGGCGAGCCCTACTGCCGAACGCACGGAGTAACGAGTCGTGCGGCACAGTCTACCTTCCAGTGCGCTGTACGGCGGAACAGTCTAACCCGCAGGCGACCGCCGCGCCGCAGCCGGGCGGCAGTACATAAATGAGACGGCAGAGACTAGACACATGAAAAGCTACGTGACGGAAGTTATCACCACACTATTCTTGCATTACGCACTTCACCATGCTGTCAATCACTGTCCCATTCTTTGAACAGGTCAGAAGAGATTCGTCACGGACTTGTGCTTGGCGCCATCCGGCCACCATCCCAAACAAAAGCAAACGGAAACGGTGACGGGCCGGGAGGCTCACCAAAGGCACCGTCTCATATTACGGTTTGAACAATGGCGTTAGAAGTTCCCAGTAACACTCTCATGCATATGTAACGCGCCTGAGCCGCCTCTTAGCGGCTCAATATGCCGTTATTGGACTAGCCAGCGCGGCGATGCGCTCCCAGCTGCCTCTGGTCGGCGCAATTTCAGTGTGAAGTTCTATTCATGGTGTTTCGGTTAGGTATCAGCAAGATTTAGAAGTGATAATCCTAACTTATGGTGTTCCTAAATTACCCCTGTACCTGTCTTCGCGACTGACGTATACTGTGATGAGTTATACAACAGTGAATGAATACTACCGGCATCAGTTGGCGTTTAACGACATTGTGTGTGTTTTGTTTTGATCCGTGCATATTTCAAGACATACATGTTTCAGCCAATAAAAGGTATCATGCAATTTTGTTAAATACATTTAAGAAAATAAACACATACGGCATCTTTGCTGCGAAAGATTGTCAAACTATGAAACTCAAATGTATTTGGTCATAACACATTATGGGATTTAACTTTTTTGGTCCTGTTCAGGCTTCAGCGCAGCTAGTTACGGAGCGCCGTATCCCTTCTCGTATCAACCACTAATGGAGGTTCGATGTCTTCTCCCTACTCAGCCGGTTTATAGGGCCTTGACTCAGCCGTGGAGAAGAGAATGCCAGCTAGTTGGCATGCCGACGCTCTGCTGACTGATATCCACTGACTGGGCTTCCTCCCTGCACACACACAAATACAAACACACACCACCACCACCACTACGCGCATTCCAGGACCACGTGATTATTTATCCACATGTGTGTTGAAAGTGCTATTAACCCGCGCCCGGCTGGGGGTCCTGGATTTCCACGCCCTGCTGGGGGGGGGGGGGGGGTGTTTCTGCTGGCGTTCGAAAGAGCGTCAAAAATAATGAGGAAATCACTTCGGTCAATTTTTTGGTCAGGTCAAAGGTCAGGTCACCAGAGGTCATTGAAGGCAAAATTTCGCCGATTTCCAGGTTGAATGTCGACAATTTCCAAGAAGTCAACGCATAACTCGGGAACCAATAGAGCTACAGCTACCAAAGCGCATTCGATAGCCCTATTAACGCCCTTTCTGAGTAATTGTCTCAGATTTGACCTAACGTCAACGGTTTTGCCTGCAGGGGCAAAAACTGCAAAAATAGCCGATTTTTTCGGAAACAGTTTTTCTGCAATAACTTTTGACCCAAGCCTTGTACGAGCTTACCTTTACCGGCATCGTGTTCCTCTTGTCAAGACGCATCGAATGAACTATAACTTGACCTTGAAAGGTCAACTTGAAAATTTGACCTCAGGTTAAGGTCATGACCTGACCGGAAAGGGTCATGTTGCATATCAGTCGATCCGTATTGTCGAGCTGAACACATCTAAGGCGTTTTCATCGCTCTAGCATGCCTGTATCAAAAGTTATTTACGAAAAACTGTTAGATACCATTCGTGACCTAAGATGACCTCAGGGCATAAACAGGGGTCACGGACACCATTTTCATGTTCAGTGTGTCTACACCACTTGTAATTCAGTGTTTGGGAGTGTTTATAATGTCTTTCGTCCAAAAGAGGCGCATTTCAATTTTCTCCCATTGACTTATAATGGGGAGGTCGCAAAATTGACCTGACCTTAGGTCATCGATATCAAAATTCTGAGATAAACATTTTGTACATGCTATTGCTGTTAGCAATCGCTGAAAGTTTCAAAGCGATCGGTCACTCGGTGTAGCTATGACAGACATTGAAACTTTTTATGAGGTGAGGTCACTTCAAGTGACCTGGTGACCTGACCTTGAATGACCTTGGTCTGAAATTTTCACAACATGTGTAGAATTGATGTATGATAAGGTGTACCAAAGACGGCGGCGCGGAGCGCCGCCGTTTTTGAGATATTCGCGAAAAACCACAAGGGGGGTGTTCAAACACCCCCCCCCCCCCCCAGCAGGGCGCGGGTTAACCCTCGCCCGTAAACGGCGATCTGCCACCTTCGCCCATGCAGGGGGGGGGTTGGTGCGACCCCCCCCTTGGCGTTTGAAAACGGAGCGTCGTAGAGCTTAGCGGAAAAGACCAACGGATTGCTCTCGCCGAGATCTCGCGATTGGTGGTATATTTTTTGGTCCTAGGTCAACATTTGACCTACTTTTGACCGGTCAAAGGTCAAATTTTCGGAAAAATAGACTTTTTTCAACTTTCGGCGGCGATTGCGGCACAACGGTGGGAGATATCGACTTGAAACCTTCACTATCGTGTTCTTTGATCAATTCTCTATCGTTTGGTATGTATTTCGTTTCCCTAGCTCTAAAAATGGCGCGTTGGGAGCGCCGGAAGTCGGCAAGGTCACAGTCGGCGGCAGAAATTCGAAAAATCAAAATTTAAATTTTTGAAATCTGATTGTATTTTTGGATTTGGGAGGTCCATTTGCTCCCTATAGAAGCTAATATTGCTGCATATTCCCATTGAGGTGACAAGAATTAGCAAAATAGTGGTTCGGGCGCTTTTCAAAAATAGTACCGGACGTTGTTCCTCTTGTGACGTCATAGCTCCGTGACCTGACCTGACCCGGTCAAGTTTCTTATACCATATGATAGCCAATACTTGCCCCAACATGCATGGGAAGTTTCATCACGATCCATCAACCGATCTCCGTACCACCGGCAGGAAACCTCGGGCGTTGGCACTCAGTTTGTGAAAATCCGGCCGGAGGCTGTTCCCTTTGTGACGTCATAACTCCGTGACCTGACATGACCCGGTCAAATTTTTTTTATCAAAAGATGCGCAAGGTTTGCCCCATAAGGTACCCAAAATTTGGCGGCGCTGCGCGCCGCCGTTTTTGCACTATTTCCGTAAAACCTCAGGGGGGGGTTGCACCAACCCCCCCCCCCTACATGGGCGAGGGTTAAAGGCTAAGGCTAATGATGAGGTTATGCGTCGTCAGACAATGAAACATACTGACCAGAAAAAGACGAATGAAGTCTTATTCCAGCATTTGCTTTGAACCTCACCAGAAACCCCACGGTGACTCGGGTAAGTAATGGGCAGCGACGGTCCAAGCAACAATCCCATGGTGACATCGCGCCTCATAAATCAATCCGCTCGTGAAAACAACACTACCCGTCACCCCAGCTGTCATGAGCGCGCTGAAAACTGCCGAGAAATTTACAGCCTAACGCTGAATGACACCCCGCAGTGTCGAATGTCCGCGCACGTCGGGAGCCGCGCGGCCGCCGGACGTCAATTCGAGGCGGCAGGCAGTGACAGCGTCCCCGGGCTGTCAGTGGTGGCCGCTCGGGGGCTCAGGGGACACCCCGGACCCGTCTGACCCCAGTGACCTCAGCTGGATGTCACGTCTGGTACTGACGCCTGGCGGTGCCCTGCCCCGGTGAGACACGATATCGCGTGCGACACCACGGCTAAATCATCGGTGCGACGTGAAGGGAACGGGGCGACACAGCCAGCAGAGGCGTTATTCGAGGTTTCGTCTGAATAGCTATTAGCTACCGTGATTTCACAACGTGTCTGGTAACAAAAGGCAATTCCAGAAGACAAATGTGAGCTTGCAGAAGACGTAAATCAAAATGGTTTCGAGGATGGTGCGCTCTAAAACCACCGCCATCATCCTCATTATAAACAATTTCACAAATTTGAGCGTCATAGGTCATAGCAGCATGCTAACATAATTCTTTAATTTTCGGTGCTGGAAATCCTAAAAACGACACAAATTATCGTCCACGATAGTGATAAGAATGTTCCCTTTCCCCAGCTTCCCCCGCCCCCTCATTTCAGTGCGGTGACCTGCGGCGCCTGTCCTTGCAATGACCGAGCCATGACCATCCGACAGCCGCGAGGTAGCCCCCCCCCCCCTCCCCGCCGGCTGCCGAGACCTAATGACCTCCTGCGGGCTGCACTCGAGTCGTGTTCGCAGCCGCCCCGGGCGATACTGAGCA
The DNA here is from genome assembly GCF_019059575.1 of Amphibalanus amphitrite. NCBI lineage: Eukaryota > Metazoa > Arthropoda > Thecostraca > Balanomorpha > Balanidae > Amphibalanus > Amphibalanus amphitrite. Next base: position 18,662 of record NW_024881665.1, read on the forward strand.
GTGCGCGCCGACCCCCCCCCCCCCCCTCCCCGCGGCCGGGGGGGGGGCTCAGCGGCGGCTCTGCCCAGCAGATGAGGTGGATCTGTGAGGCCTCTCAGGATGGGACTGGACGCGAGCATAGAACGGTCAGGGCAGCGCCGAACGGCTGAGTGATCAGCGTGAAAGTATAGGACGGATGAGACGGTCCTGTCCGATAGATGTTTGACGATAGAGCTGTAATGCTTTTGAGCAATGAAATGAAACAAATTCTCCTCAGCACGAGAATGTTTACATGTCTCGCCGGTCAGGTTAGGTCAAATTTCGAATGTTGTGCCGCCCGAATAAAGCTAAGACATATTCGGCTATGCCATCCCATTGTTGAGCTAAGTGAAATTAGTTGAAGTGAATGTTGTGCCGCCCGAATTCGAAAGCTTCGACAACTTCGAATACGTCATCCCATTGTTGAGCAAATTAGTGGAAGCATTCCCTACACATTTTAAATATCAATCACAATCATTTTTGACATTCGCGTGTTACGTGCCGTAAACGTAATTCACACCCATCAACAGCACTCAAATACTTAGCAGAAGGGAGGCGACTGCGGACAACGACCATCACTTAACAAATGAAGTAAAGTGCGCCTTCCGAGCCGTAAAGCCCACGGATGTGCGGTAGGCTCTGCACGGCGGGCCATGGATATTGGGTATCGATTGGAAGCACTCTTTGTCCAAATGGAACATTTCCGGCCCTGCATTAGAGTGGCGGTGCTGCTGACAGTACCGACACTTATTACCGCTCAGAACCAGCGCATGAAGCTGTATCAATATTTTCGTTGTCTGTTGGACAATAAATGGAACATGTCAATTGTCAGCAATGAAGCAATCAAGCAGCCCTTCATCAAGATTCCCCATCATTGCACATGGACTAATTATGTGCAGATACTACTTACGCATAGGCATTAGTTTGCACATGATATAACACATATTCGAAAGCCTGCCAAAGACTTTGTTTTGGATGAATTAATGTTCCATGCCAGCCATGTATTTTAGCCCAGTAGTTGCCAGCAGTTCATCAGAGGTCGACTCAAAATAATTCCTGCGAAAGGGTCATAAAGCCCCACATTCCCAGCTGACCCATCTGTTCGTCTCCTCACCTGATAGAGGTTGAACCAGCGCAGCTGCCACTTGGAGTTGTCGCACGTCCTCTTGTAGAGGCTGCCGCACATGTACTGGTCGTAGCGCGCCTTTTCTGCCAGCATCAGCAGCTGGTTATCGTTGATGCGCACTCCGCGCTGCATCTTCGGTGACAGCATGGTGGCCAACTGCAGTCTGACGACCGGAGCTGCTGAGCTGGCTGAGCGGCTCTCTGACCTGACTGAGCGACCTGAACTGACGCGCTGAGCTGCTGAGCTGACGCCTGCTGAGCTGGCGGGACACGCTGACCTGACTGAGCGACCTGACCTAGCGCGCTGAGCTGCTGAGCAGCCGGCTGCTGAGCTGACGGAGCGGCCTGATGAGGCCGGGTGACCTGACCTGGCGCGCTGAGCTGCTGGGTGGACGGCTGCTGAGCTGACGGTAAGGCCTGGTGACGTCTGACGGGACGACCTGCTGACCTGACGGGACAGCAGCCGACTTGCTAGACTGGAGGCACGGTTCTCTATCCTCTGCCGCTTTCTGAGTAGTCTGGAGAAGGTTGCAGCATTGGTCTTACTTCTGCGGAAGCACAGGGGATAAACGGATGTCAGTCAAAGAGGCGACACCCTTTCCACAGCGTACAGGGAATTAGGACGTGAGTACTGAGTATTGTCTAAGAAACGTTTGCAATGATTATCTGCAGCTGGGTCGATGATGAGCTAAGGTGTATTTGATTTGACCTTTCTCAACAACGGAAAATCTCCGCATGATGCCGGAGTCTCATCTACATCCCTACGGCCTGCGTTGTGTTTCTTTATTGAACGGCTGCGCAATCTTGATTCATGGAATAAGGAGAATGTCGATGACATCTCCACGAATACTTCCCAGAGTCCAATCTCACCAAGGGTGGCAAACTCAATTTTGGGGTAGTTTTTTGTAGTTACGTAGTGGGGTATAGTTCGGTAGTCAGGCATCGGTAAAATCCTTTTAGAAAGGATTGCATTCCCAATCCACATTCCTAGTGCCGAAGTGGATTGCATTCCTACCCGCAATCCCCTGTTTTCACTTGGATTGTGATCAAATCCGCAATCCTTTTTTGCAATCCTGTTGTATTATTATGTGCACTAGTGGATCTGGGGGAGGGAGGGAGGGCCGTGCCTCTATCCCCAAATCACCCATTTCTAGTACCTGTCTTGCTAGTAATTCCATCTAAGGCACATGTATTTTATGGGAAATATTTTTTGCCTCAAACACCCCCACATTTTAACCTCTACCCAACCAGTGTTTTATATTTTTAAAACTCGCCCTCAAATACGTAATTTTGCCCTTCCATATGTAGTTCATCAGCGTATATTATTTTGAGCGTTTAACTTAAAAGCGTTTAAATTATTTCAAGTTTTGATGTTAAGCCCTTGATAGCAAAGTACATTAAGCCGATGAAGCCGATCTCATAATTTTCAATCGCTACAAAGTACAACCATTTCAAAGCACCTATCAAACACAATCCGGATTGGATTGCAAAAATTGGAAGTATGATGCAATCCAATCCGCAATCAAATCCTGTTTTTTGGAATGGATTTCAAATCCAGGTGCAATCCACCAAAAAGGAATGCAATCAGGATTTTGCAATCCTGCAATCACAATCCTACCGATGCCTGTCGGTAGTTTACCCCAAATTAAGTTTACCGCACTTGGTGATATTGGGCCCAGGATATATGCAAATGGCAACTTTTGGTGACAGCGCAGTAACACACTCAACCCAACCACCGAAGACGACAACAATTTATATTTGTGTCCAGCATTACTGGGTAGACATAAACGTTATGCGTCTAGCCACCTGATTCAGTTTAACCCGTGCCCGGCTGGGGGTCCTGGATTTCCACGCCCTGCTGGGGGGTGTTTGAACACCCCCTTCTAACTCGGCTCCTGGGCCACGTAGCGATACGCGGAAGGCGGCGTTCGAAAGAGCGTCAAAAATAATGACGAAATCACTTCAGTCATTTTTTTGGTCAGGTCAAAAGTCAGGTCACCAGAGGTCATTGAAGGCAAAATTTCGCCGATTTCCAGGTCGAATGTCGACAATTTCCAAGAAGCCAACGCATAACTCGGGAACCAATAGAGCTACAGCGCCGCGGAAAAGCGCATTCGATAGCCCTATAACACCCTTCCTGAGTAATTCTTTCAGATTTGACCTTACGTCAACGGTTTTGCCTGCAGGGGCAAAAACTGCAAAAATAACCGATTTTTTTCGGAAACAGTTTTTCTGCAATAACTTTTGACCCAAGCCTTGTGCGAGCTTACTTTTACCGGCATCGTGTTCCTCTCGTCAAGACGCATCGAATGAACTATAACTTGACCTTGAAAGGTCAACTTGAAAATTTGACCTCAGGTCAAGGCCATGACCTGACCGGAAAGGGTCATGTTGCATATCAGTCGATCCGTATCGTCGAGCTGAACACATCTAAGGCGTTTTCATCGCTTTAGCATGCCTCCATCAAAAGCTATTTGCGAAAAACTGTTAGATACCAATCGTAACCTAAGATGATCTCAGGGGCATAAACAGGGGACACGGGCACCATTTTCATGTTCAGTGTGTCTAAACCATTTGTTATTCATTGTTTGGGAGTGTTTGTAATGTAATCTAATGTAAGGCGCATCTCAATTTTCTCCCATTGACTTATAATGGGGAGGTCGCAAAATTGACCTGACCTTAGGCCATCGATATCAAAATTATTAGATACACATTTTGTACACGTTGTTGCTCTTAGAAATCGCTGGAAGTTTCAAAGCGATCGGTCACTCGGTGTAGCTGTGGCAGACATTGACACTTTTTATGAGGTGAGGTCACTTCAAGTGACCTGGTGACCTGACCTTGAATGACCTTGGTCTGAAATTTTCACAACATGTGTAGAATTGATGTATGATAAGTTGTATAAAAAAACGGCGGCGCTCCACTCCGCCGTTTTTGAGATATTCGCGAAAAACCACTGGGGGGTGTTCAAACAACCCCCTCCCCCCCAGCAGGGTGCGGGTTTACCAAGAATACATCCTGGTTTCCATAACCAAATTGAGGTGCTAGCATATAGATTCATAGAACTATCCAAACTCTAGCATTGTCTCAAGTGTAATCTGGAAAAAATCGGCCTCAAATCGGCTCCAAATGGTTCCCTGTAACGACCAAGAAGCGGCGAAACCGATTATCGCTGCAGTGCGCTCTCCAAACTGTCCGTGTTTCGCTCTGCACAACAACTTCTAGCTCTGGGCTAACCTGATGAGGGTGATGTAACTTTGCGACCCACTGGATGGATTTTGGGCAGAAGTTAGAGTGCTGAGAGTGACTTTAAGCAGAGACTGGGGCTGATGTCGCGCTCGGCATTTCTGATAGTTCGGAGGGATGGCCTGTTGAAATCGATGTTGTAACAACGGATATCAAGCGAAATAAAACACACTCGAAACTGCCAATAATTTTTGGGCATCGTCGATTACGTGAAAGTACCCGTTTTCACGACGGGCTACCCGGCGAATGCACCTGATTTGACCAAATCTGCACCTAATTTCTTTTACAGCAAATATCTTCATTTTATGAATTTATTTCAGTGTTTAAATCGATGATGCTCTCTGATAATATGACAAAGCAGGCATGTAAGCAATTAATGTAATCCTAGCTGATAGCTGCTAAGAGACACACTGAACCTGATTTGACTAAATCTGCACCTAACCCTCGCATGTGTAGGGGGGGGGGGGTCGGATGCACCCCCCCCCCATGGTTTTTCGCGAATAACTCGCGTAAAAAGCGGCCGATCGCGACGAAACTTTCAGTACCCTCGCATTGATCAATTCGACACCTACCCTGAAAATTTCATGACCCTGACCCAAATGACCTTTGACCTGTGACCTCTTTTCCGAGACCATGTTTGGCCGGAATCGCGATTTCGCGTATGTCGGCTCGCACTAGCCGCGTGTTTGCAAGCTTTTCGTGGTTTCAAACGTTCAAACATGTGATTTGATGTTACTCCCGTGTGTGTCAAGGTCACCTGAAGGTCAGGTCAGGTCATTGACCTTTGGTGACCTCGGGTGACCTCGGGTCACTTTTTCGAGTTTTACATGTTTCTAGGCTAGTTTTTGGAGCTGAATTCGAATTTAGCAACCATTTGAACATTTACGAAGTAGTTTTGGTGACTTCGTAACATGTTACGAAGCTGTCAGAGGCGGTTGACACGTACTACGAATACCCGTCACGACGCCTACTGGTTGACCTGACCTGACCTGACCCGACCTGGTCTAAATGCTTCAAGACATCATCTGTGATCAAAACTTACACGATATTCGTGATCAGCACCCCGAAAAACCCCTTAGCAGCCACACTTTACGACTTTCTAACAGGTCCCGATTTTCCCGACTTTGGGCCATTGACCTGACCTGGAAGGTCAACCAATGACCTAGGACCTTAAAATTGGGTATCATCGGCTTCCTCTCGTCACGGGCAACACGCTCGTTTTTCCCGCGAAGCTCTAGCTCGATCAGGGGCCAAACGGCAAGGGGGGGTCCAACCGACCCCCCCCCCCCCCTACACATTAGAAGCTGGCAAACGCCGCACACATGCGAGGGCTAATCTGTACCAGATGTGCACCAAATGTGTACCAGATGGCCGTCGTGAAAACGGCTAATGTCAAAGTGTCATGACGATGTTAGATTTACCTACATGAACGTGTCAGAGTCCTGCCGGGAAATCAACGTCGCTTGATGTTGCTGCTTTTTTAACATTTTTGTTAAAATTTCAAGTCTATGAAGAATAAAAAGCTAACTTTTGCATACATGAAACTAGATGAACATTGATATCTACATATATGTTGATGTATAAATTGCTGCTACCACTCCAACGTAAATGCACTGTTTGCTCCATGTGTTTCGTGTGTCCGTGTCCGCGTGTCCGTGCCCGCTTGTCCGTGTCCTGTGTCCTGTGTCCTGTGTCCGTGTCCGTGTCCGTGTCCGTGTGTCTGTGTCCGTGTGTCCGTGTGTCCGTGTCCGTTTGTCCCTGTGTTCCATGTGTTCACGTGGATCCAGGTGTTCTGTAGACCCCTGTGCTTCGTGTATCCTGTTGCTCATGTGGACCCAGGTGTTCCGTGGACCCCTGTGTTCCACGTAACGTATCCCGTTGCTCACGTGGATCCGGGTGTTCCGTGGACCCAGGTGTTCCGTGGACCCCTGTGTTCGGGTATCCCGTTGCTCACGTGGACCCAGGTGTGAGCGCTCACGGTGACCATTGCCCGGTGTCTTGGGCAAGGCGGCGCACGGCGCTCATTAAAATGCACTAACAACGGAATGCTTTGTTTGCGTTGTGCAAGTGTCCTTTCTCTTCTATTCTCACATGTTGTGAACGCGATTCTGTAAAAAAATGTTTGAACATGATACGCATTTCACCTAGTTAATCGTACTTCTTTTCGAAATCGTTAGAGAGCTGATGCAATGTAATTAAATCACCATATTCAGTTTCAATTGTTTGAAAATGACAGTGCCCTCCTTTTACAAACTTTTCATTAGAAAGTCACCGCTTAGGAAACATAAACTGACGCAATCAAGGATTTAACCGTGCATGTTGGAGAAGGCAACTTATGACGAATATGGCTATGTATTACACATACATAGGTATACCGCTGTCTTGAGAGCGAGGAGGTGGCGGAATCGCCTGCTGTTCAGTGTCAGGAGTGCTCGGTTTTGCAGGGGTGGCACGTCAATCGCCAGGGTACTGACGCCAGCCGTCTCTATTCTGTGTGTTATATATCACCATTTAATCACATTCGTAATAAAATGTAAGGTCAAAAAAACACACACACACACACACACACACACACACATCCTGCTCTGCATCGCCTTCTTTGCATCCTGATTTGATACCTGTCACCATATATTAATCAATATTGGGGAGTTTCGCATATACCTTTGCATCGTTGCACCGCACGACATAAAGCGATCGTGTGGGGAACCAGATAGGTTTGGTGCTTGGCAAGGGTGCAAAGAAACCATTTGTGTTTGTATTCATAGTGTATGTAATTGTATACCACCTCAGACTTTATTTTCCACAAAACTTATGCTTTTTAAATTTCTAGTAAAACTTTTAGTTCAAATTTTGGTTCATTTAACTGATTTTACCCAGAACAACACGATGGGGTAACGGAATTCCATACCTATATTGATTGAATCTTCAGTTATTGCAACTTTTCCGCAACTACAGTTAATTTCGACCGCTTTCGCCCTCTGAAGGTCAAACTGTCGAATTTTTTCGTGACGCGCATATGCGAAATAAGTGAAATACAAGAAAATGTGAGCTTGACGGCATTCACTTCACTCTAAACACTCATTTAGAGCCTCAGGATAGCAAAAACTTGATTGAATTATAATAACCCGCTTGGATCCGTGAGAAAGCCTCTACTAAGGTTACTTTTGCATGACCTTAACCTTGGGGCAGCCCTGCATCGTTACATAATCTAAAAGTAGAGGCCTGATAAGTTTGGAAATATTTTTTAGCATGGGCCCTGGTAATTTTGAAAATGTTGTTTTAAAGTCATTTTTCCCAGGAAATTAGTTATGTATAGTCACTTTTCGGATTATTCTCTGGGATAATAATATCTAACTCACAAGTCCATATATTTCGGATGATGTTGCTCACCCTTGGTCACTGGACAAAATAAAAACAATTACATATATGAAAAACCACACACCAAAATTTGGTGTGTGGTTTTTCATATATGTATGTAATTGTTTTTATTTTGTCCAGTGACCAAGGGTGAGCAACATCATCCGAAATATATGGACTTGTGAGTTAGATATTATTATCCCAGAGAATAATCCGAAAAGTGACTATACATAATTTTGAAAATGTTTTTAGCAAAAGTGAAAAAGTTTGAGGTCAATATTTAGCGTGACCTTGACCCTGACATTGAACTTTGAGGACACCATCGGACTTCTGCGAATAGGTATCTTATTTCGTGCCCAACCAGTTTTGCGCGATTGTATGCATCCTGCTTTCTTCTAAAACGCATAGCTTGAGATCAGTACACACAAATGTGCTGGTTTTTACATTTGGACTTGCCCTCTGACCTTAAAGTTCGACCTGAAGTCTAAAATTATAATCGCTTTAGAATCGCCTTGTAGAGACCTTTTGGTTGATATCATTTTTTTACGTTCAATCACCCCCGAGCACACCCAGTATAAATTGAAAGTCATCTTCATCAAGCCGATTCACATCTCCTAATTGTAAGACACAGATAGTGACTTCTTTACATTGCGCCTTGCAATAGAAAGTTGTATTGTTTTTTTTCACGTAGGTAAACCATCAGTGGTGCCGGTGGGCATACAAAGTGGTGGGCATACCAGCCCCACCACTTCGAATTTCCGATCTGTTTGTTGCTAAATCATTGCTCATTGCTGCCTTTGATATAACTTTATTAGGATTTATATGCGATTTATCAATCGCTTATTTAAGACCAGGGAACCAGCGCAGCTTACAAACGTAGAAAGCACAGATCAACAAGTGGCACCGTTTATACCACGCAACAGATTCGGCCAGTCGAACGGCGTCACACACTCTGATTCGGAGAAGCAACAGGTCTTGTAAGGTTCTGGTTGGTAAAATCGTCATTCAAAACGCTCCGTACTAGCATCAGCTTTCGGAAGCACCTACTGATGATCTAATAAACACAGCACATCCTTTCGATGACGTTGCGCAGTGATGATATTGAACACAATATCGATGACAGTGGCCCAATTTTGAGTGGTAACCCGGTGACCGAGTCACCCGGTGACCCAGTCACCCAGTCACCGATCCAACTCACCTGTAAGTCCGTGTCCGCTCTCCGGGCTCAGCTCCGCTGTCCGCTCCGCTGTCCGCTCCGTGTCCGGTTTCAGCCCCGCTGTCCTGTCCGCCCCGAGGCCGGCCTCTGTTGCCCGGTATCAGCCGCTCACTGTCCGGTCCGGTTCGGTGTACTAGTTCAGCCCCTCACTGTCCAGTTGTGTCTGAGTTCAGCCCCTCACTATCCGCTCCGAGGGTCGCTCGGCCGGCCAGTAGCTCTGCTGCCTGGCCGTGTCTGAGCGCAGTCCCTCACTGTCCGGCTGTGTCTGAGCCCAGTCCCTCACTGTCCGCTCCGAGGCCCGCTCGGCCGGCCCTGCGACCACCTGTGGCCGTCCACGAGCGGCCGGGCCGGCGCGGCGCTCTCAGCAGCGACCGACCGACGCGGCGGCGCACACCTTGGCCCACCAGGTAGTGTCTCTTCGGCGGAGCGTCGCGCGCGCCGCGCCGCGCCGCGGCCGTCCAATCAATATAGGCAGCCGCCACCGCCGACCGGCCGGCCGACGGGCCTGCAGCGCGGCGGCGGCACACGGAGAACGGAGGGCCGACGGCGGCCGACGCACAGAGAGGGAGAGAGAGATAGACGGATAGACAGACACAGACAGACAGACAGACAGACAGACAGACAGACAGACAGACAGACAGACAGACGGACAGACGGACAGACAGACAGACAGACAGACAGACAGACAGACAGACAGACAGACAGACAGACAGACAGACAGACAGACAGACAGACAGACAGACAGACAGACAGACAGACAGACAGACAGACAGACATCGGATGCAACTCGAGTTCAGGAGCATAAATTGTGCTATTTTTGTGCACGCTGTCAAACCGTACTAAACAAATGATATGGATTTTTTTATTAATGGTGTTTTTTCTACAAATCCTATAGGAAACGTGGCTATTTTTGAAGTATCAGGCTAAAACGTCCTGAAGTAGATAATCGGTATGCATTCCATCACTACTTTCCAGTTTCTTTTGTTTTTGAAAAGTGAAAAACTTGCTAGGAAAAAATCATTGGGTATTATCCCTCGCCCTGGCAGGGGGGGGGGGGGTCGATGCGACCCCCCCTAAGGTTTTTCGAAGATAGCGTAAAAACGGAGGCGCGCAGCGCCGCCAAATTTGGCACAGCCTATGGGGCAACCTTTTTACATATGACCTGAAAATTTCAGGTCCGGGTGACCTTGGGTCAGGTCACCAGGTCAGAAAAACCGGTACAAGGTCATGGTCAAATTTCAATTTTCTTTTTGCACCTGTCCAACTCACAGTTTTGCACTGATTTCCTTCAAACTTTCAGGATGTGCTAAGTTCACCGAGTTGTATAACATATATTTCGGGTTTTTTGAGGTCACTGACCTGAGGTCAGTTAGAGGTCATTACGTCGTAATGTTAAGCCTATGGGAAAATACTAAATTAGGAAAATACTGGAGATATCCGCTTCGTTCCATCACTTTTGTGCTTTGAAACCACAGTAAGGGAGAGTGGGGCACATTCGTGCAAAAAATGGATAAACCCATATATCTGTTCTTTGGTTAGTGCAATGGCAAAATTGTTGATTGTAGTATGGAAAGGAACTATTGCAGATAGTTTTCCTCTTTAAAAGTTATCCTATAAAATTATTGCTTCCATTAGAAAAAAATGACTTTTATTAACTCTGAACATTTGCACGAAACTGCCCCACCTATGGGGCACATTCGTTCAAGAGATGGGGCACTTCCGTTCACCCGGCAAAATTCGAGAAATTACCGGGCATTACCAGAAATTTACCAAAGGAAATTGGCAGGGGGTCATTTCACTTGATTCCTTTCGACAAGAATGCATTGCACAACAAATGTAGAAAGAATGGGCTGGCCAACAAGAATGTGCCCACTGCCGGCCTCCGTGACCTCGCCAAGTTCGCGTGAATTGCTCGTCACGACGTCGCAAGCAGTCGAGACTGAGTCAGGCGAGCGTCATTAGAGAAACCTACTACAGATAAAGTCATAAATCGCAAAAACTAAAAAAAAATATGCACGAATGTGCCCCCAGGCAGTGCGTACACGAACCTGCCCCACAACGTTATTAGTAATATATTTCAAAATTACTTTTTGAAAAAATGACACTTTTTCAACAAACAAGTTTGCAGCAGTTCCGTGAATAGAGTGGGCTTCTTCACCCCCAATTTTGAAAAGCTGAACCACATTTCCGAGTCAGGATCACGAAAATGGATGATATGAGAAAAGTTTGGAAAGCTCACAAATATTACAAATTTGCGTTTTTATCAAGCATGACAGCAGGTACAGTGTTGTCTTCTACGGTGAACGAAGGGCGGCAATGATAGACATATTTCCATAATTTACCTTGAGCTCGTGCATTCACTCGTGTTTCCATAAACTGCTGAAAACGAATGTGCCCCATGCACGAATGTGCCCCACTCTCCCCTACTTAACAGCAGGTCACTTGGTGCTTCTTTGTTTGGTGTACTTATCCATGGGTCAGGTCAAATGAGGTCAACTGAGGTCAAATGACGTTTTTGCCAATAACTTGGCACATAATGACGCTAGAGCTTAAAAATGGTATCATTGTGTTCCTGGTGATCAGCCGAATCGAATGATATGCGATATGATGCAATTTGGCTAACTTTAACTTAATTTATTAATTTAAGTTTACTTAAAATTTAAGAAAAACTTTAAGTACACTTAAGCAAGCTAAAAAGTATATCATTCGACGCGCCTTGACGTGCTGAGTTCACTGGTGCTTTTCTTTTTGCTCTATCTTAATTAGGTCAAAAGTTATAAGCGATAAAACTTTTGACCTGTTTTTAGCGAATTTTTTACATTTATACCCCCCCCAAAACCCCCCTAAATATTGACCTAGAGCAACCAAATTTGCACAGGGGCGAGAACTCCAGGGGGCCCACCTACCTACCAAATTTGGTGTTTCTAGGTGCCATAGGAGCCAATCGCGAGGGGGGGTCGCATCGACCCCCCCCCCCCCTGCCAGGCCGTGTTATGAAAAATGCCCTGCCAGGGCGAGGGTTATATTGTTTTGAGTCTTTACAAATGAGCTTCCAAACACTCAACATTTCGACAATCTTAGACTGCAAGTTGGTTCTTTATGAGCTTTGAGTCCTCTCAATTCTCATGCAAAGAAATTGGATCAAGCATAAAAAACTGAGCTCTTCAGAGCGATTGCCGTAACTCAATGTTTTGCATCGAAATCGGCCGAACATGACGCCACTCTGACGTCATTTCCGGCCCGACCTATGGTAGCTACTAACATTTTATTTAGACACAAGGTACCAAATTTATGCAGCCGACGGTACCTAATTATATTTTCGTGTTGATAAGTCCAGCGGTTTATAGATCGCAGAAAAACGGGAGGGGCTCTGTATAGTCCCCACTCCCCCATTCTCTTCCCCCCTCCGTGGGACGCGGGCTAACATTGCCTACTCCTATGCAATGATTTATAACGCACTTAGCAAATCGCCACTTGCTATCGATGCAACAAACAGGTGCATCCGGCCCAAGGAATTGCACCAGCATTGCGGGGATGATGTATGGAAAGGATCAAATGTTACAAAAGCAGCAGAGGTGGTTATTGGTTTATACTGCCGCAGTGTGTGCTGCAGTGTGCATTTGTCACCTGTTTTGGAGGCGTGCGGTGCGCATCCTCTGATACCCGATGAGTGTGTGACAGTCGGCTGTAAATGTGAAATGTCAGCTACCGCCGGGGAGTCAGTGTAGAAACAAGTGGGACGCACGTCTGGTGAGTGTTGACCTTGGTCGGAGCCGCGGACGGGTCCCTGTTATCGTTACCTGTAGTCAAGCGGTTCGATGGTGCGACAGGCCAAATGTGTAATTATATACCCCACAGCACCCCGACCCCATGGCGCAGAAGGTATAGCCAGTAAGCAGCGTCATGCTCCGCACTGCGATGAGGCTGGGGGACTGGGGGGCTGGGGGTCGGAGAGGAGCATACCGGGCACGTCTGTGCCACGGTCGATGCTGCACCTCCGGCCAAAGCTGAGATCTGAGGCGATTTAGGAGCGGCAGAGGCGGCGCTTCCCGCAGCTCCGCCACCTGAGTCTATTTGGGGCACTGCGGCAGGCAGCGGAAGTACCCGGCTCACACGGCCGCTCAATATGGGGACGGCTGGGCGGCAGACCGGTCTGGAGCCCGACTTACCGGCCGGGCAGTGCAGGGCGCCGGTGGACACACTCAGCAGACAGTGATGAGCCGAGTCCTGCGGTCTGTCTGCCAGGCTAACATTTGTCTGCCAGGCAGTGAAGCATGGGAGATTATGACTACATCATGACCGAAGGCTGAAGGCAAATGATGCTCATTAAAAGTAAAACATTAAACTAACCTAAGTAAGATCCTAGCACTGAGGTTTAGTAAAACAAAACCTCGCATCAACAGAAAAAAAAAATGAGAAAAAAAAATAATTTCGCAGTTCGTTATCCTGTTCTTTTGTCGCAGGGGGGTCGATGGTTGATAATTCGGTCAATACCACCGCAGCCATCAACAATACCAAAGCCATGCAACCGGAACATGACAGTTTGAGGACCGTTCTCGCCTCAGCGGAAGTTGTGAGGAAGTGTTATGTGCTGTCGATTTGGTGTGAGGTGATAAGCGATCCACTCCTGTGTGAGGTATCCCTCTCCGGTGTAAGAAGGTGTGACAGGGTGTACCAGGGCCTATTTTAACATGTTAACTGGGGTGGCAAAACCCACCCCAGTGGTGCGGTTTTCCACCCCAGTCGTCTTACTTTGCCACCCCAGTGAAAAACAGCCCAAAAGTCCGCCCACATATATTGGCTGCCGACAATCACGGATGCGACACATTCTTGGGGCGCAACTCAGCTTGACAGGGGGAAAAGGGCTCACTGAGGCGCCACCACCACCAATGGGGGTGCCCTCTCACTACTGGGGGACGGGGGTGCCCTGCCGCAAGTGCAACTGTGGCGCCCTACTTCGATTGGGACACACTACCGGCAATGGGGCGCCCTACCAGCACTTGGGCGCCTACCACGACTGAAGTGTCCTATCAACATTGGGGCGCCCAGACACGATTGGGGCGCCAACCACCTTTGGGCGCCCTATCAGAAATGGGACGCCGTACCACTACTGCGGCGTCGTAACACTACTGTGACGTTCCGCTGGTGCTGGGGCGCCCTAAGTTTCTGGTGCACCCTACCGCCACGAGGCGCCCTACCACCACTGGGGCGCCCACCACTACTTGGGCGCCCTACCACTACTCCGGCGCCCTGCTACAACTGGGGCGCCCTACCATCACTGGGCGCCCTGACACAGCTGGGGCGCCCTATCACAACGGGTGCACCTTACCACAACTGAGGTGCCGTACCACTACTGGGGCGCATTTACTCTAGCAGTAAGTCAAGTAACTAACTCGCCCTTACTGCCACTACTGGGGCGCTATGCCACAACTGAGACGCCTTACAACCAGTGGATCGCCCACCGCTGTTTGGGCTCAATGCCGCTACTGGGGCTTCATTACACTACTGAGGGGTGCCCCGTCACGCCTGGGGCGCCCTACCGAGACTGGAGCGCCCTGTCACTACTGGGGCGCCCCTCAGGGACGCCATACCGCTACTGGATTGTCCTACTATTCAGGCGCCTTACCACAACTGAGAAGATATCTCGGTTGAGGTATCAATGGCGCATCGATGACAAATAGCAATATACAAATTACAACACTGGTCAGTGGTCACCAATGCATCTTTCTTGGCATTACAGAGCCATAAGCTCTTCAAAATCTGGAGAGCGTCTCGAAGCAGTGGCGTGGCGAGATATTGGCCGCAAAATTGAATTGTGATGTGGCTTTGAGACTGGCCGCGTGATCAACAGCGGATTTTCAAACGCACGTGCACGCATTGCTTCTGACGAGGGTATTTCCAAGAGAAAAATCTGGCGGGCGGCGGTTTAATCCTCGCCCGTATTGGTGTTTTTCCAGCCGCGGACGTATAGGGGAAGGGGGGGGGGGGGTCCGTTAGACCCCCCACCTTGCCGTTTTGCCCCTGATTGAGCTAGAGCTTCGCGGAAAAAACGAGCGTGTTGCCCGTGACGAGAGAAAGCCGATGATATCCAATTTTAAGGTCCTAGGTCATCGGTTGACCTTCCAGGTCAGATCAATGACCCAAAAGTCGAGAAAATCGGGACCTGTTAGAACGTCGTAAAGGGTGGCTCCTATGGGGTTTTTCGGGGTGCTGATGACGAATATCATGTTAGTTATGATCATAGATGATTCTTCATGCATTTAGGCCAGGTCGGGTCAGGTCAGGTCAGGTCAACCGGTAAGGGTTTTGCCGGGTATTCGTAGTAAGTGGCAACCGCCTCTGACAGCTTCGTAACATGTAGTGAAGGCACCAAAACTACATCGTTAATGTTCAAATGATTGCTAAATTCGAATTCAGCTCCAAAAACTAGCCTAGAAACAAGTAAAACTCCAAAAAGTGAACTGAGGACATCAAAGATCAATGACCTGACCTGACCTTCCAGTGACCTTGACACCCACCCTAATGCTGGCATGGGAGCAACATCATATCACATGCTTGAACGCTTGAAACCACGAAAAGACTGCAAACGCGCGCCTAATGCGAGCCGACACGCCGAATCGCGATTCCGACCAAACATGGTCTTGAAAAGTAGGTCACTGGTCAAAGGTCATTAGGGTCAGGGTCATAAAATTTTCAGGGTAGGTGTAAAATTGATTATCGTGAGGGTACCAAAAGTTTCGTCGCGATCGGTCGCTTTTTACGCGAGTTATTCGCGAAAAACCGAGAGGGGTCCGTTTGACCCCCCTCCCCTATCCTGGCGACCGGTTAAGTGACCTCGAGTGACGCCGCTGCCTTGGGATGGGAAGGTGTTTTGTTTATCATGGACGGATCGGGGGGGGGGGATTTTAGGGCCATCGGCATAAGCAGTAAAAGTTCTCTGACGAAAGGGGGTTGCACCATGCACAGCCGACTTTTGGCTGAATTCTTTCCATGCAGCGCCCGAAAGGGCTATGTTAGAAAAAAAAAACTATGCCAATAAACGCCTCCAGACACTTTCCCGAAACATTAGCCCTTACGTACTACCGTCACAAATAAAACATTCTGAGACTCGATTGTGTCGCCCCCCCATCGAAATGCTGCGCACATCAGCATTTCGGTGGGGGGGGGGCCACACAAGAGACAGGGGCGCCACCACTGCCTGGCCACCCCAGTCAAATTGTCTTAAAATAGGCCCTGGGGTGTACGGCGTGAAAAGCCGCCTTGCTGCGGCTGTCGGAGGGAGGCGGTGCTCCTGTATCGATTGGTCCCGGCCGGCCGGTGTCGGAAGCGGCGCACCTGACCCCGGTACACCGCGGCGGGTCACCGGGTCACGGTCGGCACTGGTCACTGTCCAGTGGTCACTGCTCGTCTGCATAGCTGTGAAACCGTCAGAGATGAAGCGTGAACGCTGAAATGATGCATGCCAGCAGGCTTGATAAGAAAGTTGTGTATTGTTTTAGGTATTTTATGTTGGAATAGATTGTTTGATTGATTGATTGGTTGAACTGATTGTTTGACCTTGTTAACCATGCTTAACCCGCGCGGGGCTGGGGGGGGGGTAAATTTTACCCCCCCCCCTCGCGAATTTTTGCGATATCTCAAAAACGGCGGCGCGCAGCGCCGCCAAACTTTCAGTACCTTTTTTTACATCAATTTGACACGTTCTCTGAAAATGTGAGCGAAATCCGTCGGAATTTTTTGAGAAATTGACGTTTTAGTGACGTCATGTTCGCCATTTTCGCCTCAAAAACGGCAAAATTTCAAACGCCGCTAACATCTTCATTTTTAAGGGAATCAAGACGTAACAAAAAAGTTTATACGTAATTTTACTTTGTCTATCAAATGGCTATCTCGGTT
This sequence comes from Amphibalanus amphitrite, assembly GCF_019059575.1. Classification (NCBI taxonomy): domain Eukaryota; kingdom Metazoa; phylum Arthropoda; class Thecostraca; order Balanomorpha; family Balanidae; genus Amphibalanus; species Amphibalanus amphitrite. Next base: position 35,520 of record NW_024881665.1, read on the forward strand.
TTTTGAAAATTTTGGATTTTGGCCTAAATGTTTTCAAAAAACTGACTTTTTTGGGAAAATCATTATAAAATCCAAAATTTTGAGTCTATCAAAAAAACCGGAATATATGTCAGAGAAGTGGTCTATATGCACCTACATACCAAATTTTAGAAGAATCGGTTCAAAAATGTGGGAGTTATTCAAAATTTTATGACGTCACGACACACAATTTTTTTGAAAAATGACTTTTATGGAAGTTCTAGACCTCGTACGGAAACAAAAATAGCACCATTCGATTCGCCGTGAAAAACTGCATCAGATAGACACCTTTTTAGGCCTTAACAACCAACTTCAAAATTTGACCTCACTTGACCTGACCTTGACCTGACCTCGACCTGAAATTCATCCAGAGGTGGTCCATATCACTTATTGAGTATGCCTATTGAATTCTATGAGTAAAATGACCCATAAAACATGTGTCGCACATGCCCTTTTCTATATTTTGTTTTTGGTGACCTGACCTGACCTGACCTGACCTTGACCTTGACCTCTGAATGATATTGTATGCAACGAATATTGTCTTGGTAGCCTAAGAACACGTTTTGGGCGATCAGTCTCAGTCCATGACTCCATTCTTCGGCAACTACGGTGCAAGGCCGATACTGTAGAAACTTGCAATTTGTACCCTTGACCTGACCTTGACCTTGACCTCAAACTTTAAATTAAGTACATGTTTTTAGTAGTTCGTGATGAGAGCTTTCGATTGGCGTTTGAATTTTCCAAATCGGACCATTAGTTCGGGAGATAACAGGGGGGGTAAAATTTACCCCCCCCCCCCAGCCCCGCGCGTTCGGCTGGAGACCCCAGCCCCGCGCGGGTTAACCCACTGATGAGTGATGACACATTGAATACAGTCAGTGAAATGTGAAATAAGCAAAGATGTCTTGTCGTTTTACTTTGATCATATAAATTTTTGTTTTTCATCGGGAGCCTACTGCATCGAGTGACTTGAATTATAAGTCACTGCTGCTATGTCAAGATAAAAAAACGCGTATCTGAGTTTGTTCCGGTAAGGACCTTGTGAATTACGATACCGTTCGATCTCCGGCTTCTTATCGTCTCGAACTGTTCGGAGACGTAATCAGCCGCCGATCGACGTCCTATAAATCGGTCTGAGAGGCCGCCGGCCACAGTCTGTGGACTGGAGGTCCTCGACATGTGGACCCGACTCGTCACGCTCGCCTGCCTGGCTGCAGGTAAGGCCGTAACAACTTATAGCTCAATCGTGCAATAGGTATATCTGATTGTATAAACAGCATGCTATTCTAAATTTATACAACAGAGCGATAAGTGTGAAGCATCATAACGCTGAGCCGCTCGGAATTAAATGAAAAGTTGTTATTCAAATATATCGGCCAATTTATAAAAGTTTAAAGTCAGTTAAACACATTTCCTCAATGTTCAGCTTGCCCTGAACCCGCGCCCTAGTGGGGTCTGATTATAACGCGACCTTGTGGGGGGTCTATTTTTGCTCCCCCTCGTATCTCCGAAACTACAGGACGAATTCACAAAACTCGAACAGCGTTTGATAGCCCTGTAAAAACAAGTCGAGGGATTATTAGTTTCATTGACGTTGGGGTCACCGATGACGTCATAGGTCAGGTCAAACCTAAAATGTTTTACTGTTCACGGGCCTTCTAGGAAATGCGTTATAACATCGAGTAAAACGTATTTTATCGAAAATCATCGATAGAGAGTCGGTTGCCTAGTACATATGCTGCTAAAAGAGGTCCTGATACCAGGTCAGGTCACAGAAGTCAGGTCGCCGAAGGTCAACACACGAACCCTACTTTATTAGGGCCGTGTGATGCATGTTTTATGGCAAATTTTTCATTTCCAACTCAATGATGTTGGTTAGACGACCATCAGGGATTGTTTAGGTTACGTTTTGGTGGAGGTCAGGTCAAGGTCAGGTAAAAAGACCAAATTTGAATGGTGATATTATATTTCGTTTTTTTTTTTAATTTTTTGTATGTTTAGGGTATTATTTCAAAGAATCACTTTTTCAGTCTGGGGGTGAAAATCAAAAAGTTCAAAAATCTAAGATAGCAGTTTTGTAGCCCTACTCGTTTTATATCTTTTTAACTTGACCATTTTTCTCGATTTCCAAAACTGTAGGCAGGATAGCTCTTCACGCAAACCTTTTTTGGTCGAAAATGACTAAATATGACGTCACTCTGACGTCATTTGTGACCAACCTGTCATAGGCTCTGGAAATTTGTTTGGACACGATATGTTAAAGTGGTGAGGCTAAAGAGGGTACCGAAAGTTTCGCGAGATCGGCGCCGTTGTTTTTGAGATCATGCGAAAAGACTGGAGGGAGAGGTACAAGAAATAGCCCCCATCGGGGCTCCGGTTAATTTGATATTTTTTTTAATAAAATTGTTAGAAAAGTCGTGAGCTTATGAAGCCAGGTACAGCATAGCACAATAAAAGATAAGGCTTATTGATGCTCCTTCCTTTCCATATAACGTTTCCAAATTAGAGCGTTTTTTATTTTAATATCACGGCTCACCGTAGGGTGGGCTAGGGTCAGACACCATAAAGCAAGTTAGAACCATATTTAGTCAGGCACTAGTCAGAGGTCATGGTAGGGTCACATGAGGTCGAAGTTCTAGACTGTTATTTAGTAAAAAAAAAAAAACGGTATCTATTCGATACTCTCTGTCACGGGGAATATGATAGCCTTGCTTTCATGCTACTTTGTCGAAAATATCGGCTTCAATTATACTTTAGTATCAGCAATTTTCAAGCTTAGGTAATTATCATCATAAGAACAACGAAGCTTGAGTGTGCCAAGTAAAACTAGTACCTATGCTAGTCAATGGATTGTAGTTTTGAGGTCTTTATCACATTCTTTTTACTGGGGGCCCCCCCCACTGGGGGGGGGGCTATTCATAGCCCCCCTCCCGTTTTTCTGCAATAACTTCTAAACCGCTTGACGTATCGCCGCCAAACTTTCAGTACCTTCGGTTGTATCAATTTGACACCTTGTGTCAAAATTTGAATTTCGTATCTATCATAGGTCGGCCGGAAATGACGTCAGAGTGACGTCATGTTCGGCCGATTTCGGCGTAAAACATTGAACCACGGCAATCACTCCCAAGAGCTCAGTTTTTGAGCTAGATCCAATTTCTTTGCATGAGAGGACTCAGAATGAACTGCGCTATCAAACTTCTATCTCGAATGTTCAAAATTTTGAAAATTTTGAAAAATAGTTATATCAAAATTCAAAATTTGTATTTTTATATTTGTTCAAAAACTTTTTGACTTTTCTAAAAAAAAAAAACGGAATATATATGATAGGACGCATGCTTATCCCGCGACCTGGTGGGGGGGGGGCTATTTTTGCCCCCCCCCCTCCAGACTTTTCGATATATACCCAGAACCACTGCGCCGATCGTCACCAAACTTTCAGTACCCTCCCGGACATCAATTTTACACATTGTGACCAAAAATTTTTCCAAAGGCTATGATAGGTTGGCCGGAAATGACGTCAGAGTGACGTCATGTTCTGCCGTTTTCGACCCAAAAAAGGGTTTCGCGGGAAGAGCTGTCAGGCCTATAGCTTTGCAAATACAGAAAAATGATGAAGACATAAAAGCTGTAGATTGGACAGGGCTACAAAACTGCTATCTCGGATTTTTGAAATTTTTGGATTTTGACCCCCAAAAATCAAAAAATAGATTTTTTGGATATAATAATGGAAAAATCCAAAAAGTTTTTTGAATTTCGCAAAAACCGGAATATATGTGATAGTCCTTACCGCCTTCCATCCACATACCAAATTTTAAATTGATACCTCTTTTTTTGGCGAAGTTATAGCGAAAAAACTGTTCAAAATTGATGACGTCAAATTTTCAAACTCAATTTGTAGCAATTCTAGACCCCCTAGCGCAAAACAAAGACCACCATTAGACTCCCCGTGACGAGCTGCATCGAATCAATACCCATTTTATGCAAAACTATCAACTTTAAAATTTGACCTTTTTTGGCCTGACCTTGACCTGACCTTGACCTGAACTTCACCAGAAAGTGACCTAAGCCGTACCTGATAGTCTTATAACCAACACCATTGAGTTGGAAATGAAAAATTGGCCATAAAACATGTATCACACAACCTTAGTAAAGTTGGGCTCATGTGACCTGACCTGTGACCCTTGGTGACCTGACCTGTGACCTGACCTGGTATTGCCAGTGACCTCTAATAGCAACATATCTACTAGGCAACTGACGCCCTACCGCTGATTCTTGACAAAATGCGTTTTCCTCGGTGTTATAGCGCATTCCCTAGAAGACCCGTGAACGGTGAAACCTTTCATCTTTGACCTGACCTGTGACGTCATCGGTGACCCCGAGGTCAATGAAATTTGGGTTCCTTCGACAAATTTGACAGGCCTTTCGAACGCCGTTTGAATTTTGTGGATCCGTCCAGTAGTTTCGGAGATACGAGGGGGGCAAAAAATAGCCCCCCCCCCCACCAGGTCGCGTTATAAACAGACCCCACCAGGGCGCGGGTTATGATTTACTCTAGCAAGTTTTAGCCAGATATCTTAAAAAATGGCCCCAAGTTATACGCATGATAAAAAAATTCACAATTTTAACCCTATTAGTGGCAGGCTCCTGGCTACCCCATATTAGTGGCAGGGGGGGGGGGGGCTGTTTACGACCCCCCCTTGATATCTCGAGATCTAACCGGCCGATTTTCAAAATTCAAACGGCATTCGATTTGGCTCAACGAGATCTACATTTCTAAAAAAAATAAAAGTAAAAAATGTCAATAGGGGGGTAGAGGGGGGTAAAAACGGGCAAATTGCAGATACATTTTAGACTGTTTATCACGGCCAGGTTTCTGAACCAATCTTAACGCAACTTTTGCCGATCGATAGAGAATGAACCAGGAATTCACATGGATCCTAAAAATATGCATTTTCAAAAATCATAGGCGGATACAGATCATTGAGATTGGGGGTACACAAAAAGTATAGTAAATAAGGTTTTTGTTGGTACTGTTTCTAAAAAGGGTGGCAATGGTCTTGTTATGTTACAATTTTCTTATGAGAGAACGACTAAAATTGTATTGGTCATGCATAGGCGGTGTCAGGGCACCTATGTTGGGAGGTAGAAAATAACCCCCCTTTTTGGACGCCTGGATCCGCCTATTATAGCAAAAACGTGTCAAAAGAGGATGCACAATAACTTTGTATATGTTATCACATGATACCTTTCATTCACTGTTCGTAAAACTGGTGCAGCATCGTGATCTTCGCCAAATGACTCGCTTCACGAATAGGACCCCCCAATTTCCAGTGCTCTGGAGCCGCCCCTGGTAAAGTTATGAACTTGAAATTTTCAGGGAATGTGCCCAATTTAGTTTTAGGAAAAGTCAGAAAATTTCAGCATCGTAGCTTCAGCGGTTTCGGAGATATTCCCGAAAAACCTGAGGGGTGGATAAAAACAACCCCCCCCCCCCCCTGCCACTAATAGGGTTAATTTTTCAAATCAATTTTCTGTACGAATTTGACATCGTACATCAATATAAATAGCACCATGGTGTTGCTGAGCTCAAACTGCATCCGATAGTTATGTTCTTTTTTACTCAAAAATTTCAACTTTAAAATTTGATCTTTTTTGACCTGAAAGTGACCTGACCTCAGCTATAATCAGATGAAAATGGCCTCAAATGACACAGGCGACACCGAATTCGAAATCTATGGCCTAAATGGACCATAAAACATGTGTCACGTGACCGACTTCTGACATAAGATTTCTGTGACCTATGATGACCTGACCCTGACCTGAAAAAAAAAAACAAAGTACAAGTTTGGTACCTCAGGGTATCTAAAGCACGAGTGCGTAAACCAAAACTCAGCCTGATCTGACTTGTAAGACGGCAGCCAGAGCCCAAAATGGGAACAATGTAAATATCGATAATTTTTACTTTGATCTGACCTGTGACGTCATCGGTGACCTCGAGGTCAATGAAATTAGGTTTTCCTCAACAGTTTTTCCGGGGCTATCAGATGTCGTTTGAATTTTGACGATCGGCCCAGTAGTTTCGGAGTTAGGAGGGGGGCTATGAATAGCCCCCCCCCCCCCCCAGTAGGGCGTGTTATACACAGACCCCAGTGGGGCGCGGGTTAAAAGCTCTTCGTTTAGAATTGGTAAATTAGTAGGTAGGTGTCTAAAAAAAACGCATGCGCTGATTTATTCTGATAGAGAGAGCGAAAAAGAAGAGAGGAAATGGGGAGGAAGAGATCAAGTGAGAGCGAGAGAGGGAGAAAGACAGAGAGAGAGAGAGAGAGAGAGAGAGAGAGAGAGAGAGAGAGAGAGAGAGAGAGAGAGAGAGAGAGAGAGAGGGAGAGAGAGAGGGAGAGAGAGAGAGAGAGAGAGAGAGAGAGAGAGAGAGAGAGAGAGAGAGAGAGAGAGAGAGAGAGAGAGAGAGAGAGAGAGAGAGAGAGAGATGCAAGTTTGATTCGGAATCGGCACACTTTATAGGATAATTATAGCAATGAGTGGAAGGAGACAATGTGCGACAAGGTTTTCGCCGTTTTAGTGTAACATTTTTAGTGTTGGATATCAGTCTCAACAGACGCCCACATTGGCCATGGCCACTATCGGCCACTTGAAGACACCGCTCCTGTCGCATGAACGCATATTTATCAGATATGCGTCCTGTCTGCGAGATATGGGTCGCCGGTGTGAGTGACAGGCTCTCCACAGCGGCGTTCGCTCCACAAATATCTGACCAGCTCGGAGAGGGGGAGAGGGGGGGGGGGTTCAAGTGCGTCCTGTGCTCTCAGAGTCCGGATTAGTGTATCGGGTCTAGGGCGCCTTGACCAGAGAGGGCACACGGAGTGATATCGATATCCGGTTTGCGTACAATTTGCCAGGGGATTAGATGCTGAGTGCGCTGAAGATGAGTGCCCGTAACACTCTGCAGTGTACACCAGTGCAGCATGTGATTTATTTATAATTTCAAATGCGCGAATTTTTACAGACTGAGGGAACTTTCTGGGCGATTAAATCTTGTTTTTAGTCGCTTCAAAAACTAAATTGAACATGTTTGTTTGCAGCAACCTTGTTTTACCTTGAATCCAGGACCCAGGTATGCAAATGATGTAAGTGCTATTCGTCGATGCATCTCCACTCTCTCACGATGGTGGAGTGCGTTATGCTTTTACTCTTAGCGCACGGAGGGCATCGAGCTGAACTGAACAGCAAAGGACTCCCGGTATACATGAGGACCCTCCTTCATATCATTCTCGAATGCATCTTATCGGCTGGCTAGAGAATGGTGAGAGGTTCAAACATGCTCAAGAAATCTTGGCGACAAATACCGATCGGTCGATCGATACATTTCGTATCTTATCAATCTACAAACATGCTTCCATGTCCGTAAAATTTGCAACGCTATCAGTGTCAAGATTAGGAAATGTCTTGAGAGGCAGATAAAGGCCTCAGAGATGCAAGGATGGCATGACCTCACGATTACGTCGGGAATAATCTTTTCTTATTTCAACCAATTATACTGATATATTCATACTCTTCTGGCAATGCCTGATGCCTAGGATTTGCATTTTGAACAACAGCATTTGCATTCAATACAATGCCACTATCGTTATTTGAGGTCATCAAAGCATTCCCTTGTACGTACTGTACTGACCAAATTGAGCTAGCAAACCGGGAAAACACCAGTTAACAATGGTGTATTGTTGCAGGCCTGCTGGCGGCGCCGGAGCGTCCGGAGGCCGGTCTCAGCTGCCCGCGGTCCCAGGGGCTGTTCTCACACCCCACCGACTGCCACCTGTTCCTGCACTGCGACCATGACCACCCCTACGTCAAAGAGTGCCCCGCCAACCTCCACTTCAACGCTAAGCTGATGGTGAGTCACTCATTTATTCGGCACAGATTCGGATTATGGTCTACCGAAAGACTGGCATCCGCCAAACTGTTTCGGATATTCGATTTATGCTTCGGTCAAGGAGTCTTTGATCCTCTGAAGGGACTAAGAGATTAATTACTCTTTCCAACGCACGGCATGGATTTTATAACATGTCACATCAAATAGCTCCATGTGGAACATCTCTCATGGTCAGTAGGAGTCAGTAAATCTTCCACACTGGTCATCAGTTCTGCAGCTGCCCAAGTCCCCGCTGACCCGCCCGGCCGTTTGGTGCGGCCCGCGTCTCCAGGTGTGCGACTGGCCCGAGAACGCCGGCTGCACGGGGGGCGCGCCCACCGAGCCGCCGCCGCCTGACACCGACCCCGAGCCGGGCATGGAGTGCGACTGCGAGTGCTGTCTGGAGCCAAACGCCGACGACTGCACCACCTACTACATCTGCAAGGTAAGTGCTGACCCGGTGGCTCGGCAGAACAAGGGCAGATGTGCATGAACAGTGATGACCATAAATCCGCGCCCTTAACGACTCAAATATGTAGTTATCTGCCCTTGTGGCTCCGCCTCGGAAACAATCGGCACGTCTCTCTTGAGTCCGTCAAGTCCTGTGTTCCGTCCATATAGGTATGTCCAACGCTGACATTTATTGGCAAGTTTGTTAGTAGTTAATTTCCGTAAGTGATGCCGCGATCATCTAGCAGCGCTGCAAAGATGAGGTGACTAATTCCGAATGCTGCACTTCACCTAGTGCCATAAACCTTCAAACTTTACACGCAAACGAACACAATTAGTTCGTGCTTTTAGAATCGCATTAGTGGAGTGTCAATTGCCAATACCATGGACCACTTTCAGGAAGGCAAGGCCTACAAGGCGACCTGCGCTCCTGGTCTGGTGTTCAACCCCGAGATCCAAAACTGCGACCTGGCCGGAAACTATAAATGTGGTAAGAAACGAGTTTACAGATATCGCAATGCTAAAGGCAGATACCAAACCATCTCAAATGATTTTCATCCTATTTTTCATGTTAGCTGGTGAAGAAAATACTTGCACTTCTTATGTTCTGCCCGCAAATTAACCCTAGAACGCCTAGGGGGGGGGGTTGTATCAACCCCCCCCCTGAGGTTTTTCGGAAATAGTGCAAAAACGGCGGCGCGCAGCGCCGCCAAATTTTGGGTACCTTATGGGGCAAACCTTGCGCATCTTTTGATAAAAAAATTTGACCGGGTCATGTCAGGTCACGGAGTTATGACGTCACAAAGGGAACAGCCTCCGGCCGGATTTTCACAAACTGAGTGCCAACGCCCGAGGTTTCCTGCCGGTGGTACGGACATCGGTTGATGGATCGTGATGAAACTTCCCATGCATGTTGGGGCAAGTATTGGCTATCATATGGTATAAGAAACTTGACCGGGTCAGGTCAGGTCACGGAGCTATGACGTCACAAGAGGAACAGCGTCCGGTACTATTTTTGAAAAGCGCCCGAACCACTATTTTGCTAATTCTTGTCACCTCAATGAGAATATGCAGCAATATTAGCTTCTATAGGGAGCAAATGGACATCCCAAATCCAAAAATACAATCAGATTTCAAAAATTTAAATTTTGATTTTTCGAATTTCTGCCGCCGACTGTGACCTTGCCGACTTCCGGCGCTCCCAACGCGCCATTTTTAGAGCTAGGGAAACGAAATACATACCAAACGATAGAGAATTGATCAAGGAACACGATAGTGAAGGTTTCAAGTCGATATCTCCCACCGTTTTGCCGCAATCGCCGCGAAAAATTTGGAAAAGTCTATTTTTCCGAAAAATTTGACCTTTGACCGGTCAAAAGTAGGTCAAATGTTGACCTAGGACCAAAAAATATACCACCAATCGCGAGATCTCGTTGAGAGCAATCCGTTGGTTTTTTCCGCTAAGCTCTACGACCTTCCGTTTCGAAACGCCAGGGGGGGGGGTCGTAACAACCCCCCCCCCCCTGGTCGTTCGTGTTATGAGAAATGGCCTGGTCGTGCGAGGGTTAAAATTGTTGGAGCTATGCTTATGATGGTTTGTAGGTCATAGGCTGTTATAGCGTGATGCGTTCAACTGACTCACAAACAATCTGGGTATTTTATCGCTCAAGTAACCTTGTCTACTTATCCAAAACATTATCAATATCGCATCTTCGTATGGGAATTAGGGGAAGTTGAAGAACAGCTATATATGTACCTACTCAAACATCTCCCATCGCAGCTTCATAGATGGATGCCCATAGCCAGTATCGGACACATATCTCCGACCAAGCTTGATGCGCATCACATATTCATACCCCTTGGAAATTAGCTGACCACGCCGATCTTCGTTTCAGAGGAGCCCACTACCACCACGCGCAAGCCGGCCACCACAACGACAACCACGCAGGCACCGAATCCAGCCTTCCAGTGTCCGACCGGGGATGGCCTCTTCCCCAACCCAGCAGACTGCCACACCTTCTACCACTGCTCCAACGGACATGCCTACCTGAAGGATTGTCCGTCTGACCTCGAGTTCAACCCTGTCCTTCTAGTCTGCGACTGGCCCCAGAGCGCTGGATGCTCCGTCAAGCCCACTCCTGCGCCCCAGCCTAAACCTACCTCTCCCGCGGGTTTCGACTGTCCGACCAGTAATGGCCTCTTCCCCAACCCAGCAGACTGCCACTCCTTCTACCACTGCTCCAACGGACACGCCTATCTGAAGGATTGTCCGTCTGACCTCGAGTTCAACCCTGTCCTTCTAGTCTGCGACTGGCCCCAGAGCGCTGGATGCTCCGTCAAGCCCACTCCTGCGCCCAAGCCTAAACCTACCTCTCCCGCGGGTTTCGACTGTCCGACCAGTAATGGCCTCTTCCCCAACCCAGCAGACTGCCACTCCTTCTACCACTGCTCCAACGGGCACGCCTACCTGAAGGATTGTCCGTCTGACCTCGAGTTCAACCCGGTCCTTCTAGTCTGCGACTGGCCCCAGAGCGCTGGATGCTCCGTCAAGCCCACTCCTGCGCCCAAACCTAAACCGACCTCTCCCTCGGGTTTTGATTGCCCGACCAGTAATGGTCTTTTTCCTAACCCTACTGACTGCCACAGTTTTTACCAGTGCTCCAATGGAGATGAGTATTTGATGGATTGTCCCGCCAACCTCGAGTTCAATCCGGTCCTTCTGGTCTGTGACTGGCCCGAGAATGCCGGCTGTTCCATCAAGCCCACTCCTGCGCCCAAACCTAAGCCTACCTCACCCTCAGGTTTCGATTGTCCATCTGACAACGGCCTATTCCCCAACCCTGCCGATTGCCATTCCTTCTACCAGTGCTCCAACGGACATGAGTATCTGATGGATTGTCCCGCCAACCTGGAGTTCAATCCTGTCCTGCTGGTCTGCGACTGGCCTGAGAATGCCGGCTGCGGTAAAAAGCCAGCGCCCTCGCCTGTGCCGACGACTCCGAAGCCCAATCCGAAGCCTGATGGCATCTGCCCGAATGAGACGTGCGCCTGCAGGTTCGTATAGCTTGTGGACATATAAAAATTAAAGGCTTCCTCTGCGGTGTGTAATCAAAGTCGATATTACTAGCAATTAGCAAATAACTATGGAACAGAAGCATCGCAGTAGCAAATCTATTTTAACACCGATAGACAGTAGCAATAATGTCTGATGATTGTATGCATTGTTGCAGGGTTCCGGACCCCAAAGACTGCAACAAGTACTACCAGTGCAAGGACGGCAAGGCCTACCCCGAGTCCTGCCCTGCCGGCCTGGTCTTCAACCCCGAGACGGAGATGTGCGACTATCCTGAGGATGTTCCCGGCTGCCAGAACCCGACAACGCTGAAACCCACCACCAAACCGACCACGAGGCCGACGCCGAAACCCACCACCAGGCCCACGACGCCTAAACCCACCACCAAGCCGACGACTAAACCAACAACTAGGCCCACGACCAAGCCCACAACGAAACCTACCCCGAAGCCAACAACCAGGCCCACACCCAAACCCACAACAAAGCCCACCCCAAAGCCAACCACGAAACCGACGCCCAAGCCGACACCCAAGCCCAAGCCTCCCAAGCCGGACTCATCGAGCAGTGAAGAGTCGGATAGCAGCGAGAGTGGATCCAAATCCAAGCACAGCGGATCCAAATCTAAGCACAGCGGATCCAAGTCTAAACACAGCGGTTCGAAGTCCAAGCACAGCGGTTCGAAGTCCAAGCACAGCGGCTCGAAATCGAAGCACCACGACTCGAAGTCAAAACACAGTGGTTCCAAGTCAAAGCACCACAAGCACTCGTCCGAGCTGATGCAGTCTTCGGCACCGGCGAACTCTCGCCTGTACCGCAACCCGGACCAGGGCCGGATCGAGGACGACGACGGATTCCTGGGTGAGTGAAACATGCTTGATATTTGTGAAACAGTCAGTAGATGCGAGCCGAGCAGGCTGCTGAGCTGTTTTGATAGCTGTTGTTTCACAATTGTGTGCACGTTGAATGATACATAATACGTATAAAATAATTTTCACAAGTTGTGTCCTACTTTGAGCGTTTATCCATTTTCTTTTAAGCTCCTTAATCGACGCAATGCCTCACTTACTAATTACCTACATGAAACGTTCATTATCAATCGCTGCCCTTGACCGTGCCTCTGACCTCCAACAGAGGCGCAGTTCTGCCCGCGACCGACGGGCAAGTTCCCGTCCAGCCGGTGCCACTACTACTACCACTGCGTCGACGGCGTGCCCACGCTGAAGCGCTGTCTCCACGGCACGCGCTTCTACGCGCCCGATCAGCGCTGCATCCTGGGATCCTGCTGAGAGGCGCCACCGGCCGGCTCCAACGCCATCAGGACGAGCGTGTTTGTTGGGGTGTTGAATGGGGACATCCCATAGCAGAAACGATGTGGACTTCTCATTGTTAGCGTGTCTACCTTCCTGTGACTTCTGTATGACCTGAATACAAATGTTGTGCATGAATAAAGTATCTTACTCATACTTTCTGCACATGTTTTTCAAAGCACGGGGAGCCAGAGGCAACTCAGGAGGTTTCCAGGATACGATCAGACGACTATACTCGTTGGCAATGATTCGGCCCACATTGGCAGCCAATGAAGGACAGCTGCAGCAAAATATAAAACTGCTGACGGTTAACTATTTCCTCCATTTGAAACGTGTAGGCAATCGATGGACATGGGTCACGCTTTTTATAGATTCCGTGCTAGATAATATTTTAGTACGAGTCAACACATTTTTTTTTCTTTTCCGCTCACTTTTCAGATCTTTTTTATCATTAAATTTATAGGAAAAAGAAATAACTCGTACACATTGCCAGCGAAGCGCGCCACACTCAGCATTATAATGGCATGAGAATATTGAATCCATTACTTTCACCAAGTAAACGGACATTGACCTACAGCCATGCATTTTCGGTATTTGGTATAGCATAGACTTACCATTGACTTACTGGGACCACTTTCACTCTTGTTCTTGTGCATATATTATGCTTACCTACTTTGCAGAAATTTTGCTAATCAGGCAACCTTTTTAATGAATTTTAAAGATTGACAAAGACAAGTGGCCTATACCATGGTGTACCGAGCAGCAGAGGCAAAAACCATTCAAGTCCGAACTAAAATGACGTAAACTTACCTGATAATATTTTTCTTCAAACGCTACATAGACGACACAAATAAATTCATGATATACCTACCAACAATTATTTGATGTAAAAGAGATTTGGTTACATTTGTAAAGTGACATGAATTCGCCTGATAACTCGTCATAAAACGGCTAATAATTCCTATTGACTTCTCAAACACGCTCAGTGGAGGGATTCCGAGAACTGAGCGTGTGAGAACGCCAAGTGGAAGGGAGGGGGGACGAATGTCGCTCCCCCCTCTAAGATATCAGCTCCTATACGGAAGCTCAAAAGACGAAAATTGGAGGGTTGGTGCCGGGGCGGTGGGGAACACTTACTAACTAATGTGTGTTCATTTCATGATACTAGGTCAACATCTTCAAAGTCAAATGAGGTCAAATAGCGTCAACTTTGTCAAATGAGGATCTATTTTTAGTTCACACATCCTTACCTCAAAAAGTTACCCGCCAATTTTCGTATTTCTTTTATTATGCGGCGGCACATACACTTCTGAGATACCTATATTGAGAATCTCTAGTTAATCCAGCCATAAAATGCCAATAATAACGAGGCGGGCAACAGCTGACGCGGAAAGCGTGCTATTCCACACTCGTAGCTCAAAATGTTACCGGCTGATTTTCGTATTTATTTCACCGTAAGGCTACCACTGCATTGTTAACTCTTCACAGAGATTTTGACGCGAATCGATCATTAGCAGCGGTAAGCATCGCAATGCAAAGACGGAGCCATCCGGCGCTGGCCGCCGCGCAAAGAAGAGCTATTAATATTCTCCTTTTCAGGCTCCGGCAGTGGCGAGAGCCCGCCTTGCTCTTGGAGGCGCAGCTGGTGACGACGGTCCGAGGAACGGGCGGCACCGGAACTCGAATCCGGGTCCTCCCGAATTCCGAGACCACTTCGTATCAACTGCGTTACGAAAGCCGTTACGTTACGGCTTGCGTTACGGCTGGTGATTGGGTAAAGTTCAATACGAATTGCGCAATCAATTTGCATTGTGCAAGCTTTGCACATGAGAGTGGCACAATGGTTTCTGTAATATGGGCTCGAGTTGGAACGGGGAACAGGGAACCCTCCATTGAATAATGTTGAAGGAAGCTGCGCTGTCCATCTTGTCATTTTTTCGTTGCTTCGTCATAAATAGCCTTCTGCAACACAAAATTGTGCGACTAATGGGTACATTTTTGTGTTGAGCTGTTAGTGCGCTGTCATTTCCTCTGTTCCGCTCTCATCTTTTGCAGAGTCTCAGTAATTTGCATTACTCCGCGCCGTGCTGGTGGCCTGAGTTTTCGGTGACGTGCTGGGGGGAGCGTTTGCATGCCCCCCCCCCCACATCTAACTCGGCTCCTGGCCCACGTAGCGACACGCGGTAAGCGGCAATCGAAAGAGCGTCAAAAAGTAATGACAGGAACACAGAGGTCATCAAAGGTCGAATTAAGTCCATTTCAACAGTTTTTGGAAACTGCCAACGGCTAACTTGGGAACCAATAGAGCTACAGAGCCGCAAAAAGGGCATTCAATAGCCCTTTTACGGAGCTTTTTAAATATTGTTCTCCGATTTGACCTGAGGTCAACGGTTAAGCCTGCAGAGGGCAAAACTCTATACAAAATGGCCGTTTTCACGAAATATGTTTTTCAGTAAAAACTTTTGACTCAAGAAAGCCACTATATTAGGATCGTATTCCTCTCGCCGAGACGCGTCGAATAAACTATGCGTTGACCTTGAAGGACATTTGGAAAACTTGACCTCAGGTCAAGATCATGACCTGACCGGAAAGGGTCATATTGCATCAGTCGATCCGTATCGTCGACCTGAACACATCTGACGTGTTTTCACCGCTCTAGCACGTCTCTATCAAACGTTATGGAAAAAACTGCTGGTGATCTTTCATGAACTGAGGTGACCTCAGCAGCACACAGAGGGGTCACAGGTGCATTTTCCGATTCAGTGTGTCATGTTTATCTGCGAACCGATGTTTGAGAGGGTTTAAAACGGCATTCGTCTAAAAGAGGCGCATTTTAATCTCTCCCATTGACATGATGAAGAGGTCGCAAAATTGACCTGACCTTAGGTATTATAACAGATAATAAAATCCGAGATATACATTTTATGCATACTAGCCGTTTTCACGACGGGCTATCCGGCGAATGCACCTGACTTGACCAAATCTGCACCTAATTTCTTTTACAGCAAATATCTTCATTTTATGAAATTATTTCAGTGTTTTAATCGATGATGCTCTCTGATAATACGACAAAGCAAGCATATAAGCAATTAGTGCAACCCTAGCTGATAGCTGGGGCATTCCACGTCAAATCAAACACCGAAATCCGTCATCCCCTTCGATTTTTCTGAAAATTTGTAGGCAGACTGGGCATGGTTCAAAACTGAGTTACGTATAATATTTTCGAAATTTGATAACGTATCGCTGAGATATAGGTCATCGAATATAGCGAAAAATGCCACACATCAATTTTTTAAATGGCTATAACTCTGGTTCCTTTTCTGGTATCAAAATGATATTAACAGGGTCTTATAGGCAATTAATAAGACTTTGATTTTTAATTATAAAATTAAATTGAACTGACCTTGAAATGCATTTGACCTTGAATTAAAACAGAAAAATTTAAATAGCAAAAAACACGTCACCTTCGATTTGGGTAATTTTTACATATTATGTCCGTCACAATGTTGTTAACCATCTGTGAAAAAATTGGAGTGGGCCATTCATAACTTTCGCGGCAAACGCCGTTTTCATGCATCAACATCACGCAACCGCGCGTGACCTTGAAAGACAGAGTCAAGACATGCTTGCTTGTGTACACTTTCTGAAATGAATGATTGCTGATTAGTGATATCCCAAACTCTGCGAGAATGGAAATGCATAGTCATCGTAGTCAAGCATTCACGTTCCATAGTAAAAGTGTCTCAGGCAAACGGTATTTTGCGGTGAATTTTGAGCCATGTGGAAATGCATCATGAAGTAAATTCAACGAAAACATTATCACCCATCGATATCTTCACGTCTTTTGATCTTCACTATACGAAAGAACATACATTTTTTAAAGTATGTATGGGGAATTTCTAGTTAATCCAATAATAAATATGGCAGTTAGAGGCCTGCTAAGAGTAACATGTCGCCGGCTGAGGCGGGCTCGGCCGATGCGGGAAACGCAGCAATCACAATTTTGTGTTTACACGTTCATATTTCAATTGTTTACCAACCGATTTTCAAAATTCTTTCACCATAAGATTGCCTGTACATTTCTTAGTCTTCTCACAAAGGTTGACGCGAATCGAACGTAATCAGCGGTAGGGAGCGCGATGTAAAGACGGAACCGTTCCGTTCCGTCCCGGCACAGTCTACAATTCAGGCGGCGCGTAGCGGTCGGCGCCGGCTGCCGAGTCGCCGCGTCGCTGCGGCGACAGGATGTTCACTTTACACCGCTATTACTAGAACAGTTGTGAACCGATTTTCTTATTGCTTGCACGATTAGATGTCCAATTCAATTCTTGACAGGTAGCCATAATTAATTTCGCATTAATCTTATGAGATATTGGCGAAAAACAGGAGGGGTGGGCGAAATTCGCTCTTCCCCCTCCACTGCGCGTGCTAACATACGTTTGCATATGTACAATTTTCTTCAAAACTTATGAATGGCCCACTCTAATTTTTTCACAGGTTGTTAAGAATATGGTAGGCAATAAAATATATGAAAATGAGCCAAATCGAAGGTGACGTGTTTTTTGCTATTTCAATATTTGTGCTTAAGAACAGAGTTAAGCAAATTTCAAGGTCATATATTTAAGTAGGTGCAATTCTAAACAAATGCTTAAGAAATTACCTAAACAGTAAGGTTTATTTCATTCAAATCAAACAAGTACAACCAAAGTTATGGTCGTTCAAAAATATAAAGATGCAACATTTTGTAAAAATTTGATGCCCTATATTTAGAAGACCTGTGGTCAGAATGTGCAAAAAACATCAATGTAATGTCCGGGGCCACACAGGAACTCGCTCACAAATTTATAATGAAATCGCTGATGGTAAGGTGCAAAACAGCCGATTTTTGTTCGATTTGACGTGGAATGCCCCAGCTGCTAAGAGACTCACTGAACCTAATTTGACCAAATGTGCACCTAATCTGTACAGATGTGCACCAAATGTGTACCAGATGGCCGTCGTGAAAACGGCTACTGTAACTCTTATCAATCGCTGAAAGTTTGAAAGTAATCCTCCAGTCGGTGTAGCTACAGCGAGCCTTTGAACTTTTCTGAGGTTAGGTCACTTGACGTGACCCGACTTTAAACGACCGGGGTCTAAATTTTCATCATGTGTGCAAAAATGTATAACAGGTCTACCAAAAATGGCGGCGCTGCACGCCGCCGTTTTGGAGATATTTATGAAAAACCTGAAAGAGGGCGTCTCTTCTCTCCCCCCCCCCCCCCCCCCAGCACGGTGCGGGTAAAACAAAAATGTGGGAAGATTATAGTTTGATTTTTTAGCCTGTCTTATCGTTTAAAGCGTTCTAATGAAAATCACTCGTGAAACCTCCATACCTTTAGCGCTATTTAGCTGAAAATGTCATCTTTTTTTTTCTCGACCCCCTACTCATGGTAACAGCTCAACTCGTGCCTCACTTGTTTGTGCACATAAAGCGATCAGACAGGCTTAAAATCGGACTATACCCTCCATCGTGCGAGAGAGGGCCATTCGAAACGTTCCCGTCAAATTAATCGTAACTGCCTATTGATAAACTATCCAACATGCGCATCGCTAATATATTCAACAACAAATGGATCAGCAAAGCAGTTCATCAACAAAGACACAACTTACACTGCAGAATGGTGACAGAAATGAAAGGCGAGGTGAGAGGCTGTAACATCCATCTCGAAAAATACATCGCAAAGTAGCGAGGATCAGTCTTAGAGGGGTCAAAACGGTAGTAAGTTTTATATTCTGGCATTTACACCGAACGGCAGGGCAGCGAGTCCGCTCGAGCTCAGCAGGATCCCAGGATGCAGCGCTGGTCGGGCGCGTAGAAGCGCGTGCCGTGGAGACAGCGCTTCAGCGTGGGCACGCCGTCGACGCAGTGGTAGTAGTAGTGGCACCGGCTGGACGGGAACTTGCCCGTCGGTCGCGGGCAGAACTGCGCCTCTGTTGGAGGTGGGAGACACGGTCATGTCAGAAGTGTGTTGACAAACAACGACACGGTTTGCGTTGAGTTTCGATGTAGAGTCTGAGAGGAGCAGCGGTGACGCATATACCAGTTCATCTAAAAAAAACATTTAATATCATTTTATACCCAAGGTTATCGAATATGCCAAATATCGGCAGCTTTTGTCCTGAAGATACAAAAAAAAAACTTGCGAGACTTGTCCTTCTAATCCTATTAGACCAAGTAGCGCCCACTCACCCAGGAATCCGTCGTCGTCCTCGATCCGGCCCTGGTCCGGGTTGCGGTACAGGCGAGAGTTCGCCGGCGCCGACGACTGCACCGGCTCGGCCGAGCGCTTGAGGTGCTGCGACTTGGAACCACTGTGCTTCGATTTGGAGTCGTGGTGCTTCGACTTGGAGTCGTGGTGCTTCGATTTCGAGCCACTGTGCTTGGACTTCGAGCCGCTGTGCTTCGACTTCGACCCACTATGCTTGGACTTGGACCCACTATGCTTGGACTTGGACCCGCTCTTCTTGGATTTGGATCCGCTGTGCTTTGATTTGGATCCACTGTGCTTTGACTTGGATCCACTGTGCTTCGACTTGGATCCGCTCTCGTCGCTGTCACTGTCGCTGCTGTCGGATCCACTGCCGGACTCTTCGCTGCTCTCTGAATCGGGCTTAGGGGGCTTGGTCGGCTTGGGGGTGGGTTTTGTGGTGGGCTTGGGGGTAGTGGGTTTCGGAGTGGTGGGTTTCGGAGTGGTGGGGCTTGGGGCGGTGGGTCTGCAAGCTGGCACGTTTTCAGCGAAGTCGCACACCTCGGTGGCGGGGTTGAAGACCAGGCCGCCAGGGCAGGAGTCGGGGAAGGCCTTGCCGTCCTTGCACTGATAGAACTTGTTACAGTCAGTTGAGTCCGGAACCCTGCAAGAAACAAAGATAATGTCTCAGCCCCTAGGCACAATTAAAACCGGTGACAATACTGTTTTATGATAAAGTGTTTCATGCAGGAAATATTGCAGACATACAATTACCTTGAACTATGTAGGTAAGATTTTCATGTTTCATTCTGTCACAACCTTCGTGAGGTGTTGTTTACGGAAAAAGGCCTCGAGAAATGTTGGCCAAATGCATACGGCCGCTACCCTTCCTTTGGTTCTCAACCAAGCAAATAAAAAATCCTTATATACTGTCTCGTCCTAATTGTAACTAATCAATTATCACTTATCATCACTCATCATCAATTATCTCACCTGCAGGCACACGTGTCGTTCGGACAGATGACATCCGGGTTGGGCGTGGGCTTCGGCGTGGGACTGGACGTCGGCTTCGGAGGAGGCGTGGGCTTTCCACCGCAGCCGGCATCCTCGGGCCAGTCGCAGACCAACAGTGTGGGATTGAACTCCAGGTTGGCGGGACAATCCTTCAGGTAGGCGTGTCCGTTGGAGCAGTGGTAGAAGGTGTGGCAGTCGGCGGGGTTGGGGAAGAGTCCGTTGTCGGTCGGACAGTCGAAGTCAGACGGAGCCGGCTGTGTCGGCGCGGGAGCCGGTGGCTTCGTGGTGGGCCTCTGAGTCGTCGGTCGCGGGGTGGTGGGCTTGCAGCCCGGCACGTTTTCAGCCAAGTCGCACACCTCGGTGGCGGGGTTGAAGACCAGGCCGGCAGGGCAGGAGTCGGGGTAGGCCTTGCCGTCCTTGCACTGGTAGTACTTGTTGCAGTCGGTGGAGTCCGGAACCCTGGGGGCAGACACCTTACACTGCTTTAAACTTGTAGCATTATGGAGCAGGATGATTGCGGTTCATGAAATTCAGATCTTACCTCATTCGCAAATTGTGCCTTGAGTAAGCGGACACGGGCTTTTTATCTCTTTTGTTTGCACATTTTGGGTATTCGGTGGGCAAGACTTGAGAAATGCTAATTCAATATGAACAATATATACCTAAACGCAACAAGTTTCCACTTCTTACCAGACTGGTGAGCAAGACCCAGCGACTTTCAGTCTCCATCCATGAGCCAGCCCCCCGGTGTTCTTGCTCATCTTTAACTTTAAGAGCTGCTCTTGGTCGGGGAATGCTGATGCGGGACCTGCACACCGCACAAGTGCTGACAATTGTCTTTCATGATATGAAATATGAAGTTCGCTTCTAAATTAACAGTAGGTATTTAGAAGGGTACCTTACCGGGCCAAAATGTCCCCCCCCATCAGGGCGCGGGTTAAGGGAATCCTTTCGATACTAATGATGGTAAAAAGCATTCATTATTCACGTATAAGTCTCCAAACAACTCTTCACAATGGCTATCTACATAGCGTCCACAATAGTCACCTTCCGACAGTGCTCCCGAAGTTTCCCAGGAAAAAAGTGATGAAAGAAAAGGGAAAATTGAAAAATTGTTTCTATATAGTTGCCAAAAGTTTGCCGAGAGGAAAGCAGGAAGTTGAAAAGAAATAAAGAGACCAAAGTGTGTCAGCCACATTTCACGAAACGACAGATGTAGATGGAGTAGATTCTGAAAAGAGTGTCCAGAAAGTTGAGTTCAAACTTCTGGAACCTCACGACAGAAGAGTGTCGCCAAAAGCAGTGACGATGATAAGCCTCCCAAGCGAATAAATACAGCTGCTGATGGTAGAAGGCACATTTCACTGACCTATCTGCCGCATCCGTGTATGTAAGTACGCAGCAAGTAGTCGGTGCAGTTTCGTTGTCAAAAGGCTAGGGGATGGATGTTGTAGGATTTGTGTCGGTGGATGTGGTTTACAGTATGTCAATGGGTGAGCTAAAAAAGCTAAACATAGCACATGGATCAGTATATGTTCCTGTGTAAATAATGTAAATTACTCATAAGACATCATGTAACAAGTGGCGATGAACTAACGTAGTGTTGGCGGTATCTGGTCAAGTTCGGCGGAAGGTCGTGAGGGAGGCCGTGAGGGAGGCTGGGGCTCAGTGAGTTAGAGCTCACAGCACCCGGCCGTCTCAGGCGCATCGCAGGAGTTGGTGCCCGTGTTGAAGTGTTTATCGGACGGGCAGTAGCGGATGGTGGCCTGGCCGCCGGTGCACTCGAAATAGGTGCCGCAGTTGAGTGGGTTCCCGTATTGGCCGTCACTCTTGGTGCAAGGGAACGTGCAGGTCGGAGCCTCAGTGGGTGTGGGCTTTTGCGTGGTGGTGACTGGTGCCGGGACGGTAGTGGTAGTGGAGGGAGGCGCCGGGGTGACTGGGTCGCAGTCCACATTCTCGGGAAGGTCGCAGACTTCGGTGTCTTTGTTAAAGTGCAGGCCCGGCGAGCAGCACTCTTTGTAGGCATCGCCCCTCTGGCATTGATAGAAGCAGGCGCAGTCCTTGGGATCCGGCACCCTACGCAAACACGGCTGGTAAGCGACCCTAGAACATGCTAACCCGATTCGTGCGGTAACAACAGTGTCTAACTTGCTTGCAGTTGATATAAACACTTTAAAATTTCCTCCCAGTGGATTGCATTAATAAACTTTTTCAGTATGGCGCGTATTTCTGCATCATCCTTAGCATTATAACATTACATAGTTAGAAGCGATATTCTGACATGGAATGCCTGTGCCGCACTTATTTGTAAATAATCACGGAAACATATTTGGCCAACAAGACTCCTAAATGCAGCTCTTTTCAATGATCTCTTGAACTCTCTGGAATGGCAAATGCACTTAACTGAGTTTGACCTTTCATTTGTTACAGGTTATAGAGCTACAGGGTTAATTGCAATGTGAGAGTGACTTCTACATGTCAACGTCAATTTCTCTGCAAATAAGTAATGGATGCCTTTTTACGTACTTACGTAATAAATGATCCACACGAGGTGACGTCTTACCTGCAGACACAAGTCTCGTTCGGGCAAATGATGTCAGGGTTCGGCGTGGGCTTCGGCGTGGGACCTGAAGTCGGCTTCGGAGGAAGCGTCGTCTTTCCACCACAGCCAGCATTATCGGGCCAGTCGCAGACCAGCAGGTTAGGGTTGAACTCGAGGTTGGCGGGACAATCCTTCAGGTAGGCGTGTCCGTTGGAGCAGTGATAGAAGGTGTGGCAGTCGGCAGGATTGGGGAAGAGGCCATCGCTGGGACAATCAAAGTCCGGACCTGGCTTGGGCGTTGTGGGCTTTGCCGTCGTGGGCTTCAAGGTCGTCTTTCCACCACAGCCGGCATGTTCTGGCCAGTCGCAAACCAGCAGCGTAGGGTTAAACTCAAGGTTGGCGGGACAGTTCATCAGGTACGCATGTCCGTTGGAGCACTGGTAGAAGGAGTGGCAGTCGGCGGGGTTGGGGAAGAGGCCATTGTCGGTCGGACAATCGAAACCGGAGGGAGTGGTAGATTTAGGCTTGGGCGAAGAAGTAGGCTGGACGGAACATCCAGCGTCCTTGGGCCAGTCACAGACCAGAAGTTTCGGATTGAACTCCAGATTAGCTGGGCAGTCCTTCAGGTAAGAGTAACCGTTGGAACAGTGGTAGAAGGTATGACAGTCCAGGGGATTGGGGAACAGTCCGTTGCTGGTTGGGCAGTCGAAATCTGAAGGAGTAGGATTGGTAGGAGCAGGCTGTGGCGAAGTAGTCGGCTTTCCGTTACACCCGGAATTCTCGGGCCAGTCACAGACCAGCAGGGTAGGGTTGAACTCGAGGTTGGCGGGACAGTCCTTCAGGTAGGCGTGTCCGTTGGAGCAGTGATAGAAGGTATGGCAGTCGGCAGGATTGGGGAAGAGTCCATTGCTAGTCGGACAATCGAAACCGGAGGGAGTGGTAGATTTAGGCTTGGGCGAAGAAGTAGGCTGGACGGAACATCCAGCGTCCTTGGGCCAGTCACAGACCAGAAGTTTCGGATTGAACTCCAGATTAGCTGGGCAGTCCTTCAGGTAAGAGTAGCCGTTGGAACAGTGGTAGAAGGTATGGCAGTCCAGGGGATTGGGGAACAGTCCGTTGCTGGTTGGGCAGTCGAAATCTGAAGGAGTAGGATTGGTAGGAGCAGGCTGTGGCGAAGTAGTCGGCTTTCCGTTACAGCCGGAATTCTCGGGCCAGTCACAGACCAGCAGGGTAGGGTTGAACTCGAGGTTGGCGGGACAGTCCTTCAGGTAGGCGTGTCCGTTGGAGCAGTGGTAGAAGGTATGGCAGTCGGCAGGATTGGGGAAGAGTCCATTGCTAGTCGGACAATCGAAACCGGAGGGAGTGGTAGATTTAGGCTTGGGCGAAGAAGTAGGCTGGACGGAACATCCAGCGTCCTTGGGCCAGTCACAGACCAGAAGTTTCGGATTGAACTCCAGATTAGCTGGGCAGTCCTTCAGGTAAGAGTAGCCGTTGGAACAGTGGTAGAAGGTATGACAGTCCAGGGGATTGGGGAACAATCCGTTGCTGGTTGGGCAGTCGAAATCTGAAGGAGTAGGATTGGTAGGAGCAGGCGGCTGTGGCGAAGCAGTCGGCTTTCCGTTGCAGCCGGCATTCTCGGGCCAGTCGCAGACCAGCAGGGTAGGGTTGAACTCGAGGTTGGCGGGACAATCCTTCAGGTAGGCGTGTCCGTTGGAGCAGTGGTAGAAGGTGTGGCAGTCGGCAGGATTGGGGAAGAGTCCGTTGCTGGTCGGACAGTCGAAGTCGGGCTTGGGTGCGACGGTGGTAGTGGTGGTGGTGGTAGTGGTGGTGGTAGTGGTGGTGGTCGGCTTCGGGGTTGTCGGAGCCTTCGTAGTGACCGGCTTGGGCGTAGTGGATTTCACTTCTGAAAAGGGGAAGACAAGCATGATGACACAAGTGTGTCATGACATCGGAACAAAGCGGAAACAAAACCAAAAACGTTATCAGCTAGATGGATGCACCACTCTACTGGTTCCGGGAGTTCCTCAAGACGCCAAGGCTTTGGACGCCAAGGCGACATCTAAAAGTAGGAGTTCATTATTCAAGCATTTTGTGATTTCCGAAGGCAGATAAGGTTTCATAACTTTTCATCCAAATTGAACTTACCACACTTGTAGTTGGAAGCCAGATCGCAGTTATCAATGTTGGGGTTGAACACCAGACCTTGGGCACAGGAAGCCTTCCAGGCTTTGCCATCCTGGGGAAGAGAAGTGACTCTCTTACCATGGAATGCATGTCCATATGCATGCATGTAGTTTCCAAACTCTTGTGTAGTATGCCCTGGGGTGAAGTGCAAAAGTCTCAAGTGTTTCCAGATTTTGCATTGTTGAAATATTTGGACTATTGGAAAAGAGACTCAGGAAGTCCGCTGTTTTCCGTTCTACTGACCCATGCAACTCGATTGATGAATTTCCCCTCAAAGTGTTCACCCATGAACCAAAGCGCCGGATGCACTCCCGCTGTGCGAGTGACTGCCTGCTGGACCACCGCACCAGCACGCACCATGGTTACCGGACCCGGGACCAGCGCATCAGCACACACCTTGCAGATGTAGTAGGTGGTGCAGTCGTCGGCGTTGGGCTCCAGACAGCACTCGCAGTCGCACTCCATGCCCGGCTCGGGGTCGGTGTCAGGCGGCGGCGGGTCGGTGGGCGCGCCCCCCGTGCAGCCGGCGTTCTCGGGCCAGTCGCACACCTGGAGACGCGGGCCGCACCAAACGGCCGGGCGGGTCAGCGGGGACTTGGGCAACACCGGTACTGATGACCAGTGTGGAAGATTTACTGACTCTTACTGACCATGAGAGATGTTCCACGTGGAGCTATTTGATGTGACATGTTATAAAATCCATGCCGTGCGTTGGAAAGAGTAATATCTTAGTCCCTTCTGTGGAATTGATTTACCCTCAGTGGTGATTTTATCTCCGCGCATGGAAGCACTGAACGTAAATTTGTGTGCGCGATTTGAATAAGATTTTGTGCTGTAAATATTTCAAATTCAAGTGACCCAAAATAACGGAAATAACGCAGAAAAGCCAAGAAATTGATAATAGAAACAGAAATGTGAAAGGGAAAGAAGAGATAAATAACAGCAAGAAGAATTGATTGAAAAGAAGAGGAACATGAAGAAATGAAGTTGTAGTGATGAGAACATATACCGAGACAAGACGAGACAATTCACTCGAACGAAACAAACGAAGCGAAACGAATGAAAAGAACCAAACAAAATTGAGTTGAATCCCGCCACACCGAAACTGTAACGTCGAAAACTGTTCTTAACCATTATTGTTTGTTATTACTGCGAATATATTACTTAAATGCGTGAAGAAGTTTTCACTTAACTGACCTGTAATTTTGGCTGTGGCGACAGTTAAGAACAGTTCGAAAACCATGGAAGAACAGAAGATTGCAAAAATCAAGAAAATAAGAGGAAGGCATCGTGGTACTTTGACTCGGCTACGCAACCAGGCCCTTGCTATCATTGAAGGCAACGGTAACCACACGAAGCTCCTGAATCTGGTTGAAGAATCGGACAAGGCGCTACGATCTTTAATCGAGGTGAGTGACGAGTATGCGCTTTTGATCGGTGATGATGCGAGTTGTGAGATTGAAAGGTATATGGAGGAGGAGGAGACAAAGCATGTTGAGACAGTGATGCAAATACGAGAATATCTAAAGAGCCGACGAACCGCAGTTGAGCCCAGTAATGCTATTGATCATGAACCAGAGACCGAGACAGAAGTTGTCCAAGAACGATTCTGCAATTCTAAAGAAGCCGAGATTCAGGCGAAACTCAAGGAGCTACGGCTTCAACAGCTGGAACGCCAATTGGCGGAGCAGAGGAAAGAGCAAGAATTAGCACACCAGAGAAAACTGCAAGAAGCTAGAGACGCTGCACAGTTGGCTAGAATGGAGGCAGATTGGAGAAAGCAAGCTGACGGATCTGAATGTGACCATTCTGACTTCGGGACGCCTGTAGAACAGG
Organism: Amphibalanus amphitrite; assembly: GCF_019059575.1. Classification (NCBI taxonomy): domain Eukaryota; kingdom Metazoa; phylum Arthropoda; class Thecostraca; order Balanomorpha; family Balanidae; genus Amphibalanus; species Amphibalanus amphitrite. The sequence goes on from NW_024881665.1 coordinate 62,098, forward strand.
CGGAATTACATGATTTACCGTCTTGGCCGAAGGCGTTGGGCGCAGAGGCGCAACAGACGAACAGAGGTAAGACCGAATATGAATCTGTCTCTAATTCTTTACATAAATTCGATCAGCATCGTGCATTGCCAGACATTGATGAACGGCAGGTAGAGGAGAATGAGCTCCACAGCACTTCCAAACCGGTTGATAGTGGAGCACTTGACCATTCGGGCCACAAAGCTACTAGCCATTCGCGTACTAGTGGTCATCTGCTACCTAACAGTATTCCTCGTTTGACCCTTCCTGTATTTGATGGCAATCCACTTGAATGGCCGCGATGGTTTAGCCTTTTCAAGCATCTAATAGACGACCAGCCAGATTTATCAAACACAGAAAAGATGGTTCATTTGCAGTCGGTTGTACAAGGGAGCGCAAAGCAAGCAATATCGGGACTCATTTTCGATCCTGAACTATATCCCCAGGCTATAGACGTGCTAAAGGCAAGATTTGGCAGGGAGCAGGACATAGTACAATCACATTTAGATGCAATGCTGTCGGCCCCCCCACCAACGTTGTTTGGTACAGCTGGCATGGAGCAGTTCTGCGGAGTTATTAACAACACGGTGACTGTGCTACAGAAGCTCGGTTTCGTTGGTGACCTCGAGAGTTACGAAAACCTTCGGCGAATGGTTGACAGATTACCGAGAGAGTTGCGACGGGAGTGGGGTAGGCATGTTGTTGAAAGGAACATTGATCGACCCACGCTCGTTGATTTCAATGCGTGGCTAGGAAAACAACTCAAAATAGCATTGAGCTGTTCTTCAAAGGGACAGGCAGTAAGACGAACAAATTTGGTGACAAACACATGGACTAGAGAATGTCCGTGTTGTGGAGATACCCATGACCTTCAGTCATGTGAATCGTATCAGCAGAAGACACCAGACGAGCGACTCCTATTTCTGACAGAAAATCGAATGTGCTTTGGATGTTTGCGCAGAAATCACCTGGCTCGAGATTGCCGGACAGCAAGAGTTTGCGGAATCGACGGATGCAGATTCAAACATCATGAAAGCCTGCACGGGGCACAAGTGAAAAGGAGCGAGTCAGCACCCGACCGAGAAGAAAGTCGGCAGGGCAAAACTGCACATCGTACGATAGCAACATCAGTTCAGGATCGTGCGGGAGCCGTTACGTTGCTGCAGATCGTTCCTATACGAGTCCATGGAGTCGGTGGGAGATTTAGAGACACGTATGGTTTGCTGGATCCTGGTTCAGAAACATCGCTTATCTCTGAAGATCTCATGCACTACTTGGGATTAAAGGGCCCTGAGCGAATACTACGCATTGATAACGTAGAAAGCAGTGGAGTTCCCCAAACATCAACTCGAGTTGCTTTCGATGTTAGCTCACGAACAGCTTCAGGCACAAAGGAATTGATACAGGTGCCTGAAGCTTTTGGTATCCCACGGATAAACGTTAACGCTCATCACATCTCAGAGGAGCAGCGAAACTCATGGACCCATCTCAACGGTCTGGACATTCCCCGCTGTGATGGCGACATTGAGGTGCTGTTAGGTGCCAATGTCGTAGAAGCGGTTCTACACCAAGACGTTCGAGTCGGTCGATCTGGTCAGCCAGTGGTGTTGAGGACGGCCTTTGGATGGACGCTGACCGGTTCAGTGAATGGGCTACCACGAGGCGCCAGACGGGTCATGTATGTCCACAACGCCTCCGCCGATGAAGAATCCAATGTTCTGTTGCAAGAATGGTGGACGACAGAGGCTTTTGGGACAAAATTTGACTACACACAACCGATATCACAGGAAGATAAAAGGGCAATCGAAATCATGGAAAACTCAACAAGAAAGATCGGATCTAGATACGAGACCGGCCTGTTATGGAAGAATGACTGTGTATCATTACCGGATAACAAGGGAATGGCATTACGTCGCCTAGAATCGCTTGAGAGAAGCTTGCTACAGAAACCAGAGAAGGCGGAGGCCTACCAGAAAATACTGAACGGGTATATTGAAAAGGGACATGCCAGGAAGGTAGACCAAGGAGAGGAGAATCGTCACGGCCCAAGGACGTGGTATTTACCACATCATGCGGTTATCCACCCCCACAAGCCTGGGAAGCTACGGGTCGTTTTTGATGCTGCTGCCCAATTCGCCGGAGTATCATTGAATAGCTACTTGCTCACTGGACCAGATCTACTACGAAATCTCACAGGGGTGCTTTTAAGGTTTAGACAGCAGGCTATAGCTATAACTGCAGACATAGAGGAAATGTATCATCAAGTTAAAGTCCGTGCCGAAGATCAAGAGGCTCTGCGATTTCTTTGGAGAGGTTTAGATTTACGAAAGAAACCAGAAGTCTATCAAATGACGGCTACGATTTTTGGGGCCAAGTGCAGCCCGGCGTCTGCCAACTTTGTGCTCCGACGCACTGGGGAAGACTATGCTGGAAGTCACCAACAAGGACGAGCAATGACAGAAGCTATCCGCAACAACTTTTACATGGACGATTTTTTGTATTCGTGTAGAAACGTTCACGAAGCAAAGACTATGCAAAATAACATCACACATCTGCTGGCAAAGGGAGGATTCCGCTTGACAAAGTGGAAGAGCAACAGCCCGGTCGTATTGGAAGCAATTCATCCTACAGAGCGCGCCCAAAAGGAAATCAACTTTACAGATGAAAGCGTTCTAGGCTGCATGTGGAACACATCTGTTGACACGCTAAGCCTTCGCCAGGTTGAAACATCTCCGCTGGAATCCAAACGAGGCATTGTTCAGGTAGTGGCCAGACTATTTGATCCTTTGGGGATGGCTCTACCGTTCGTGCTACAAGCTAAGCTGCTTGTACAGCGTCTCTGGCTACGGAAGTGCGCATGGGATGATCCGCTCCTCCAGGGAGAAAAGGGTGAATGGCGTGAATGGCTGAGCGGTTTGATGATCATACCAAGTTTGCAGATACCCCGAAACATCAAGCTCGGCACAGTCGCAGACGAATTCCATGAGCTACACGTATTCTGCGATGCATCGGAAACGGCGTTTGCGGCGGTGGTGTATCTACGCCTGGCCCAGGAGAACGGCACCGGCGAGTGTAACTTCTTGATGGCAAGGTCTAAAGTCGCGCCACTGCGACAACTCACTGTAGTTCGACTTGAACTGCAGGCGGCAGTACTGGCAATTCGTCTAGTGAGCACGATCAAGAAAGAACTAAACTGCTTGAATTCCGTGAAGACCACATTCTGGAGCGATAGCAAAGTCATTTTGCACTACATTCGAAACGATGAGAAAAGATTTCACACATTTGTAGCGAATCGAATTGCTGAGATCAGATGCTCTTCATCACCTGAACAGTGGCGATACGTACCGAGCGGACTGAATCCCGCCGATCTTGGCTCTCGCGGAACCTCAGCTGCAAATCTGTTGAAAAGGACGGACTGGCTCAGCGGCCCAGAATTTCTGAAGCAGCAAGAAGCTGGCTGGCCTCCGAACTCAATCACACAACAAGAAGATAGAGATGACCCAGAGGTCAGGGCGACCTTCCTCACACAGCGAGATACCACCGGCGGCCTGTCAGTGCTCCCTTCGCCAGAGAGATTCTCATCTTGGACACGGTACCGACGGATTGTTGCTTGGATGTTGAGATTCATACACAATCTGCAGTCAAGGAAGGTAGCAAACAGGCCATCTAGTTCTCGATCAGGCAACTTGACAGCGGACGAAATACACGGCGCGGAATTGAGCATTGTGAAAGATGCCCAGAAGCGGGCGTTTGCCGAAGAACTAGCCGCCCTCGAGGCCAATAAGCCAGTGGCACCAGACAGCAAGCTGCGGCCATTCTCGCCGTTCATTGATGACAGTGGCGTTATACGAGTGGGCGGCCGGATCGATCGTGCCCCAGTGTCCTACGATGTGAGACATCCAGTAGCGTTATCATCGGATGATGACGTCACAAGGCTCATCATCGTTTACTCTCACCACAGAGTGCTGCACTCTGGCATGGAGCGGACCCTGACTGACGTCAGACGGCAGTACTGGATACCGAAAGGAAGATCCCGTGTGAAACGAGTCATTCACAGTTGTCCGGTGTGTCGCAAGAGAAGAGCTCGCCCCACACCTCCGTACATGTCAGATCTTCCAGTAGAGCGCTTTGACATGACGCGGGCTTTCGCTACGGCTGGAATAGACTACTTTGGGCCACTGCTTGTGAAGAAAAACAGAAAAACAGAGAAGAGATACGGACTCCTAATCACATGCATGGCGACAAGAGCGGTCCACATTGAAGTTTCCCACGCTCTGGACACAGATAGTTTTATAATGGCGCTACGGCGTTTCATTGCAAGACGAGGGAAACCAGCGACGATCATGAGTGACAATGGTTCAAACTTCATTGGAGCGGAAAGAGAACTCAGAGAAGCAATGGCTGCGTGGAATCAAGCCCACATCCAAGATGAGTTGAGCCAGGACAACATTATCTGGAAGTTTTTGCCACCTACAGCCAGCCATATGGGCGGAGTATGGGAAAGGTTGGTAGGTACAGTAAAACGGGCCCTGAAGATCGTCATAGGAACACAGACATTGACAGATGAAGTTCTGCTCACTGCGCTTGTTGAAGTCGAAGGAATGGTCAACGGACGACCACTGACGTACGTCAGCTCAGATTCCGGTGATATGGAGCCGCTCACACCAAACCACCTTCTCCTCGGCTGCTCGCAGGTGCTGCTTTCTCCTGGTCAGTTTCAAGATCGGGAAATAAACAGTCGCCGTCGTTGGCGCCAAGCACAGGTCCTCGCTGACCAATTTTGGAAACGTTGGAGGAAGGAATATCTTCCCACCCTCATGAAGAGATGCAAGTGGCTGCAGGACCCGGCCAATCTCGAAGTCGGCCAAGTAGTCCTTATCGTCGATGACACAGCACCCAGAGGTTATTGGCCACTGGCACGGGTGACCAAGACATTTCCAGGACAAGACGGTCGAGTGCGCTCGGTGGAGGTGCAGGCAGCCGCTGGAGGCACCTATCAGCGACCAGTCACCAAGATATGCGGTTTAGAAGAATGTCCATGAAGACGTACCGCATGGTAGCAACAACCAGCAAGGACATGTTGTGCTGGCCGAGACATGATTGCGCGTGCAAGCCCCAATGCGCGGGGGGAGGGTGTGGAATTGATTTACCCTCAGTGGTGATTTTATCTCCGCGCATGGAAGCACTGAACGTAAATTTGTGTGCGCGATTTGAATAAGATTTTGTGCTGTAAATATTTCAAATTCAAGTGACCCAAAATAACGGAAATAACACAGAAAAGCCAAGAAATTGATAATAGAAACAGAAATGTGAATGGGAAAGAAGAGATAAATAACAGCAAGAAGAATTGATTGAAAAGAAGAGGAACATGAAGAAATGAAGTTGTAGTGATGAGAACATATACCGAGACAAGACGAGACAATTCACTCGAACGAAACAAACGAAGCGAAACGAATGAAAAGAACCAAACAAAATTGAGTTGAATCCCGCCACACCGAAACTGTAACGTCGAAAACTGTTCTTAACCATTATTGTTTGTTATTACTGCGAATATATTACTTAAATGCGTGAAGAAGTTTTCACTTAACTGACCTGTAATTTTGGCTGTGGCGACACCTTCAAAGGATAAAAGGCTCCTTGACCGAAGCATAAATCGAATATCCGAAACAGCCTGCAAGATGCCGATTTTTCGATAGCCCATAAATCGAATCTGTGACAAATTATTAAGTGACTCACCATCAGCTTGGCGTTAAAGTGGAGGTTGGCGGGGCACTCTTTGACGTAGGGGTGGTCATGGTCGCAGTGCAGGAACAGGTGGCAGTCGGTGGGGTGTGAGAACAGTCCCTGGGACCGCGGGCAGCTGAGACCGGCCTCCGGACGCTCAGGCGCCGCCAGCAGGCCTGCAACAATACAATACACACACGCAGTCAACGGACTGGATCAAGACTAATAGCCAATGACATCGGTCAAGCAGCTATCATATATAGATGTAATTCAGATGTTTTCCAGATGTCCAGGAATAAGAAAACAACATCACATACCGAATTTTCACGATGACATTGTGTCCAAATCATAACGAGACGGTAGCGATTGCATTATTGCAGCTTCACCCTAGGCTAGCCTACAGAGGAAGAATTTAAACAAGGTTGTATTTCGCAAACGATTCAATCGGTGTTCAGCCTCAAGTGCGGCGCCCATCGAGTACTCATATATGTACGTGGCGACATGCCGGACGTCGCAGAGTAGCGGTATCGGCATCTTAATCCGAGCCCACATCGGACTGACTCTTGACCCCGACGCCCCGACACGACGGCCCGACGCCCAGCGGCCGGGCGTGTGACCCCGGAGACGGGCCGCTATCAGCAGATCGCACACTATCCAGAACACGAAACGGTAGCGACCGCAGGACAATCGATAGCAGGCTGGCCTTGGTACGCATTTGTCAACGTTCGTTGGGAGGGTCTGGCGCGGAAGCCAAATGTCGTCTCCGTAACACTTGACAATGCCCAATCGGTACTTAACAGGGCCAATGAATGACACAATGCCGTTCAATTTTGGACTGGTATGCATAATGCATAAGCTTATAAGCATCTATCATGCAAGTCCGCCTTGCATCACGAACCAGACAGCCCAAGTTATGGCAATTCTTATCGAGTGTGATCCGGGCAATCCCATGGAAATATCCGAGATATTATCCGCCTCTACTGCAAAATATGACAAGTTTGTTTAGCGAAACATCCTCTTTATTTCAATTTTTAGTTTGCTATTTTCATTGGTCTTAATTATTTTGTGAAACTCTGCTTCTAAACGCTCTACCTGAAATGCCATTCGTGATAATTTGACTTCATCCAAACAAAAGTTTTCCATTCCACGCGCCTGGGAATGTTGAGCATGATGATGCCCAAGTTGTTTTTTTTGCGACCATTTGTTTACGAGCCTATTTTCACAAAAAACAAACCCCTACTTTGGGGTACTTGACCTGACCTCAGCGATCATCGGTTGACCTGAGACCTTACACTCGGGTACCAGTCACCTCGTCTCGTACTACGGCGTAGACGCTCGTTTTTCGGAGAGAAGCGCGGGCGATTAGGGGGCGAACTCACCAATCCCTAGGCAGGGTCGCATGTGGAAAACCGATAGGTTCGGCGAGAGGTAAAGCTGATTCGATAACGGTAATGGGAATGATCACGAAAACCGGACTGGGTTCTTGAAGAATCAATGACATGTAGGATGTCTTCTAACCATGCAGTTTTCACTCAAGGCCTTGCTAGTTGCCGACCAATTTGTCAACTAACTAGTTAGATCTTGCATTGCAAACTGTGCTATGCGTCGCAGCTTATCAGTGGACAGTGGAGCCGTGTGATAATTTATAAAAGTAAATTAGCATTTGACGGCTGGGGCTGAAAGGAGACTTATTTCAACTCCTTTGAAAGTTTTATTTGTGTGTGCAGAAAAGAAGATATGCTGCACAATGTGCATTAAGCATAGGTATCTCAAATGGGAGACTCGACTCATCAGCTTCTGAAAAACCATCGGGATCCGCCTGGACGCCACGAATAAAATGCCACCTTCAGGTGGCAGCATTTGGACTTACCGGTGGCCAGGCAGGCGAGAGTGACGAGGCGGGTCCACATGGCGAGGGCCTTCAATCGGCACAGTGTCGCCTACCTGCCGCTCCCACCGATTTATAGGGCGGCCATCAGCGGCAGATTACGAGTGCGAGTCAGTGCCGGCCGATAGCGAATCAGTGCAATAAGGCGACGACATGATTTGGAGAACGATCCGGTGAAATCTAGACGAAGCATGGTATTATGTTTATGGTAGCTGTAATTGTTTCTGATTGTGAAAGGCGCAAAAGATAGGAGCTCTCATTTAAGACATTTTCATTTCCATTTATGACATCTTATCGTCTTTGGCTTCAGCAACAGCAGGGCTTTAACCCGGCCGGGCCCGGGGGTAATCCCAACCACCGCAGCCCGGGGCCTGTCTAACTCCGTAAACAAGGGAGCTACGGAAACAAAAGCGATACCAAACGAAAGGTCCTTACGAGACAATTCTAAAGCACCTAAAATTTTTGACCTCAGGTCAATTTTCAAGGTCAGAGATCAAGGTCAAAGGCAAAAACCGGCACATGTGTACTGTGTAGTGATCTCAAAGTAAGCTTTCTATAGGACGGCAGGCTGCATCAAACCGGCAAAATTGGGTGTCAAACGAAAGAAGAGAATCTGAGGATTCCGAAAATGTGCTCAAAATCAAAGATCAAGGTCAAGGTCACGCTCAAAATTGACCTCAAACTTGGCACTTTTTCGCACATCTTACGTGCTAACTTCCAAGATGTTTTGAAATGTTTTGAGGCTTATCAGTTCCCTATTTGTGGTTCGTCTTACGATACAAGGCTGCGCAGAGGTCAAGGTCACAGAAGAGTATCCCTGCTAGAGGCTATTTCACTGATTCAAGTTAGTAATAATCAGGGCTGCGGAGTCGATGGATTTTAGGATGACATGACTCCGACTCCGACTCCGACTCCGGCTCCGGCTTCAAAAATTGACTCCGACTCCAACTCCAACTCCGACTCCGACTCCGGACGGTTGTATTAAAATCCATATCGTGATATTGAAGTTCATAACGGAGACGTTTTTATCTTGCCTGCAACGATCCCTTGCGCGTTCCAAGGCTTTGCGTTGCAAATAGGCTTTACAAATAACATGCAGAATTAAAAAGCAGGCTCTGGGGAATTCACAGTCTTCTGCTTCTTTCGCTGAAAACGTTTGTCCAAAACAGCAACATGGCCTTTTTTCGACAAAATCTCATTTCGAGCGCAGTATCGTCAATCAGAAAGGTGCAGTGCATTACGTTGAGACATGCAGCGTTAACTCCAACTACGGAGTCGGAGTCGGTAAGATTTTGGCGACTCCGACTCCGACTCCGACTCCGAGCAGAACTGTCGACTCCGACCGGCTCCAACTCCGACTCCGACTCCGACTCCGCAGCCCTGATTATAGGTATGTGCATTCCCATATTTTTAGATGAACATTCTCAGAAAAGGCACGAGCCTGAAAAATGATAAAATTCAAGCGATCCTCATTTTCATTATTCCTTGATTATTCCGGTTATATGGCCTTGGATTCTTTCCATTCCTTCTCAACGTTCCCAACAACGCTGCGCGCTTGAAGTTGACAATAATGACGGCATATGGTGCTGAATGATTTTCTAGCAATTTAAAAAAGCTTGTTTCGCATCGCAGTAATTCTTACCCCTTCATGGTGTCAATTTGGACGATGATTCGAAGGCGCAGCAGTGGACGGGCCATCCTGATATTTCTTCTTTTGGTATCGGTTGACAGAGCTGTACAAAGCCAGAGTCGAGTCAGAAAGAATGTAGGTGAAGAGAGCAGCCTCACAACAGACCAGCCTGAATCAGCTATTACTACGAAAGCGGAAGAAAAGCGAGTTACATGGGACCCGAATAACCCGGCCGACGGCACTGACCGACACTCTCGGGACCACCTGCACGACTTCGACCACTATGAGAAGGCACACGGACACGCAAAAGACCACGAGGGCCAGAGCATCATATACGATCATCCGCACCACGACGACGAGGAGGGCCACGACGACCTACACCATATGCCCTGGGTGATTACAAAGCCCGGCTACGACATCCGCCACCGGCCCGACAACGACGAGCCGACTAAAATCAACATCAGCCTGTTTCACGACTTCATAGAGTATGTTGACGAGCTCGGCGGTGAGATGGTGATAAAGTTATTCGTCGTGGCCTACTGGAAGGATCACCGAATGCGAAATGTGGATGAAGTTCTAAACGAGGTGGGTGGGACGAAGGAGTCTCGCTCTCTGCCGCTGCCGAGTGAGATGAAGTACCGGCTGTGGGTGCCGGACCTGTACCTGCCGATGGCCAGGCGGGTGCGTGTGCCGACAATCCACCAGCCGGCAGAGAGCGTCACACTCAAGGAGAACGGCACCATGAAGTACTCGTCCTTCTTCGTCATATCCTTCAAGTGCGAGATGCACTACCACAACTACCCGATGGACGTACAGCAGTGCGACCTGGACATTTTCAGCTACAAGTACGCCAGCAGCCATCTGCAGCTGCTCTGGCAGCGCCCCTACGGATTGGTGGGCGCGCTGCGCATCAACACCAAACATTTTGACGTCCGCGTCATGCGACCGAAAGGCAAGAGCTGGTTTCTGCTGCATGGGCCGGGCGGGAGCACCAAGGACGTGCTACGGATCACGTACGTGATGCGGCGGCACCTGTCGTTCCACCTGCTGCAGACCTACCTGCCGTCCATCATGCTGGTCTTCATCGGCTGGCTGTCGCTGCTGGTGCCACTCGACTTTGCCTACGGCCGCATGGTGCTGTCGGTCACCACGCTGCTGGTGCTGGTGTCGTTCTTCGTCACCACCAGCCAGACCACGCCGGGCACCAACGAGGTATGTACGTGCCTCACATGGCTACTCCTTTTGATTACCCGGAATATTTGTATCGGAAAGCAGAGATCAGGACCTAGGCAATGAGCTCTGCTAACCGTGTGCTCCGCAGACTGATCGTGTGTTTTCACCGACGCATTCGAATTAAATTCGAAAATTATGTACATTTAAACAATCATGAAAGAGGGCGACGGACACATATCATAATGTCGAGCCACTTTCATATAAAGAGCAACTCACGGGCTCTTTATATGAAGGTGGCTCGACAGTTATGTATTTTACCGTGTGCCTCAGGTGAAGGCGCTGGACATCTGGCTGTTCATCTGCATCTTCTTCGTGTTCTCTGCCATCGTGGACTGCATTGCCGATCTGCGCTTCCTCTCGATGGTGGAGAAGGAGTCGCAGATCGCCGGCGAGGAGGGCGTCCAGTCGGAGATGCCGCCGGTGGTGGACGAGCGCGTGCGCCGGCTCAGCCGGCCCGACGACGGCGGCCAGACGGCGGGGGAGGACTCGGACCGCGCCGACGCCACGCACAATGTCCAGTTCTTCGGCGACAACACGCCGTTTCAAGTAAGACGAGATGATCGACGGCGACAACACGCCATTCCATTGGCACAGACCGGCGCAGCCCACACATATCGGTCAACTTACCAGCAGGCTATCGGTCTACTTACCAACACCCATGTTTGTCACAGCTTGTAAATTGTATGCACCGCACTAACAAAAGCTAGAATTTCGACCGTTGCTCATCGAAGGTCACTGGTTACCAGGTCCTCCAAATGACCTCCTCTCAGGAAAACGGGGAAAAGGTCCCCAAGTTCCACGACTCGTCACTGGAGATTACTTTCCAAACTTTCAGCGATTGATAAGAGTTCCTTTATAATATAGTTATGTGTATAATAAAGGTCTCGGAGTTGCTTACCGGTAGACGGTTGTCAGGTTAATTTAGTGAACTTTTCATTGCTTACGTATATTTAGGTCAAAGGAGGGACATAAAATCTCGCATCTTTGCGATGACAGTCATTCTAAGCATGCCGAACACTCAACAACATCGTTTATTAGGTTTATGGATATTAAACAGCGCATGACTGGTCGCATGACGTTTTTCAGCAATATCTTCCAAACCGTTTGACGGATCAACACGAAACTTGCGGTACCCTCAGCTGCATCAATTTGACACCTTGTGCCCGGGGGTAATCCCAACCACCGCAGCCCTGGGGGGGGGCGTTTTTCGCCCCCCCCCCGTCTAACTCCGTAAATAAGGGAGCTACGGAAACAAAAGCAATACCAAACGAAAGGTCTTTACGAGACGATTCTAAAGCAACTAAAATGTTTGACCTCAGGTCAATTTTCAAGGTCAGAGGTTAAGGTCAAAGGCAAAAACCGGCACATGTGTAGTGATCTCAAAATAAGCGTTCTAGATGACGGCAGGATGCATACAACCGACAAAATTGTGTGTTAAACGAAAGAAGAGAATCTGAGGATTCCGAAAATGTGCTCAACATTAAAGGTCAAGGTCAAGGTCATGCTCAAATTGACCTCGAACTTTGCACTTTTTCGTGCATCTTGCGTGCTAACTTCCAAGATGTTTTGGTATGTTTTGAGGCTTATCAGGTCCCTATTTGTGGTTCATCTTACGATACAAGGCTGCTCAAAGGTCAAGGTCACAGAAGAGTATCCTTGCTAGAGGCTATTTCACCGATTCAAGTTAGTAATAGGTAATAAATAAGACAATTTTGTCATCCGGAGGCTCTGAATGAAGGATTAGAGGAAAATGGATGCCAGATTCGTGATCAGCGGGTACGAATCCATCTTAAACGACCTTTCATGTGTCAAAGTCAACCAAAGGTCATTCGAGGTCACATGAGGTCAACATAAGACTTGACCTTTTCCAAACAAAATATATATCATTCGACGCGGTTTGACAAGGCGAATGCGATGGTACCACTGCCATAGCTCTAGGGACATTTTTGTCGAAGTGATTTGCGAAAAACTAATATCACATTTCGGGGTCGTTGACCTGACCTCTGACCTCAGGTCACCAAAAATATTTTTTCTACTTTTCTCTAGGTCAAACGCTACACAACCGTGCTCGTAATTTGTATTTATCTCTAAAACTCTATTTTTAGCAGCTATTTGAAGTTCGCGTCTGTGACACCGAAGTTTGCCGTGCAGGGGTCTAGAAAAATCTATCCTGTGACGTCATCAAGGGGCTAGGTCCAAATTTTTTACTTCAGAAGATGTCAAATTGATGGGAGAAAAGGTACTGAAAGTTTCGTTTTCCTATCCCTAGGCGTTCGGGAGCTATCACAAATATTCGCCAGGGGGGGGGGGGCAAAAACGCCCCGGGGCCCGCGACGGTTAACCCACGCCCTGCTGGGGGGTGTTCGAACATCCGCGCAGTTTTTCGCGGATATCTCAAAAACGGCATGATACATATTTTCTGCAGATCCTATGAAAATTTCAGATCAAGATCACTCAAGGTTAGGTCATCAGGTCACGCCAAGTGCCCTCACCTCATAAAAAGTTTCAATGCCTGCCATAGGCATGTATGTATATATGTACATCGAGTGACCGATCATTTTGAAACGTTCAGAAATTGATAAAAGCAACAGTATGCATGTATGTATGCCTCATAGTTTTGATATCGGTGACCTAAGGTCAGGTCAATTTTGCGGCCTCACTATTAGAAGTCAATGGGAGAAAATTGAGAGGCGTCTGTTTTGGACGAAGGACATTTTAAACACTTTCAAACATCGAATTACAAGTAGACACACTGAACCGGAAAATGGCACCCGTGCCCTTGCCCGTGCCCCTCGTTATGTCCCTGAGGTCATCTTAGGTCTCAGGTCATCAACAGTTTTTCGCTAATGACTTTTGATAAAGACACGCTAGAGCGACGGTCGAAAACGCCTTAGATGTGTTCGGCTCGACGATACGGATCGACTGATATGCAACATGACCTTTTCCGGTCTGGTCATCACCTTGACCTGATATCAAATTTTCACGTAAGCCTTTCAAGGTCAAATTATAACTTATGCCATGCGTATAGTAAGCTCGTGCATGTTTTGGGTCAAAAGTTATTGCGGAAAAACTGCTCCGGCAAAAAAAACGTCTGTTTTGGTAGTTTGTGCCCCCTGGAGGCTACACCGTTGACCTTAGGTCAAATCTGAGATATTCAGAAAGACCGTTAAAAGAGCTATCGAATGTCCTTTCCGCGGCGCTGTAGCTCTATCCGTTCTAGCTATGCGCCGGTCGGTCGAAAATTATCGAACTTTGTCCTAACTCCTAATAGTGGCGAAATTTTATGTTCGGTGACCTGTGGTGACCTGGCCCAAAAGGTAACCAAAGTAAATTCTTCATTATTTTCGACGCGCTCCATTACCTAGGGGTTACACTGACCCTCCCCTGCGGTCCCCTCAGGCTGACAAGGAGGTGCTGATTGCCACGCCCAGTGTGATCAAGTGGCTTCGCCTGGCCGTGCTGCTGGAGCGCGGCATGACGGTGGCCTACCCGGCGCTGTTTGTCCTCTTCACGGCCGTCTACTGGGCCGTCTACATCACGGCGCGCAGCTCGCACATTGAGCCAGAGAGCGACGATTGATCGGCGCCGGGTTGTAGCTCGCAAATCGAGCCAGAGAGCGACGACTGAACGGAGCCGAGCTACAGCTCGCATATTGAGCCAGAGAGCGACGATTGAGCCCATAGCGGGAACACATCGAGCCAGAGGATGACGACTAAGGCGGACATACAGAGCCAGTGAGCGACGACTGAGACGAGACGGAGACATACAGAGCCAGAGTGACGATTGGACGACACAAAGAGCCAGAGAGTGACGACTGAGACGGACATATTGCACTCTCTGCAGATAGCAACAACTGAGACGGACATACAGAGCCAGAGCGACGACTGATCGGCACTAGCCACTCTCAGTAGCCCTGCCTCATGATGTGCATGTGAATATGACCTTTGTTCATCGGTTACGTAATAGTACTCGGCATACAGATTAGTGTACAGTAATGATGTGTGAAAACATGTTTTAACAAAAAAGTTCTTACTGGTTTTCAGTCATAACCCGTTGGGAAGTCCGAATGGGACATGAGCCTACATATGGCTGCATGCATAAACTTCCGAAATCGATGCTTAAAAAATGTCATTATCCAAGTAGATGAACGTAAACATGGCCCAGCCATGCGTGGGACACGTGGATAATACACGTTTCGGCCGATCCACGCATTCGCGTAAAAAAGACATAGGTATATGAGAAACGTTTATTGCGAAAATAGCAGACGCATCAACAACGAAAGCTTAGTGAGACTAGATTAGTACACAGTTGGTGACTGCTCGGCCGCGCAGTGCACAGAGCCTACGAGCCAGTGCGCCGGGCCCACACGCGGCTCCGCGTCACAGTGGCTGCACGTCAGCTACACTCAGAACGAGCCAGTGCGCCGGGCCCACACGCGGCTCCGCGTCACAGTGGCCGCACGTCAGCTACACTCAGATCTGGCCGCAGACCTATACAGACCGGTCTGTGATCTGGCACAAAGGCATACTGTTAGAACAGGAACTTCTCGTATCAGTACACATCAGCTACCGCGGCTCTTGGCCAACATATTTTAACGCCTACATCAAATACAGCCAAACGGTTCTGGCCTGGTTAGAAAGCTGTTATGATCACGCTTAACTCACGTATAATGCGTATCGACTGGGAATATCGTGAAACTAGCTGTGATAATTCCACTTTCAGCCTGTAATACAGCTGCCCAGCTATCGGGAAAAGGCAGTACAGGCACACGAAGGCTGAGCATCACTAAATGCAGCGAACTATCACATAGGGTCAGCCGTCCGGTAGTCCGCTATAATACTTGGCGACTACCCATCCCGCTCCCCTCCTTGCGTCACAAAGACCATGGGGGCTGCCTCCTACCTCCCCAGATCTCTCATCCCGGCGGTTACTTGGCTGGACGACGCGACACCGTCCGGGCTCTCATAGACCGGGCCGAATTCGGGCTGTCCAGGACGACCCCGGCCGGCCAAGGGTATCGTCTTCACCGGTGGCTTTCTCATGGGTATTCGGTACAGCCTCTCTTAACACAGTAGTTTTGCATAGAGTGTTCCACTGCAGCAGCTGAGGCAACCGGCACTGCCCGGCTCGGGGTCGGTTAGAATTCTGTATATCCCACGATCTAGCATGCTCACCTATCACCGCAGACTACACTGAGCCACCCCTAAACGGCAGCCAGTGTAGCGGAGATTCAGCCAGAGTGAGCGTCACACTGCGTCACCTTCCGAGCGTCACACGGACACCCTCACGGGCGTTACGCTGGTCACTAGGACCGTGACGAGGCCACGCTGCCGGAGCGGACGCTGGCGCTCTCCTCATCTGTGGAGAGCAGGACGCGCACCAGGTGGCAACCGCGGCTCGACTCCTGCTTCAGAAAGTCCTCCAGAATCTGACAGAGAATGGTACAGCGTCAGGAATTGTAGAGTGGGCCAGATAGCGTTATACATAGAACACCAGAAATAAAAATGGAAGAAGTTACGAATGTTAGAGAGCGTCAGAAAACTCAAGAAAAAAATATCCGAGGACAGAATGAGAAGGAGTCAGGGCCGAAAAGGAATAACTGCTTACGAACCACGGCAACCGGACTATCGGCGAGTTGGAAAGGAGTCTGCATAGCCCGGATACGGTGGGCACGTTGTGATATTGTTACAGCAGTG
Organism: Amphibalanus amphitrite; assembly: GCF_019059575.1. NCBI lineage: Eukaryota > Metazoa > Arthropoda > Thecostraca > Balanomorpha > Balanidae > Amphibalanus > Amphibalanus amphitrite. Next base: position 78,287 of record NW_024881665.1, read on the forward strand.
CATTACATATCATTAGAGCCAGAGTAAAAACGCCCCACGGTATGTAACAGCTTGAACCGGGTATGTTAATCTGTGTGCGCCGACCAGTACTACCGCCCCGTCCCCGGTACGGAAGGAGCGCCTCCCTGACCCTGAGCCGCCGCTATCGTCCTGTTTGGACAGCAGTGGTATGCGCTGCGAGCAGAGTGGACGCTCGCTTCCGATAATCGGCGGACACCGGGCGACTATCTGCGGTGGCGCCCGAGGGTGGGCGGAGCTGCCGGAAGGCGCCAAGTGCCACACAAACAGCAAATGACATAGGAAATCTTAGATACATCCTAGTCAACAAATATTTGTAAAGCACAATGTGAAAATAAAGAAGTGTGTGAAATGTGGTTTTCAAACTGAATGGGATCAAACTGAAATGGGAGATGACTAAATAACAGCATAATGATTTAAGGATATGAGTGATAATCGACAACACATGATAAGCAAAAAGCAAACAAGTTAACCTCTGTTTACAAAAAAATGACGTCAATGATATGTCAACGTAGAATCTACAATCATGCAATACACCACCGCAAGTTCAATACCTAACAATATTACAGGTTCTGTTCCCTGAATCACACAAAACATTCGAGATAGGAACACTGCAAACTGACCGCCCCACATGGCAGTGTGAAATCGGCGAGACTTCACCGATTAAAGTGATACGCTGGCGACAGTCTGCTCGGTTTCAGATGAAGGTGCCGACCACAGACCACAAAGCCAGCAAAGCATCGACGAAAGCAACAGCAAAGGATTTACACCTTCTGGGGATGTATGGTGACGAATATCAGGGCGGTCAGAGTCCCATCAGAGTAGTAACACATGTCATGACTACCTCTTTCATAGCTCGCCTTGAATAACTACAGCCGTCTCCCTACTTCACAGTTCACACCCAATTGTGTATTGCGTTTCTTTCTGCCTTTTAGAATAATTTTCTGTCACCGACAACAGAATATACCTCAACATAGACAGGGCAATTGGTAAAGCCATCCCCCGTCGTTGCCAGTCACATCGCTGCCAGACGCCACAGCCTTTTAGTCGTCACTTCAGCAAGGGATCCACCCGCCTCTCTAGACCGCCCCTGGTCCCATCGTCCTTGCTCGTCACTTTAGGGCGTCCTCGTCCCTTTAAGTCGCCCTTGTTCTACCGGCCGCCCCCGCCCCTTTTGACCAACCCTGTCCTTAAGTCCACCCTTGCCCCTCCGTCGTCGCCGTTACCTGGTAGCTGAGCTCCTGGTCGAGAATGGCGCGCGTCTGGGCGTTGTCCATGCAGCAGGCCAGCAGTGTGGGGAACAACACCACCGTCAGCTGCGGGTCGCTGAAGTGCGCGAACGGCAGCGTCAGCAGCTGCTGCAGCACCGTGGGCATGTTGCCCTTCTGCAGCACCATCTGTGACAGGAGAGACGGAGCGGCGCGTCAGCAGCTGCTGCAGCACCGTGGGCATGTTGCCCTTCTGCAGCACCATCTGTGACAGGAGAGACGGAGCGGCGCGTCAGCAGCTGCTGCAGCACCGTGGGCATGTTGCCCTTCTGCAGCACCATCTGTGACAGGAGAGACGGAGCGGGGTGTCAGCAGCTGCTGCAGCACCGTGGGCATGTTGCCCTTCTGCAGCACCATCTGTGACAGGAGAGACGGAGCGGCGCGTCAGCAGCTGCTGCAGCACCGTGGGCATGTTGCCCTTCTGCAGCACCATCTGTGTGAGGGAAGGCGTGTCAGAAAACAGACTGGGTATCGGGCTGAAACGGAACGGGAAGTGGACGATGATATTGGCCGGTCATGAGGACCAAGTACACTGTACTACTGGACCAAGTACTCCGATTATTTTCACTGAGTTTTGCAAGCGAACAACTGAGCCTAAAGCACGTGCCTTCTGCTCGGCGCCGATCGCGGCCCCACCACGTGCACACCGCTGAACCCACACCCTCGAAAATTTAATACGACAAATGAGTGCACACGTCCGACTTGGCGTGAAAATTTCACCCCAGTAGCCCTTACCGTTCCCGAGCAATAGCCTGTTGCCGATTCTAGTGTAAACCCTATGGCACACCACGTGAGCACGCGCCACGGGCGCACCCCCGGCCGCATCGTGCCCAAAATGTTTAACGACCTGTTGAATCACGTGACCCACGAGTCGTCAAAAGTTCACCCTCGTGCGTCAATCGACGGCGCCGCAATAAGCGTTTTAGGGCGTAACCCCGACGGCGGCGGACTTTTTAGAATTTATAACGCGCCGTCCACGCGTGGACCCGAGCAGTGTTACCCGAGCAGCCGCGCCGGCGGCCGCTCGTACCTTGTGGTAATTATGCTGGTTACTTGGGCATTACCATTCCGTCGACTGCAAGTCCATCTGGTGATCGTTGAGTTAGCTAGGCGGCATTTGGGATAATGCTCAACCAATATGTGGTTTCTCTTCAACAAACTTCAACAAACATGCATTTTTCTTCAAATTATGGCCTTCCGAGCAAGTCCCCTGCACTTACTCACGTCTGAAGGTAGCAGTCGTATTTCATTAACGTAAGTAAATGTTCTATATGTACAGAAGCACCAAAACAATATCTCAATACGACAGGCTTATCCCATCGATACGTATTCAAATTAATAAATGGCCCTTCAGATAAGAGTCATTACTTATCAGATCAATACGCATACGCATAATCTTCAGATTATACGTAATCCTAGCCAACAAGGACTTTTTGCAGCAGACCCTTGAGAGGTAGGTGTGAGATCTAAGTGCAGACGATCACCAATCAATTTCAATATATAGTTAGTGAGTACTACACTCACCCTAATATCGACGCTCAAGGGTACTCGTCATACCCATTGATTTGCCATTGATTGATATAGCGCACATGTCAACCCTCATTCACAGGTTCTGACCACACGACCACATAAGCGAAGGTAGCGTAGTGTGGCGGTCACAGTCTCCACTGGGAAGCTCCGACTGCACCCCAGCAGTGTCGTATGGGACAGAACGCCGGTCAATGGATAGTATAGCCCTCGTAGGGTTGTTCAACGCACTTCAAATGCACAATGGGGCTGATACGGGCGGGGGGGAGGGGGTCAACCGACCGTCTGGCCTACTCCACAGCAGTGACCAGCGCACTCAGTCTACGAACTCAGCGTCCCGCCGCTTCCCAGGGCTGACCGACATGCGGGTGCAAACACAGACTTTCGCAACAGAAAAGTTACATATCGGAACAGTTTTCAGAAGCACATTGGAGAGTATAGTATCAGTTGACACCAGATAACGTCAAACACAAAAATAAGGCTTTGCTGATTGACGATTGACAATTCTTGCAAAGATTTTCCGACGTCAAGTGACACGCGATTTCGTATTTGACAGCACGCATCGACGAGCATATTTGCGTTGTCGTCATCTTATTTCGACCGGGAAAAGACATCACGAGCCAATCAATGCGTGTGATAATATGTACATTAGTGAGCTCACACGACTGCATTTCAAACGAAACCATTGACGTCAAACTGAGCACCCCCAGGGCGTCAATCCTGACACCTCCACAGTCGAGTCCGAGTGTCGGAATGCGGCCATTTCCGCGATTGCACCACTCGAAGGCACCTATCCGCCGCCGGGGGACATTGCAGGGCCGGGGCCGGGGTGATAGCCAGAGCGACATGCAACAACTCCTATCAACGTGTCACACTATCGGTCTTTAATCCCGTCGGAGACAGACCAGGGGCGGGGGCGGGGGCGGGCCACTCAGGATGCATGTTATGGTGAGCACCGTCGTATCACACAATCAAGTGATCAGTCAATACAAGTGGTGGATCAAATGTGACAGGTTACAACGTACGGAAATCATTGGCGATGAAGTAATCGCATTGCGAAAAAGATATTGTAAAATTTGACTGAAGTGTGACAATGAATTAGGAAACAGAATGGTACATCTACCCGAAGAAAATATTGGAAAACAAAACTGGTGCAATTAATTCCGAAACCTTTAAATGACCCTGAAAGGTCAGCAACATACCATTGTTTACGTATGTAATTAGCACAGTGACTGATCAGTGATGAATGTTGTGTTGTGTCGAGGGCGTACAATTGTGGCCATAAGACGATGGGGTCAGCTGGTGAAGCCTGATGTGCGATATAGGTATTGATGAGGGCTGATGCCTCTGTCTAGTTAGCGGGGTCGGAATACCTGCCTGTATGTGTCAAACATGGACCCACCTTCCTGCCTTTTTGTCCAACAGGGACCACAGCTGTCTGGCTGTGTACAGCAAGGACCCGTTTGTCTGTCTGCCTATCAGTCTGAGCAGGAGCCTGCTCTGAATGTGGCTGTCTGTCCGTCTATCCGCTGTGACCGCTCTGGCTGGGACCTCACCTGGTTGTCGTAGCAACGTGCGGCGAAGTAGCCGGCCGTCTGGATGACCAGGCGCAGCAGGTTGGGCTGCTCGTGGTGCGAGCAGTACCACAGCAGGTAGCTGGTGACGTGACGAAACTCCACCGAGCGGCCCTCGAAGCCCAGACATAGCTGGAACAGAGGCATATACACATTATAACCATCAAACCCCAGACAAACCCAAAACAGATAGACAGACATACAGACACGGTCCCCGAATCCCAAGCACAGCTGAAACATACAGATATGCATAGAGACAGACAGATACGGCAGGAACAAACAGACAGGTAGACATAACACAAACACTGCCCTCGAAATCCATCAGCTTATCAAACACATCCTCATGACACATCACATAAAAATCCGACTTTTTGCATCTACGAGTATAGTCTACACGCTCGGAGCACAGTACCCGTCCCCCCTCCCGTACACCCACTCTCCGTGCAATGTCTGATCCCTACCCTGCCTCCCTTGTCTCACACGGTCCCTCTCCCTTACCGGGACTCTAACTTTCCCTCCCTACGTCCCGGCTAGCCTCTGACCTGTACTCATCCCTCTGCTCAGTTATTCCACCAGCTTCTGTCGAACCCTTCTCCTGCCAATCCCTCGCCTAGTCTCTCGTTTCATCTTAAGCTCCATTTCTTCACGAAGAAGTCGTTCTGCCAATGCTCACACCTCGTTCGTCCCGTCCGCCCCTACCCAGTCCCGCCCGTCCCTGTTCCGTCCTCTGTTCCCACCGTCCCCCCTCCCTCCCCCGCTCGTTACCGCACCTGGAACATGTGCAGGTCGAGCTGCGCCAGCTGCAGCAGAGTGGACAGCGCCTCGGCGGCCAGCAGCACGGTGGCCTGGTCCAGCGGCGGCGGCGGCGTGCTGCGCCGCTGCGCCGGCGAGTGGTGGCGCAGCAGCGCGTCGTACAGCAGAGACACCACCCCGCACAGCTGGGTCACCTGCAGTGTGGCGATCAGACCGGTCCGGTCCAGCGGCTCCTTGCTCTGTGTGCTCTGTGGGTGTCTGGGGGAGGAGAGGGGAAGGTTAGAGAGACCGGGGAGAAGGGGAGGCAGGGAGAAAGGGAGGTTTGATATACCTGGGAAAGAGGAGGGAAGAGGAGAGGCTCTCAGTCTGCCTTATTTTGGTCTACATGATTTTTTGTTGCGTTCTTCGGTAGGCAAGATGGGGTCGGGTGTTTCCGTGAAAAGGCAGGCTGAAGCAGCGCAGCAGTGCGCACTTTGTTCGGTAAATTGCCCAATATAACTGAATTCTCATAACTGATCCGGGATCCCATAAACTAATCCCCGCTGCCGGTGGGCCCGCCCCATGGCCACCAGTGTTGACGACGGTCAGATCATGCTCCGATAGGGACGCCTCATAAAACGGACTGGCTTGCGAAACGATTAGCAAGCCCTATCAACCAACTTATCCACGACTTTGATCTAATGGTAAACACTCAGACTGCAACGTCTGGGGCACTGAAATGATGAAATACAGAAAAGTCAGATGTGACACACAGACAGAATTATATTGCAATGAGCTCTAATTTAGATAGTGAAATTGGACGGAATTTAAATTCTAAGCGCTAAAGCTTCAATGATTTTCGTGAAGAGTTTGGCCGTAAACATGAGAAGGTTGCGCTTTATTTACATTCAAAAGAAAAGAGAGGAATAAAATTCATTAGTGCTACTGTAAAATCTGTTGCTCATGTTAATCACATGTTAGCATAACATCCGATTGATATGCAAGGTTCGTGCTAAGAGTAAGATGATTTATTGACGAGGCGGGACATCGAATTATTCAGCCACCTATCACGATACTTGCATTAAAATGGACATTCAATCACCCTCAGGCAAACATTACACAGCAATAAATAGCGCAACATTAGGACTGAGTAGGGTCCGGTCTGCAGTACGCGTAGAGAAGTATGAAACTCGTTAGTCGTTAGCAGCACCTAACCGAGGGGTAGAAGAGACGGGGCGGGGGGGGGGGGGGGGTTGCGGACGGAGGCTCGACGGTCACAGGTCGGGCGAGGCCGGAAAACACAGAATTGATACAGCTGCCCGTTGGCCAGTCTGTCTGCCGTCAGAACCGTCATAAAAAGGAGGCTCGCCCTCCGGCCCGTCGCCCGTCGCCGGCGCCCAGGGGTGGGTTTATGGTCTGTATCGCAGTGCGTCAGCGGGCCCTGTGCTGACGTCTCCGGGTCGCAGCAGCGCGAGGGAACACCGCGCGACCCCGCAGAGGACAGGCAGGTCAGGGTACGGCGGCACGGCGTACAAGTCATGGGGCACAGGTCACATAACGTACGTCAAAGGCGCACATTGGACGTCAAAGGTCATGAAGGCTGTGTATCGAGGATGGAGAATTTCGACAACAGACGCAGAAGAAAACAGTATATCGTCCGGTGGGTTTCATATTTAGGAGAATATCTTGAGACCAAATCAACTCGGTAGGTATTTACGACACATGCTATTCAATAACAATGCGTGCTGTAACTGGAAGAGTAACAGTTATGACGTGCTGTAACTGGAACTGTCGATCCAAGCAGATACTTTCAAAAACACCATCAGTTTAGCCAGCGACGGGCACGGAACATTATAGCCCCGAGAGACGTCCAACATTTCTGCCCCAGACGTCAGCATATGCCAATTAAGAACAAAGCGAACAGCCTCACCTTAAACTGTCACTGTCCCCATGCCTTACACACGTAAGACGGGACCCTCTCCCGTGGAAAGGGGTGTCCCACCCCGCCACCCGCCTGACCTAGCAGTGAGCAGGGCGGCCATGGCCCGCAGCAGGCGCAGACTCTGGGTCAGAAAGTCGGCCAGGTGCGGCTCAGAGTCCGGCCCGCCCTGGACGCAGCTGAAGAAGGACGAGATCTTGTCCACGGTGCCCACACACACCAGGTAGCTGCCGAGAGACCAGTGGAAGAGTGGAGGTCAGTCACGGAGACGGCGAGAACAAAACACTGCATTATGACTTCCTCTTACCGGCAGCGCTGAGCTAGCTGAGCAAGGAGCTATTCTAGGAGCTAAGAGCTATCGAGAAACTATTCTATGTATTTTATAGTTATGCATAATCACTATATATCCTAGCAGAGCAGTCATCTATACGCGGAGGAGTGAGCTTAAATTATTGTGGTCATGTCGCTGCGTTCCTCTTGCGTGAGTGAGTTCAATTTCATTACTTTATTTTGTATGCGCGCCCCATATATAACAGTTCGGCCTAAGGCCCACATAGTAACATCCGAACTACCTGGCAACAAGTTTGGCCTAGTTTGGACTCTTTGACCTAGACCCACCTCGCCAACACCCGTGATTCGGTCCTTTTAAGGCATGCTAGTAACAGATTTAAAACCGGTGCACGATAGCTCGGTGACTCAAGATGCCGCCGATTTCACGCCATAAACAACGCTAATAAACGAATAAAAACAGAGCCAGCCTATCAGTGAGCATACCGCCATCGAAAGACGCTGTTCCAAGAGTCTGACCTGTGCACACAGCTATTGTCAAGGGTTATTGGTACCTGAACTCTGGCTGAACGACTTCTCAGAGCCATCAGCTTTTAATTAGCGTCATTGGATAGTGCAAAACCGGCGGCCATTTCGATAAATGCTACAGACGGAACAAACAATCCGATATCGAATCAAATAAGCGCAAAATAAGCCGTTGCGGAATGTTCTGTAGCCCTTTCGTCGCTAAGCCCAGCAATATACAACTATCAGCTGAATGGGGGGCCCGGGCCGCGAGCCTTACACCAGAGCTGAATGGGGCACCCGGGCCCCGCAGCGGTGCCTGATTTATGGGTTAAATGCCATGTTTATCTACTAACCGGTATTTAACAACTTGATAGGTGCAGATAATTATTACAGCTTAACATGACAAAGCTGCTGGGTTTAAGGCCGACCCACCGACAGGATCAATTGCATCAGAAGAAAAACAACTATGAGGAAACAGCTAACGTCCAAATACCTCAACTAGACTGCATGAATCATTTCCAATGATATGATACAACTCGCCTCCCCTCGCCAAAATCCAGTCAACCAACTTATCCACGACTTTGAACTGATGGTTAACAGACTGCAAAGTGCAAGTCTGGGACACAGAAATGATGAAATACAGGAAAGTCAAAATCCAGCCAACAACAAATAATCCCGGGTACCCCAGTTAATCTAGAGCCACACCCCACTCTTGCGGCGGGGTGACACGGCCGAACTACGTCCCGGTCAGCTCAATCCCCCCCCCCCCGGAGGCAGCGGCGGGAGGGGGGCTGTCGACCCACCTGCAGACGTCCTGCAGCAGCGCCCAGCGCTGGTGGGACAGGTCCGGCCCGGTGAGCGCCGACAGAAGCGCAGAGGTGAGCTGCATCAGGGCGGCCGCGCCCGGGTCGCAGCGAACGCCGCCGGACGCCGCGCACGTGGACGACAGACGGGTCAGCCTGACGGGGAGGGGAAGGTAGGTCAGGTCAGGTCAGGCGAGGGCATGACACATGTAAGCGAAAGCCGAGTGAACCTGACGGAGGGGGAAGGTCAGGTCAGGTCAGATGTGGAGTCGCGATATTATAATAAGTATGGCAAGCGACAAGCCCGGAGCCTGGTCACTGAGCAGGAAGAGCAGTGCCATCTCGGCATAGGTCAGAGTCACAGATCCGTCCGATCAGGTCGTAGCAGGACAGTGTCAGCCCGATAGAGTCACAGGTGCTAGGTCGCGTCGAACGGCACCCGCACGGAAATCTGTAAGGCGAAGTTAACTGGATAGGGACACCACTGGTCATCACAGAATATCTGGCAACATCAGCCACGATCGATTGTGCTCCCCTTCCATCTCCAAAATCCAGCACAAAAATACAGTCGTGCACACATTCCCTCTAGCGTAGAACAATAGCTCCGACAGACATCCCATCGACCCCGCCCCCGGCCGCTGTCAGACCGCCCAGAGTCTCGCGCTCGCCCTCCGTCCCTCACCGTGTCATGAGCAGGTCGAGCGCAGCGCCCACCATGTTGCTGTTGATGACGTGAAGGCAGTTGTCGGCACTCTGACGGCAGGCGGCCGCCAGGGTTCGGCTCACGTTACTGACCGTCCTGTGAGGACGGAGGTCACGGGTCAGGGTGAGGGTCAGGGGGAGGTAAGGGTCAATCACTCCAGTGAGGGTCCCTGACCCCTAACAGTCAGTTCACGGTGAGGGGTCGGGTCAGGATGACGGTCAGGGAGAGTCGGAACAGAGCATCATTGGGTCAGGGTCAGGATCACAATATGAGGCGAGACTGGTTAGAAATTCCGAGGAGAATATAAGGCATCAAATCTAGAGGAGGAGCAGCTAATCATACAGTAAAAGGGTGAAAATATGGCACTGTAATAAGCTCGAGACATAATGAAGTATCAAGACAGCTCCAACATGCAGAGTCTGATGTTTAGCCATAGCACAGGCACCGGCACCGTCCTACCCAACATTCCTCGGGCTGCCGAGCCCGGCTCACTCACCGGGCGGGCACGATCTCGACGTCTTTGGCCAGCTCCTCCTGGATGAGCGCGATAATATCCGAGAGAACCTGGAGTCCGCCGGCGGCGCATAGCGAGAGCTGGTCGGCTGAGATCTGCCGCAGGGACAGGTAGGTGGGGGTCAGAGCACCGCGAGACCACCGGCGGCATACAGAAAGAGTTGGCCGGTAGCGATCTGCAACGGGGCAGGGGGTGGGTGGGAGGGGGGTTAGAACACAGAAAGGTGTGGTTAAAGCACTGTGAGACTGGGATTGGAACACTGGAGTTAGAGCATCGGAAGACCAGGAGCTGGTCGGCCGCAGTCTACCACAGGGGTTTGGAGACAGTTACAGGGAATCTAATGGCCGTATTCAGCTCCGTAAAAAATACAGCTCAAGCACTCTTTCCTATCCCCCTACTCCACACCACTTAATCCCCGGCGTCACGTCTTACCCCCTTGTCTAGGATGCGCAGCATTTCGCCGAGCGTGCGGTCGAGCGCCGAGACAGCTGCGTTGGGCCACGGCCCGCGGCCCTGGCCGGACACCACCTTACTCAGGTCCTTCACACACTTGGTGAGCTTGGCGCGGTGCGGAGACTCGACCGGCGCCGGGCGAGCCTGGCTGCTGCGGGTGTACTCCTGCTGTCTGCAGGAGGAGGGGAGGGGCGGCGGTCAGCGAAGGAGGAGAGGGTCTGACACCGAACAGGGAGAAAAGTCAGGGATGGGGTAAGCATGAGAGTGGGCGAGAGCGGACCTGAAACCGAGGGAAAGTGAGGGGAGGACTCTGTGGCAGGGACGGATTATCCAATCATAACCGAGGTACGGACGGATATATCATATATCCAGCGACTCTGGACTCGCTAGAATATCCATTGTTTATGGCATCGCTAGGGTTTTGGTCTGCCTCGCACCGATTCAACAGCAGACGTTTGACGCTCATTCATTATTCAATGTTGTTAATACACGTCGCGCCACAACACAATGTCGACAGCCCGGTTACAAACGACATCCCAGCTTTTGAAACCGCAGCTGTTATCCTGATAAAATGTTAACAAGTGGAGCAAAGCTGTGGGTCGGCATCAGCGGAGATGAGCAGTCCAAGCTATGCTCAAGCAGCAAGAGCAAACATGTCAGCATTGGAAACCAGACTGGAGGAACTGGCCGTGACTGTAAAGTCAAGCCTAGCCCGCGCCCTGCTGGGGGGGGGGGTGTTTGAACACCCCCCCCTTGTGGTTTTTCGCGAATATCTCAAAAACGGCGGCGCGGAGCGCCGCCGTTTTTGGTACACCTTATCATACATCAATTCTACACATGTTGTGAAAATTTCAGACCAAGGTCATTCAAGGTCAGGTCACCAGGTCACTTGAAGTGACCTCACCTCATAAAAACTTTCAATGTCTGTCATAGCTACACCGAGTGACCGATCGCTTTGAAACTTTCAGCGATTGCTAAGAGCAATAGCATGTACAAAATGTATATCTCAGAATTTTGATATCGATGACCTAAGGTCAGGTCAATTTTGCGACCTCCCCATTATAAGTCAATGGGAGAAAATTGAAATGCGCCTCTTTTGGATGAAAGACATTATAAACACTCCCAAACACCGAATTATAAGTGGTTTAGACACACTGAACTTGAAAATGGTGTCCGTGACCCTTGTTTATGCCCTGAGGTCATCTTAGGTCACGAATGGTATCTAACAGTTTTTCGCAAATAACTTTTGATAGAGGCATGCTAGAGCGATGAAAACGCCTTAGATGTGTTCAGCTCGACGATACGGATCGACTGATATGCAACATGACCCTTTCCGGTCAGGTCATGACCTTGACCTGAGGTCAAATTTTCAAGTTGACCTTTCAAGGTCAAGTTATAGTTCATTCGATGCGTCTTGACGAGAGGAACACGATGCCGGTAAAAATAAGCTCGTACAAGGCTTGGGTCAAAAGTTATTGCAGAAAAATTGTTTTCCAAAAAATCGGCTATTTTTGCAGTTTTTTCCCCCTGCAGGCAAAACCGTTGACGTTAGGTCAAATCTGAGACAATTACTCAGAAAGGGCGTTAATAGGGCTATCGAATGCGCTTTTCCGCGGCGCTGTAGCTCTATTGGTTCCCGAGTTATGCGTTGGCTTCTTGGAAATTTTCGACATTCGACCTGGAAATCGGCGAAATTTTGCCTTCAATGACCTCTGGTGACCTGACCTTTGACCTGACCAAAAAATTGACCGAAGTGATTTCGTCATTATTTTTGACGCTCTTTCGAACGCCGCCTTCCGCGTATCGCTACGTGGCCCAGGAGCCGAGTTACAAGGGGGGGGGTGTTCAAACACCCCCCCCCCCAGCAGGGCGTGGAAATCCAGGACCCCCAGCAGGGCGCGGGCTAGTAAAGAAGGACACAACCGATACCAGAGCCCTGAAGAAAGGACTGACTGAACTAGAAGACATTGAAAACAGAAAACTAAACTTGGTTGTTTTCAACCTCCCCGAGACCGGCAGCAGCGAGGGAGACATTGCAGCATTCAAAGAAATGATCAAGTCTGAGTTCAAGTTATCTGTGAAGTTACAGGAGGCCACAAGACTTGGAAAGATGAAAGACACAGGCTCCAGAATACTTAGAGTGAAACTCGAGGCACTGAGTGAAAAGAAGCTGATCTTGGCTAAAGCGAAGGATCTGCGAACAAGCCGTGATGAAACATATACTAGTGTCTTTATCCGTCCAGATCTTACAAAATGCCAACTTGAGGCTTCAAAAAACTTGCGAGCACTATTGCAGGAAAAACGCCTAGCTTTCCCAGAAAAGAAATGGATGATAAAACGGAACGAAGTGGTCATGGTTCCATCACTGCAAAGCTAAACATCCAAGATGGCACGAAAACAACCGGGCCCCCAGCACATTCAAGTGCGTTAAAAGTGTTTTATGCGAACATCGATAATTCTATCATGAGTAAATACGACTCTATTTTGGCACTCATTGCACTTGAGGACTACGATGTTCTTGCGTTATCAGAAATGAAGCCCAAAGTTGGATTGATACCTGAACATACTGTTATGGAAGTGCCTGGGTATGACCTTTTTACTAGCAAATTTTCTGCCGAAGGTACAAGGGGTACGGGAATTTACGTCAAGAAAAACTTACTGGCCAAGCAAGTGTATCCTACGGTGGGCGGCAACTTTCAAGATTGTACCTGGATTTCAATTGGTGCCCAGGCTGGGGTCAGTATGCTCGTTGGGGTGATCTATAGAAGTGGGTCACCAAATAGAGCTATTCCTTTGGATCATGATCTCCACAAAATGTTTGGTTGGGCGGCATCCTCAAATCATTCCCACAAAGTCATAGTTGGGGACTTCAACCACCCAGAAATATTTTGGACCCCGGACCCCGAAGTTCCAGAAGGTGTCAGCCAGAACAGCCCAGCCCGGAAGTTTATAGAATGCATACACGACACCTACCTTCTACAACATATAACGGAGCCAACAAGATACAGGGATGGACAGCGAGCTACTCTCGACGACCTACTATTTACAAATGAGCGGGAGTTGGTTGAGCAACTCAGCATTGGTGACCCGGTTGGAGCAAGCGACCATGTCAGCATCTCATTTGTTATGTCGTTTGCACCAAAGGCTCCAGCAAGAAAGAGTGCGGTGCTGAACTACCATAAAGCCAATTATGAAGATATGAGGGAAGCACTTAACATGGATTGGCAAGGATTGTTTGAAGGTAAATCTGTGCAGGAGATGGCAGATAAACTTGAACAAACGATCGCGGATCTGATAGAAGAGCATGTGCCCAAGGTTGATCCTAACAAAAAATCGAAAAGGGGATATCCCCTCTGGATGAATCGAAATGCTCTGAGAATGGTGAAGAAGAAACAGCACGCCTGGATTCGTTTTTTGAACACTAAAGATGTCTCTGATTACCAGAGCTATGTTAAGGCAAGAAACGAAGCTACTCACGCGACAAGGAAAGCAAGGCGGGAATTTGAGTCGAAACTGGCTAAAGAAGTAAAAGGTAACCATAAAGTGTTTTGGAACTACGTCAACCGCCGTAGGAAGTCGAGATGCGGTGTATCTGACTTACGCAGTGCTAATGGAGAACTCACGAGTAATGGCAAGCACAAAGCTGACATATTGAACCAGCAATACGCGAGCGTGTTTACAAAGGAGGACGTATCATCAATTCCAACAATAGCATCGAAGCCCTTGGAGTCAGAGATGGAAGTTACAATAACTGTTCAGAGAGTTAATGCCATGTTGAAGACACTTAAGGTCGATAAATCACCAGGCCCGGACAAGTTACACCCTCGTGTATTACAGGAACTTGCAGACCAGCTTGCGCCACCTATCACGGCATTATTTAGAAAAAGCGTTGAAACTGGGGAAATTCCCCTGCAGTGGAAGCTGGCGATCGTCACACCGATCTTTAAGAAGGGTGACAAAAGTGATCCTGCAAATTACCGACCAGTTTCATTGACATCAATACTATGTAAGCTTTTGGAGAGGATAATTGGCGAAGACATCATTACTCACCTGAAGGCAAATAACTTTATCGCTCATCAACAGCATGGCTTCATCACGGGAAAATCCACGGTCACAAACCTACTGGAAGCACTTGATGTTTGGACAGAAGCGCTTAGTCACAAGTTACCTGTGGATGTTGTATTTTTAGACTATGCCAAAGCCTTCGACACTGTGCCCCATGAACGGCTTCTGGCCCAGGTCAAGGCTCTGGGAGTCGATGACGTAACATGCCGATGGATAAGGAGCTTCCTCACTGGCAGACAGCAGAGGGTGAAAGTAAATGGATCGCTCTCAGATTGGGGGAATGTAACGAGCGGGGTGCCACAGGGCTCAGTCCTTGGACCTCTCTTGTTCTCTATGTTTGTTTGTGACATTCCCGACCTGTTAAATTGTTTCATTTCCATGTTTGCCGACGATACGAAAGTCTATCAAGTCGTCAACGAGTCTGATGATTCAAATGGCTTACAAGAGGACATAAACTCTATACAGGATTGGGCAAGAATAATGCAGATGCTATTCCATCCACTGAAGTGCAAGGTCATGCATCTAGGATCAACTAATCCTGAAAAAGAATATACTATGACTACTATAGACGGAGACAATCACACTCTGGAAGCAGTCAGTGAAGAAAAAGACCTAGGAGTTACTATTGACAAGAAACTATCATTCTCAAAACATGTCATGAACCAGGTTAACAAGGCCAATAGAATTCTCGGAGTCATCAAAACATACCTTTGCAAACATTGACAGTGATGTCTTTCAAGCCTTGTACAAGAGCATCGTGAGACCCCATCTTGAGTATGCCGCTGTTATATCGAGCCCCAAATTTAAGAAGGATAAAGACGCACTCGAGCAGGTGCAACGGCGGGCAACGAGACTGGTGAAGGGGCTGTCTCACCTGTCATACTCAGATCGTCTCAGAAGCCTCAATTTGCCTACCCTTGAATTCCGAAGGCAAAGATCAGATATTATCGAGACATTCAAAATCTTAAAAGGCTTCGACACGGTGAACTACCAAAGAGAGTGCTCGTGTTGTCGCAACAGCATGTTCAAGAACTCTCTTAGCCGTACCACCCGAAGTCATGGTCAAAAGCTGCAGGTTCAGCATCAGTTGGGACCTAGGAAAGCCTTCTTCGCGGCACGAGTGACTCGGGCGTGGAACAAGCTGTCTAGGAACACTATTGAAGCACCAAATGTCGATGTTTTTAAGTTCAGACTTGGGAAAGAATGGAAGGACCACCCCGACAAGTTTAACTACAACTTCTCCTACTAATGCTCAAGAGTGGCTACTCATCGTATTAACAACAGTAGCTACTGTCACTAACAACAGTGGTCGTCATTTTATGGCGACAACAAGCATGGCAGCCAACTCGTCTTCATCAGAAGAGGAGGAGGCGCCTCTTGAGTAAAGGGTCTTATTACTCGAAAGGGTATCTAATGACCTTTACTTAAGGTAAATACTTAAGGTAAATAAAACAGTATCAGTAGTCAGTACCGGCATTACGAATGAGCACAGAATGAAATAAAACAAGACATAATTGTCTTAATATTCAACATCCCTCCAACATCCCATCCGCGTCGGGCACCCACCTGGCCACCATGCGCGCCTTGATCTTCTTGCAGCGTTTGCGGAGCGCCTTGTGTCTCTCCTTGTCGAATGTCATGTTGATGATCTGGTGCGGCGCGGCGTCGGTGATGTGCCGCAGGTTGTAGAGGAGCAGTTCCTCGCCGGCCAGGTCGGAGCCGGCGGCGGCGCGCACCGCTTCCTGGTGCTGCCGGCCGCGCAGGTGGGTGAGCAGGTACACCTCCGAGCCGATCTGAAACAGACGGGGGAAAAGTAGTGTCAGCGGTACACCAGATACCAGGTGAGCAGATACACCTCCGAGCCGATCTGAAACAGACGGGGGAGAGGGACAGAGTCAGACCAGCCGCGGTCGTGGTTGAGCAGATACACCTCCGAGCCGATCTGAAACGGACGGGGGAGAGGGAGGGAGTCAGACCGGCCGCGGAGGTGAGTGAGCAGGTACACCTCCGAGCCTATCTGAAACAGACGGGAGAAGGTAGTCCTGGTAGTGTCAGCGGTATACAACCAGATACCAGGTGAGCAGGTACACCTCCGAGCCGATCTGAAACAGACGGCAGAAGGTAGTGTCAGCGGTACACCAGATACCAGGTGAGCAGGTACACCTCCGAGCCGATCTGAAACAGACGGCAGAAGGTAGTGTCAGCGGTACACCAGATACCAGGTGAGCAGGTACACCTCCGAGCCGATCTGAAACAGACGGGGGAGAGCGAGGGTGTCAGAACAGCAGGTACACCTCCGAGCAAATCTGAAATAGACAATGAGAAACGGGGTAGAACACTGTGTCAGAGCAGCCGGACAGGGAGAGAGGACAGTGCCAGGTTAACAGGAGTAACTCCAAGGCAGTTTGTGCGCTCAGCCGGGCAGGGACGGGGCAGGTCTAAGATAAACTGGGTTCGCTCAGTCATCACGCCACTTGACTGATCACATCCTGATTGTGCGCAGACGCAGGCTATCCCTATCCTCCATTCCCGCTCACTCCCCCTGACCTCCCCGTCCCCGTCGCCCCACTGACCAGCACGTTGCAGAGTGTGCACATTTTCTTGGTGTCGTAGGGCGCCAGCTGGGCGGCCGTGTCGTCTCCCCCGGCCGCGGCGCTGCGCACACTCAGCTCCAGGGCGCGCTGTCGGATCTGCACCATGTTCTCCTCGTGGCGCCGCGCCGACTCCTCCTGTTTTTGTTGGATGCGCCGCTGCAGCTCCTCCGTGTTGGCCTGCTGCGCGGCGTGCAGCGCCGAGCGGCGCTCGTCCCGGTCCCTGACGAGGAGCAGAGGAAAGCTCAGCCACTGCCATAACGGAGGGTGGTCAGTCAGCGTCTGCCGCGGGGAAAGACAGCACATCGGTCAGTTCATCAGTTGCTGCCTACCCGGTGTAGAGGCGGACGCTAATGCAACATATTCCAACGTCTTAGCTTCTTGCTTTTTTATGGCTAAACCTGACATGATAACAATCCTTATTCTTCCCATCCAGTAAGAGCAATCAAATGATTCCACATGCATCCTCCCCCCCCCCCTCCGCCTCTGGCACCCACCGCTGTTTCTCCCTGGCCATTTCGAGTCGCTCCTTCTCCTTGTCCCGCTGCTCGCGGTGGATCCGCTCCAGGCGCTCCTTGCGCTTCTGTCTGAGCTCCTCCAGTTTGACGCGCCGCTCCTCCTCCAGGGCACGGCGTTTCTCCTCCACGGCGGCCTCCTTGGCGGCCTTCTCCTCCTGCCGGCGCTGGCGTTCCTCCTGGATCCCGGCCAGACGCGCCTCCTGGGTCTGGGGGTGGACGGGGTATATGTGAACGTAAAGGACGGGGCGACGAGTCACCTACCCAGGTAACCTGGGTCTGAGGATTGGACGAACTACGTGAACGGGCGTGACGGTGCTGGCCCCTTCTGGATCTGAAGATGGGTACACGTGAGTCGTGCATAGGACTGCCACAGAGTGGTGTAAATAAGGTACTAAGGAACATACTGCGGTTGTGAGTGAGTTATAAAGTTAGATACGACCTTTTACTCCCTCCCCGCGGCCGCAGGCGCCCACCTGAATTTGCGAGTAGAACTCGTGTCGTTTGTTCTTGGCCTCGAGCTCGTTGATGAAGGCGATCTCCTTGGCCTTCTCCTCCTCGTCGTGGGCGCGGCGCACGATGTCCTGCAGGTGCTTACGGCGCTTCTCCTCGGCGCGGGCCATCTTCCGCTCCAGCATCAGCCGGCGCTGCTCGAGCAGCTGCTCCTTCTGCTGACGCACCTCCTCGATCTGACGGGTGAGGCCAGGGTAAGGGCGTGTGAGTGGTGCGGGGTGCGGGTGGTAAGGATGGCGGTAGGGGGGGGGGGGAGGCGCAGAGACCGAGCATATCAAATCGAGCATGGCTGTGCGACGGCAATGCACGATAGTTCTATCTAAAACAACACCGAAATGCGTAATGCAGCAGTCAAACAGGGTAACTTCAGCGCTCCTTGCGATTATCGGCAGCATCGCCTGTTCACCTAAACGGTTCAAGCCTAAGCAGCTCGTCCCCAGCCCAATCACCTGGCTGTCCCCAGCCCGATCACCAGCCCGCCGCCCCCCCCCCCCTACCCGATCACCGCCTTACCTTGATGCTGATTTCGCTGAGTTTCTGCGTCTTGCGGTCCATGAGTGTGCGTCTCATCCTACTGGCTTTCTGCTGTCGCTCCTGGTGCAGTCGAATGGTCTCCGAGAGCGCCTTCTTGCGGCTCGGCGAGGAGAGCTTCTCGTGCATCTGCAGGCCGCGGCCGGGCGTGCGGCTGGAGAGCTCCTCTAGTTCCTCCAGCAGGTCCATACGGTCACCCCAGGACAGACCTGGAGGGTGGGGTCAGAGGTCAAAACAGGTCCATCCAGTCATCCCAGGACAGACCTGAAGGGCAGAGGGTAGTGGTCAGGTCACAACGGGTCCATCCGGTTACCCCAAGACAGACCTGAAGGGTAAGAGATAGTGTCAGGTCACAATAGGTTCGTCCGGTCACCCCAGGACAAACCTGTCAGCGGCAGCGGCGGAATTAAGGTCTCAAACGCAGCACACCAGCAAACTGTCACTGATCTTGCTCACAGCTCACACCCACCCCAACACACCGAGTCAGAATCGTGCCAGCGACTGTCCGCTCCCATCCTCCCCCTCCACCCGGTACTCACTGTCGAGCTCTGGCGCGTACTGGTCCTCGATGAGACTGCGGCTGGGCGGCTCGGTCGGGCCGCCGTCCCCCTCACACTCTGTGTCGATCGAGGTCGAGTCGCCGTCCGTCTCAGTGTCCACCTGAGAGGGGTAGCGAGGGACGTGAGCGGAAGAGTCGGGAAAATGACATGGCAGGTGATTTGAATTCATGTGGCTAAGAAATGGTCCGTGACTGGTGACTTAATGTCGCACTGACCATAAGATACAATACAAATACTAGGTACGCGTATAATTCCTGATAGGCTACTGGACATGTTATTCCTATCGTCACTCTTCAGGAATGACTAAGTCATTTATAGCCCGCCGTACCGAGTATCCACTCTCTTCCCTCGTCCCGCACCCTCACCTCGATGACACAACTCTCCGTCTCGGCCAGCTGCTGCTCCAGGTGCCGTTCAGCCACAATGGCCGACTCGAGCGCCCGCTCCGCCTGTACCATCTCCTCGTCCACGCTGTCCTCATCCAGCTCCGGCGAGGTCAGGTCGCGCGCGGAGGTCAGGGGGGACACGACCGCTGCAGGGGACGGAGCAGAGGTGGGGGAGGGCTCGGTGGGGATAGAGATGGAGAGCGCGGTGGCAGCGGTGGTAGTGGCTGTTGTGTTGACTGTCGTATCGATGGCAGTGACGGTGGTGGTTTCGGTGACGGTAGCGTCCGTTATGGGTGCTGTGACCGTTATTCCTCTCTCTGTAGTAGTTGTGGGGTTCGTTGAGCCCTTATTGGCAGTAGAGGCAGCGACAGACACTGTTGTTGTTTCCGCCCCGCCAGCGGTGACCGTTGAAACAGCTGCCGGCGTGGGCTCTAGAGTCCCGGAAGATGGCGCCGACACGTCGCTCAAGTTCTGACGGACGTCGGAAGGTACTGTCGAGTCGCCACGACTGGCGTCCAGCATCCTGAAACCAAAACGAACCCAAATGACTGTTATACCTGTTCACATGTACATATTTTTTCTTATTATAATGGTAGCAGGGGATGTGATTCGAATTCTGCTTGGTGTAAATTCTTGAGTCGTTTTATAAGAATGCATGGCATACATAACTAATTGAAGCACCAATTCCAAAACCTTACTACACGAACACCGCTCCAACTTACCTTCGCTCGTCTGCGCTCGTTCCGTTCGACCCCGCCTTTCCCCCGGCCGCCACCGCCGGCGCGGGCGCCTCGCCTCCTCCGCCCGCGGTGCCGGGCACCCTCTCCCGGGACCTCCGGAGCGCCGGGCTGTCGGGAGGCGGCGGCGGCGGGGGCGCGGCGGCGCGGGCGGCGCCCCGTCCGACGGCCGCCCGGCGCGCCACCCGCTCACTGACGCCGCTGGGACGGCGCTCGGCCCGCTCCACCGCCGGCTGGCCGGCCGCGGCCGCCAGGGAGGGCAGCGACACGGCTGAGGTGGGCTGGTGGAACCGGGCGCGGGCGCTGTACGGCCGGCCGCCGCCGCCGCAGGCCGCCTCCGCCGAGCCCTTACGCTGCCGGCGACAGGGTATAGACGTGTTAAGACAGGAACACAACATAATGGGAGCTCGTAACAGCAAAGTCACCAGCCGAAAAAACGCCTAGAAATGACGCAGTGACTCGATCCAAAGCTCACCCACACCCTTTAGTACCTAATTAGTTAAGTGTGTAGTGTAATCTGGGTCTTACCTGTAGTGGCGCCCTGACCTGAACCTGGTTCAGGGAGGACAGCCGGGACCGGGACCGACTCTTGACCGTCTCCCAGCCCCCGCCGTCATCTGGAACACGCAGATCGGGCCATTATTTTGGGAAAGAGAGCCGGACCGGCGGAAGGGCGACGAGGTAGGTTTGAAAATAAGGTCTGATCGAAATAAGATCCGGCGTTTACGTGATGCACATTGGATATAAGCATTTCATGGCGTCGACGAAAACAGTGATTGAGGGCACAAGCATATTGATTGTAGCAGCATTTCCCATTGCGTATCACTATCGACATGAGAGCACTCTCCACCTCCCCAGCCCTCTGATCAGCTGACCCAAGGCTATAGCAGACCGTTGCACCTACCGTCGGAGGGCGCGGCGGGCACGGTACCGGAGGCCGGGTCAGCAGTCTCCACCGCGGCGGAGGCGGCCGCGGGCCCGGCCAGCGCGGCGTGCGGCGGCGGCCCGGCCGGGGCGGCCACCCCGCGCACCCGGTCCGCCCAGCTGTGTCCCGAGGAGGAGGCCGTCGAGCTCAGTGACGAGTTGGAGCGTGACTTGACGCAGCTCGAGTACAGCTGGGCAGGCGACGGGCGCGGCTCCGCGGAGCACACGGTGGCTGAGCGCTGCAGGGCGGCCGGCCCGCCGCGGCCCGGGCCGGCGGAGACGGGACGGCCGGCGGCGGCGGCAGCAGCGCGACCCACTGCCGCAGACCGCACCACGGGCGGCGGACCAGCGGCACGGGACGCTCCGCCGCGCGCCGCCCTCCGAGCGGCCAGCCCCGGCCGCTCCGGGCGGGTGGCGCTCACAGCGGAGGAGACCGCAGTGCCCCGGCCCGCCGGCTGAAGACAGAAGGCAAGGGTTACATAAGGAAAACGAAAATAGCTTTCACCGTCACACGATCCTGATAAAAAGCAGAATTTCATTATTTGGATAGCAGCCAGACACACGATCAACATAAAAAGGCAATTAACAAGCACAGGAACTATAAGAAACGATAAGCGATAAAAATATGAAGTCGCCTTTGCAGAATTATAACGTTATAACTGCAGACCAGGAGCAGTCCAGCAGCTAGCACATTTTCCCTCCCGCC
This sequence comes from Amphibalanus amphitrite, assembly GCF_019059575.1. Taxonomy (NCBI): domain Eukaryota; kingdom Metazoa; phylum Arthropoda; class Thecostraca; order Balanomorpha; family Balanidae; genus Amphibalanus; species Amphibalanus amphitrite. Next base: position 100,141 of record NW_024881665.1, read on the forward strand.
GATCTCTGACCGCTGTTCCCGGTGTAAACCCCTGCTGCCGTCGCCGCTCTCACCTGAGTCGGTCCCGGTCGGGTGGGCGCCTTCTGTTCCGTCCTGCCCGCGGCGCCGGCCGCCGCTGAGGCCGGACGGGTCGCCGTCCCGCGCCCTCCGCCGCGGGGTGAGACCCCGGACCCGGTGCGGCTGGAGACGCCCACCGAGGCGGCGGCGCGCCCTCCCCGGGCCCGGGCCGCCGTCCGCGCGCGGGTCGGCTTCGGCGCGCCGTCCTGAGTCGTCTCCGACCCTGTCACCGGCTGAGACGGGGGCTGGGGCTGTCGAGGCGGTGGTGAGCCGCGGGAGGGCCTGTCTTCCACCCGCTCCGCCTCCGACTCGGCCGGCGGCGGGGGCGGGGCCGGGGGCGGGGGCGGTCGCGCGGTGTCCGCCGGCGTCTCCGGCGAGCCCATGGCCGATCGGAGCGCCTGCTCCAGGTAGCGGCCGACAGCGGCGTCCGGCTCGGCGCGTACGCTGCCGGACGACACCGAGTCGGGCCGCGAGTGACGCTCCTCGAACGCCAGCTGTTTGCGGCTCAGTTCCCCGACCAGCCGGCGCTCGACTAGCGCCATCGGCAACTGCTGCCGACAGCGGCCGGACGTCAGGTGGATAACCGGGGAATGTCAACGCCGTACCGTTACACGAGTGATTACCCGGGAGCATCAGCGACAGAGCCGACCGTCAGACGCGCTATAATTGGGAATCGTCAGCGGCAGCGGAGACATATTATTACACGGGGAGCTTCAGCGGTACCGGCGAACCGTCAGACATATAATAAATAGGGAGCGTCACGAGTAGACGTGGAGACACATAAAATAGAAAGCTCCTAGCAGTCGGTGTGGGGACAACCTTACATGATCGTCCTTGCGCACTATGTCGCTTCCATACATGTCGGTAACAGGCAGCCGCGTTGGGCGCGTGTCTAACCGACCTTGCCGGGCGACGTTTTTCGGATCTCCCAGGCCACCGAGGCGGGACGCTGCGGCTTCGGAGTGTGGTCGTACTCCCACTTGATCTTCAGCCACTCGATCAGATTTCGGAAGTCCTGGGTGCATCGCTCCAGGATCATTATCGTTTCCTGGAAATAAGCCAAACACACTGAATACGGGTCGGCGCGGCTGGTTTAAATTTTCGTAGATAGCCGCTCTCCGGGCCGATTTCATCAATCGGTGACATGACTAATGACGACAATTCCGACACCGGTGCAAGTTAGTGGAAAATGCCATAGGAGGGGTTCACAAGGCCAGGTGTAGTCGGATGAGGGAAATACGTATTTGTGGGAATGACGAATAGCGGAAGACAGAAGAACACATATGCCAATAAGGGTACGATGATTCGCCAGCGCGTGGAATAAAATTGATGGGGGAAAATATGCGTGGACGGTGAAAATGGAACTGCAGACGAAAAATTGCGAGGACCGGTTAATACGAGAAAAAATGCGGTAACGAAGAAGTGTCGATATGATAAACGATTTTGTGAAACAAAATGTGATACGGAGACATGCGGCTGCCGGCGTCAATTTTAGGTACATACGTGGTAGAAGCTTTCACGAAATGCGCCGATAACCTCGGTCCAGCTTTGCACACCCCATACCCCCCCCCCCACACACACACCAACTCCTACACACACATTAACGCAGTACTCACCTTACACTCGAGCACGCTGTCGTCAGTCTCACATGTCTGGTAGATCTCGTCCACAGCGCGGCGCAGGTTCTCAAACAGAAACGTCCAGTAGCGCGCGTGCAGGTCCTTGGCCGAGCCACGGCCGGCCGACACGGAGCGCGCGCGGCCGCGTTTGCGCGCGGCGCTGGCGGCGGCAGCGCGCGTCGGCGGCCGCTCCTCCTGGGTACCAGGACGGCCGGCGCGCGGCGAGGCCGCCGGCTGACGGCGAGCCGAGCGCAGCACTGCAGAACAGGGGTTAGGAGGAGTGTGAGGGGAGAGAGAAGAAAAGAGTCCTTATGGGAATGTAGAAAGAATGAAAAAACTTTCAATAGGTACAGCGGTACAGGATGCCATTTCATGGACGGTCAAATATCTTTCTATTTGAAAGATCTATTTTCTATTTCGCACACTGTATAAGAAAGAGAACTTCTGATGATCTTTTAAATATTCCTGACATTAGCTGATGCTAGCTCAGGGCATCGTCAAAGTGCAGCACCTACTTGCAGCAGCATAGAAGCATTACTAACACACCTGAACCAGGGCTTTTGTTGTCCACCAGGACATTGAAAACGAGCAGATTCCTAGCAGCGCGCCCCTCCTCCTGCACAAGCACACGGACGTCAGAGGCAGCAGAGGGCTCGGTGCGGGCCACTGGTATATTGGTGACGGTGTGGCCATCTCGCTTCTCCTCAAGGCCAGCTGATGGTGCTGGAGCGGTCGGTGGAGTCGCCATACCAGTGTCAGTCACTGATTGCTGTACTACTCCAGAGATGCTGAACTGTTGGAAAAAAGGGAACTTCAGATTAATGGACAACATAACATATCATGTCATTCAGCTATGCCCATAATCTGACCTGACTGTAGTCTGTGACTATGCCCACAAACACAACTTGTCTAAATCTCAGGAAAATGCTCAACTTTCAAAAAGAGTCCATGCCCACGGAGTTAAATAGGTACACACACTCTGTGAAATCGCACTCCAGAGTAAATCATCACAGGCATAATAATGCAAACTTGAACTGATGGCACAAATCAAAATATCCTTGATAGCATCAGCATTGTCCAAGGCTATGTCAATGTTGATATAAACCAACTGCACAGATAGCGTCTAGGTACACTATGAAACTAATATATTGATACCCACCCCTTGTTTGCCTTGTTTTCAGAACTTTTACATATACTGCCTCGATTATGCATAATAAACCGACGTATCTTGTAGCAATAGCTAAACAAGTAGCACGGTACATAGAGAACTACAAGTAGCATCGAGCAAAATGACTGTACCACGTACCCTAATTTCCAAATAAAACCTTTTAACTGGTCCTATTACGTCATTGCTTATTCACCAATGAACACCTTCCTTCAAGCTTTTAAAGAACGTAGTCCAGTGAAATCTCCATTACATTCCTATGACATCATACTTATACTTATACTTACTTATACTTATAAAATGCGGAATTTAGGAAGGCCTTTTGGCCTCTTGGATCCGGACGTGACGAGCTTTGTGTCAGTGTGTCACTGCATCAGTCGTTGGAATGTATGGTGTACTTGGCGTGAGCCCAGTGTTCGTCAAGCCTGGCCTTGAAGCTATTGACTGAGGGCGCATCGACGACAGCGGATGGCAGAGAGTTCCAGTCGTTCAGGACTCGTATGCTGAAGGCGTTCCGCCGCACTCTGGAGACAGCTCTTGGCTTGGACAGCTTCCACTCATGCCCTCGAGTTCTGGTCGTCGTCGCCGCAGTGAAGAACTGAGATGGGTCAACATCCACTCCCCGTCGAAGCACCTGGTAAACCGAGATCATGTCGCCTCGTCGGCGCCGATAGTAGAGCGATGGCAAATTCAGGCTCCGGAGTCTCTCCTCGTATGGCAGGTGGCGGATGCTGGCAACCAGTCTCGTGGCCCGTCGCTGTACCCGTTCAATGCGCTTCTGGTCTTCTCGGTTGAAGGGTCCCCAGACCGCGTTGGCGTATTCGAGATGGGGGCGAACCATGGTCCGGAAGAGTGTTGGAAGCGTAGTCTCATCAATTACTCCGAAGGATCGACGAATGACTGTCAGAATGTGTGACGCTTTGGCCACGACTGCGGCAGCCTGTTCCCGGAACTTGAGCTGGTTGTCTATCTTGACCCCCAGGTCCTTTTCCACCAACGTCTGATCTAACAGAGCGTCTCCCATTCGGTACAGGTGATTGGCGTTTCGAGGACCTAGGTGAAGAGACTTGCACTTCGACTGATTAAAAGGAAGTTGCCATTTCTCAGACCATCCGAGCAGGGCATCGAGGTCTCGTTGCAAAGCCTCCGACTCTGAAGCCTGGCCGACACTTCTGTACAGCTTCGTGTCGTCTGCGAATAACTTTAGCCCTGACGAGACACAAGCGGGCAGGTCATTGACAAAGACCAGGAACAGCAACGGGCCCAGGACCGTTCCCTGTGGTACGCCACTGGTGACAGGAACCCAGTCTGACTTTGCCCCATTTATCGACACACGCTGCTGTCGGTCAGTCAAGAAGGCCCTTATCCATTCGAGCGGCCGACCCCTAATGCCGCAGGATTGGAGCTTCAATAACAGGCGCTGGTGAGGCACAGAATTAAACGCCTTACTAAAGTCCAGGTACAGAGCATCCACAGGGTCACCTTCCTCCAGTGCACGGGTCCAGTCTTCGACAGTTTCGAGAAGCTGAGTGGAGCACGACCTCTTCTGTCTGAAGCCATGTTGCAGGTTGCTCAGCTGTTCCGTCTCGATCAAGTAGGACATCATCTGGTCACGGACCAATGACTCGAGGACCTTGCATGGGACGGCTGTCAACGTCACTGGTCGGTAGTTTGCAGGACTGTCCTTCACTCCCTTCTTGAAGATAGGGATGATCTCATCGTTGCGCCAGTCACTTGGTAAGGAGGAGTTGTCCAGAGAAGAACGAAAGAGACGCGCCCATGGCTCTGCCATAACCAAGGCCGTTTCCCGAAGGATGCGCGGGTGGAGTCCGTCTGGTCCCGGTGAGCTGTCTATCTTGAGTTTCAGCAACTTCTCCCTGACCGCGCCAGTGCTGATGTCAATGTTGTCCAGCAGGGGGCCAGGGTAAACAGGTGGTGGTGCTGGCAGGACGGGGTCCTCGACCGTAAATACACTCTGGAAGAAGTGATTGAGCAAGTTGGCTTTGTCGCGGTCCTCCCGAACCATCGTCCCGTCTTCAGCCTTCAAGTCCTCCACTCTTGTCTTGGTCCGCAGTCGAGTGCCTGCATAACGCCAGAAACCTTTGGCGTTCGTACGCAGATTCCTCACCAGATGTCTCTCGAAGTTCGCCCGAAGACTCCGAGTGAGTGACCGAAGCTTGTTGCGTGCACGACAGAAGCGGGCATAATCAAGCATATCTCTGGTTCGCATGTACTGTAACCACAGTGACCGTTTTTGCTTCTTTAGCCGAATGGCTTCGTGGTTGATGTAGATATTCTTATTATTTTGTTTGGACTTGGCAAGGGGTATACAAGTGGTCAAGTGCTCGGACAGTTTGGCCTTGATAAAAAGGTACATAGCATGTGTGTCCTGTGAAGTACTTGTTGGCCACTCTACATCAGACATGAGTTGGTTTAAGAGTGTGTAGTTGCCCTTGCTGAGATTGAGGTGTGGCTCCAATGGCTCAGTGGGAGGACAGTAGCATTTCACTTGGAACTGAAGCATGATATGGTCACTTGTGCCCAGGCCAGGCAAGTATTCCAGGTTCTTAACCATCGCCTCTTCAGAAGACAATATTAGATCAAGGGTATGAGGTGTTTCGCCAAGTCTGAATCTGGTAGGTCTGTCAACATGCTGGTACAGAAATGAGTCGTTCAACAGGTCAACAAACCCATGTGAACAGTGTGAGGGAGGTGCTGAAGAAAGACCCACTTGCCAGTTGATTTGCGGCAGATTGAAATCACCTCCAATAACCACATGTGTGTATCTAGAGTTGGTAGCCTGCTTGAATAAAGATCCAATCTTGTTTAGATCTTCTTCGGCAGAACCAGAGGGGCTTCGATAAATACAGCCAAGTAGAAGGACATCAGAGCTAGCCAGCGGCATTTCTATCCAAAGCTGCTCTCTGAATGTTGAATCCTTAAAAACAACTTCAGATACCCGGAGTGATGATTTGGCATAAATGCAGACACCTCTAATACCACTTGAGCCCAGTTTGGTTTCTGAGGGGTCGAAGTTCAGATACATGACGTAGCCAGGTACAGACAAAAGGGCTGGGGATATTGGGTGAAGTTGGGCTTTAGGTATGACTTCATTAAGTAAGATGAAGTCTGGTTCGTTTCCCGAAATGAACATGCAAAGGTCATCACGTTTCTTCACAAACTGGTCTGCATTTGCATACAGTACCTTGAGACCTTCTTCATATCTCGGTCCTGCCGGCCTGGATTGTCAGCACCTTTCCTGATCCGGGGTCTGACCCGTCTGGGCCGTCCCTGGGGTTGTCAAGGTCTGCCTCTGAGATGTAGCATGTTGCTGGGGTGCTACAGCACCTTGTGGCCTACCCCGAACAAGTTCAGCTTCCACTGTCCGAGTCAGGTCCAGTTTTCTTGTCACAAGCCGACCCTTCCTGATGGTGAGGTTCACTTCACCTGCATCTGTCCTCCTTCGTAGCTCCTCTCGGAGGCGTCTACCCTCTTCCCTCTCTTTCCAGGTAAGGTCAGGTGAAAGGTATACATTTTTCCAGAGATCTGTCGACCGTAGTTGAGGTGCCAGTTTTAGCACATCACTTTTAACCTCAGTGTTTTCAAGTCCCACTATCAACAGTCGTGGCTTCTCCTGACCCGGCTTGCCGACCCTGTATGCCTTTGTTACTCTCACATTGAGATGCATAGCATCGCGGATTACCTCCTTAAACTTTTCTTTGTCTGCTTCTACTCGTTCAGCATACAACTCACTTGTTGGCTCCGGGAGGTTATGCACTACCACATTCAGCTTGCGCTTCTCTTTTTCTAAGAAGTCATCAAAGACACCTGCTATTGCCTTCTCAGTGCAGAGGCTGGTATTCTCCTTCCCTTGGGATGGAATCGCTTCAAACTTTTTGGCTGCTTTTTGCATCACCTCAGCGCTGCCCTTGACGACCTCTGCGTAGGACGCCCTATCATCCTGGATTTTCTTGAAGGAGTGCTGTAACAGTGTCTCCTGATCCCCGATGAGTTTGGCATGAGCACGCATGACCTTCTCCACCTTTTCCATTCGTTCATTTACATGATCTTTCAGCTGTTTGACACCACTCTGTGTCTCACAGTGCTCGTTGTGACTGTTGGCATCAATCTTTGCAAATGCTGTTTGCATGAAATCAATCAATGCATCGAGCTTTGACTCCAGCTTAGAAAGCCTGTTGTCCTCGTCACTCTTCCCCTTAGTTTTGAGGGCTTGTTTACAGGCAGAACAATGCCAAGATAACACCTTGTGCTTCACAAGGGCATTGTAGCACTGCTTTGAAATGCCTTGACACTTAGAATGGAACCAGCGATCACACGTGCAGCACTGTACACCCATTTCCCCATCCTTCACATCAGTGTCACAGATTGGGTTGCTCGGACCACCCTTGCACGAGTTTCTGTCAAAGTTTGGTACATCCGGATCAGGGCTCGTGTTTGAAGACCTTGAGCCCCACAGTTTATAGGCGTCACTACTGAGCCTCCTAATTTTGGGAGCCTCATCCTCTGTGGAATCTGTTGCAAGTGAGCTCAGTTGGGGGGCTCGTGCGACAGCACCAGCCACTTCTTTTATTTTATCTGTCTGGTTTTCCTTGGAGCCTAGCTCAAATATTCCACACGGTTCAGAAATAGCACAGTTCCCTGCCTTACCTCCTTCAGCTCCTTCGGCAACAAAATCATTCACCTCGTTGCCGCCTCCACATTCGCCGCCGCCGGCCTCCACATTTGCATCCGACGGCGTCGATGGCGTCGCTGTAGATCCATTTGCGATCGTCGAATTGAGTGCATTTTCAGTTGCGGTCCGCTGTGGTTTCGACATTGGAGGTGACCTCTGGACTGGCATCTTCGCTCATGAAGATACGCCGAGACAGTTGAAATTGTGCCGTGGGTACCTAACTAATGTGTGCACTGATTGGGTCCTGTGAGAGTGAGAGCTCGATTTGACACCAAGATAGATCAATCAATCAATAAGATCAATCAATAAGATCATAGATCTTATTGATTTTTTCAATTGATGTAAATAATCATTTTCTAGCAAATTCGACCTGACGCGCACTCGCGTGGCTCGCGTGCACGGTCGCGTGGGCGCGCGCGTGGAGTGCGTGGTGCAGAGTGGTGAAAGCGTCGTGGGAAAATTTGCAGGTTATATAAATATTTGTTTGTTTGCTGACGCCGTGAAGGATCAAAGTACCGTGGACGTGGATCGTGGGTACCTTGAATTTCCATAGGTTTTTACTGAAATTGGGGCCCTAGTGAAACTCTTCAGGTTTTAAATTATAAATATAGCTGATGGGTAGTTTTACGTTAATGCCTACAAAGTTAGGGTAAGCTTGCTTTGCTTTAATTAAATAGGATACCACTCTATCAGTTTTACAACATTTTCTGTTTGTTTTGCAGCATGGGATTTCATTTAGGAAGGGTTTGACTCATGACTTTGACTGGAATGGTCCATGGCATAGGCTAATGGCTGGTTAATCAGAATAATATCAATATGTTTGGTTGAAGCAAGGCCATCTATAGAAGGTACAGTCACTCCCCCGCCGACCAATCAGAGACAGATCCAGAGTGACGTCACCCCTGATGCTCAAAAGGGGTACTCCGTTCCTTTACAACGTAAAAATGACTAACTTCATTTGAAGATTGTTGGTGACACTCTACACATATCGCTCAACGATTGATGTCATTAGAAAGTCCAAGTAATTTTCTAGCGATAAAAAGAGCAGCAATATGCTAAGAAATGGCCGGTTTTGAAGATATAGACGATTTAAAAAACCCTCTGCAGGTGCAGGAAAGCAACGTAAAAACGCATCGAGCTTATATTTTTACTATGAATAAATCATTTTTCAGTAAGTTTTTAGATATGGTATCGATTTATTCAACAACTTTATTACAATATTTCTATTACTTGTAACTTTATTTCAAAATAATATTTTCAAAAATGGCAACTGTTGGCAAGTAGCTTTGAAGCGATTGTGGCGCGCCGCGCCATTATTGTCCTGAGGCTCCCTTATGATGTCATCAAAAGTGGAGTGACATGGGCCTGGGTTGAAGCTGCAGTGACCAACGCAATTGATGTCATATTGGGATAAATAACAGGCCCATGAAACTTTGGCATTACAATTATCTTTATTCAACTGACATTGAATGGCATGGCCATAGGCCTCGTAAAGGAAAGGACGCCGGTGAAAACATGGCACCGGAGGGCATATTATTCACGTGACATTTGGAACTTCTCCCCCTCCGTGGGCCTTCAGCCATGCTAAACGTCACGTGTAAATTTCACAAACCTTGATCAAATCGCCCCAGGCGCCCTGTTTTCACCGTCGTCCCTCGTAAAGCCACAACACTTCCGTGGCGCTACCCAAGGCCCTAAAACATAAGGTTGGACGAAGTTTTCTACCAAAAATGTACTAGAATAGCGTACGAGTCAAAGCTATTTCCGTTGTTTCTTTACAAATATGTCGCTAACAAGCTTTTTCTGTAATAAATCATTATTTCGAAGTTAAGCAACCAGTTACTATAAATTCGATAAGCAAACACTTAATTTTTATATAAAAGCCTAGCTTATATAGTCCAATTCTAGTTGAATAATCAAGTAGCTACTAAATTTTCCAGATGTGACACATATTGCGCACTTCAGACAAATGCGTTGCTAAGGCGTTGCTAAGGACTCTTTCGCATGTTTTGCTGCGTGGTTTGTGTTTTTGTTATAAAGTGAGGGGAGTTAGATGGACAGGCTGTTTGATATTTTTTCTGGTTTTCTAGGACCGTCGCAATTACTTAACTTGACATACTTTTCTTGCTTTTTTATCCGAGGCTTTTTCAATAATTGGTAGATTCTATCGTGGAAATAAAAGGGCCAGCAGGCCACAGGGGTAAATGCAAGTCGACTGATAGTGAAATAAAAGGTAGAAGTGTCTGTTCCATTATAAATTTAATGTGATATGCTGGAACATGAAGCAACAGGATCAGACGCAAGAACCACCAATGAAGAGCCCAGAACCAGCAAGCGCCAATCGCCATGCCATCAAGAGCAGCCATGATAACGTTTGATTAGCTTTCAGAAAACCTTGGAACTATACGCCAGACGGTGAGCAATCAAGAGATCTTACAAGACCAGTAGTTACTTGAAAACGAGAGCCGCCAGGAAAATCAGCAGATTCTTCAATGGCAACACATTTCAACATCTATCTAGCAATGATTTGCACCAGCGAGGTGGCTATCATTGTGTTTTGTGTCTGTATCCCTAACTGCTCAAAAATATTTGTCAATAAATAAACAAACAAATAATGCGTCTTTTTCTACTGAAAGTAAGTTCTCCAAGTGGCAAGGGATAAATAATAGCTAGCAGGTACCTAATTAATTGCTATCTATTCATTCAATTCATAAATCATAGGCAATTCAGGGCATCGATCGGCAGCGCCCTTACTGCATGGTACTGCGGATCGTCCATGGATTTCTTGATGACTCCGACTCTGACTCAGACTTTCAAAAATAAACTCTGACTTTGATTTCAAATGTCGGCTCTGACCGACTCCGACTCCACAGCCCTAGCAGGTCTGCAGAGGCAATGAATTTTTGGTGACTCCGACTCCGACTCTGGCTTTCAAAATCGACTCTGACTCTGACTCTGGTCAGAACTGTCGACTCCGACCGACTACAACTCCGACTACGGAACCCTGAAAGGTCTGCGGAGGGGATCGAATTTCGGTGACTGACTCAGACTCCAGCTTTTAAAATCGACTCTGACTCCGACTCGACGACTCAGGTCAGAATTGTCAACTCCGACCGACTTCATGACTCCGACTCCGGAGCCGTACTGGCAGCTATCACGCCAGGGAGCTGCAAATCATATGTTCCGTGGCGGTTTATGGCATTAAAGTCGATAATGCGGCTGAATCGCACTATTAAACACCCTTATTGGCTGCAAGAACCACGAAAGTTAGCGCATCACCACTGGAAAACGTGACAAGATATCGATTAATTGGCCCTGGATTTGGATAAATAACATGTTGATGATCATATTAGCACACATTTACATTATCATCTATCTCAAGGTTGCCCTCCAGGCGGCTCTAAACTATGGCAATTTCCCTATCTTCAACATGTAAATGCCCTCGGGCGTCCTCGTGGTGACGTAGGCATGGGAGTGCCAGGTTGGTAGGAACTAGACTTCGACGCCCCCTGGCGCTACCCACTCTGACTGGCGACTGGTTTTGCTTGCAACGGCCAATGGCCCTTGACACATGGAGACTGCAACAACGAGAGCAAGGATATCAAGATATTTCAATCACTCTAAGGCAGCAAACCAAATTCTAATTTTTTGAAGAAAAAAAGTGATCCCATGTATGCAAGCACATGCACCACAAAGGGTACCATAGCCTAACTTAACATGGCCTTGCCTTGCATGCTGTGGTCTAAAGGTTGACCCAATGTAGAAGTTAAATTGTAAGGAACAAAGATTTGTGATAATGAAAATTTGCCTGGCAATGGTGTCACAATATACCACTGTCCTTTCATTAAAAAATAACCCCTTTGTTGACAAAGTCTATTGTGCAAGAAGCTGAGAAGGTCTGTTAATATGGGTTTGCTTGGCTCTGTAATTTATATATTGAGCAACCAATTCAAAAACATATCTCATAAGGCACCAAGATAGTGCAAAGCAGGCTGTTGTGTTTTTTTATAAATTTAGTCCGAACCTTTTGATGGGAAGGATTCACAAGGACAGAGCCACCGCTAAGCGAAGCTTGTTGCGATGACCCTGCCCTCTACCCTCCGATCGCGCAATTCCGATTCTATGGCAGAATTTAGAGTCCAAAGTTTAACGTGCGCACAAAGCCGCGCACGGCCGGTCCCCTCGCTGACTTCGCCTGGCTACGGCCTGCCACCAACCGCAACCATACCTGTCAGGAGGCCCATAAATGTCAAGCGCCCGTCGCGCTTCGAACCCGGACTGTCATAACCGGGAACGCGTGCTCTCACCACGCGGAGTCCAACGCTCTAACTAACTGAGCTACGGGACCGGTGTTTGCTCCCAAGTCCCAACTCAGCCCTAAATTTCCAACTCTACAAGGTTTCGACCAGAGTGAGAGGCTATATGTGTTCATTTGGCTTTGGCCTGCTGCAGTACCTACTGGTTGGGATGAATTAAGCCAGACCTCTATATATATAGAGAAGTTTGTGACTAAGCCAAACAGAATGCCTAGGTATGTGATGCATAAAATCTTGTTTGACATATCTTCTCCACTTAACCCTTCCCCACTTTATAATTCACAAGACTCAAATTTCCTCAATCAATGTCATAGGTGCAGGCAGACCTTTGCAGTAGTGTACCAACATGGATTGTCTACTTAAAGTAGAGTTCATGATTCCATAATCAAATCCATATATGAGAGCTCTGGCCACTGTATGCATGTGCAAAAGTGAGCCAATGCCAATGAGTAAATGTTTTGGCTCTCATTTCAGGGGGATTGATCATTGCTGTGCACTTATTTCTTCAGGACAATGGCTCTACCTCAGCTGATGTCCCCAAGTATTCTTAGAAGAGCGGACTCTGCAAAGAAGAGTCTGTCTGTGACATTTGAGGATTCAGTTCCCTTTGACCTGAAAAGTGTGCTACAAGAGGCAGATCAGGGAAACACTGGCCCATATGATGAACTATGTCAAGAAATCGCAAAGGGAATAATGCAGGTGAGTTGGGATGCAAAAAAGTACACGATAAGAAAACATAAGACAGCAAACGTAAGAAAACAACATCGTTTTGACAACGCTGTGTTGTTTCCCATCTTAGCCCTCTATGTGCACAACATTTCAGGTGTATTTTACTATCCATCTTTGCTGTAGTCCGCTGTCATTATCGATATTTGGCGTACCCCTCAGTGTCCCGTACCCTCCCCACTCCCCAGTTTGACCCTCCCGCCGTGCGCCGCTCGCAGCTGAGCCGTCTGTCGGAGGTGCTCGAGCAGCTGCACAGCTGCGCCGGCGAGCTGTGTGCCGAGCGGCACGTGCATCTGGTGCGCGCTGTGCTGGCCTGCAGCTGGCACCACCTGCCGGAGCCGGCGCTGCTGCGCTACTTCTCCGTGGTGGTGCTGCTGGCCACCAGCCAGCCGCACTCGGCCACCGACGCCATCAAGGTGCTGGTGCACGCGCTGCAGTTTGTCTCCGAGCCGGACCCGCTGCGCGAGGAGCCGTTCGCCGGCGACCTGACGGACGAGGAGCGGCGCATCCACACGCTCTCGGTGCAGTCGCTGGCCGCCATTCTCGGCGTCATCCCCATGGCGCAGGAGCCGCTGCTGCAGACCATCCAGCAGCGCACGCCCTACCTGAAGAAGTCGGCGCGCTCCCAGGCGGCGTTTTTCAGCAGCGTGCTGCGGCTGGCCGCCCTGCTACCGTCCGCCCGGCTGCCGCTGCTGCGGCTCGTCTACCAGCGGCTGGTGCGGCTCGATCTGCTGTGCCCGCGCGACCAGCTCGCGGCGGCGGCGGCAGAGGCGGCGGAGGACGCGCAGACGCCCGGGGAGGAGGGAGACGGTGAGGGAAAGGAAGAGGGCGGCGCGGCGGCGGCGGACGCGCCCGACGAGGCGGTGACGCTGGACGCCATTATGACGGTGACGCTGCGGCACATGGAGACGGTGTGCTACCCGGACGGCGCCGGGCAGCTCGACTGGCCGGCCACCAAACTGCTCTACGCAGACCTCATCAAGGTCAGTCGGTAGTCGCGGGCGCGGTTTGGAGGGATGGGCAGTCACGCTGGACAAGGTTGTCTAACTGAGGCAGGGAGTGTCGGACTGCTTATGAATGTGGACTCCCGTGTTTGAGGCATCTCTGAAATGAGACGACGTGTAATCGATGATTATTTTACGTTTCAATCGCTTAATAGAGTAAAGTTCAACAACATATCATTGACTACATTGTTTATTGACGAGATTCCCAATGTGTGTGCTGAGGCTGACGAGGTCGTCCCTGGCTGCGTCCACCGTCAGGTGTTTGAGGAGGTGGCGCTGCCGACACCGAGCACCGCGCACGCCCAGTTCGTGCTGTTCTGGCTGGCCGGCCGGCGGCTGGCGCTGGCCGAACACCTGATCGACTGGCTGTGGCGGCGCGTGCAGAACCCGCAGGCGGCCGCTGTGCTCCGACAGACGGCCGCCCTCTACCTGGGCTCCTTCCTGGCGCGCGCCAAAATCGTCAACATCAAGTGCGGACGAATGACCGTGTGTCGACGTAGGGGCAGTTGGCTGATTGGGGTGATGCTATTAGACTTGATGTCTTGGGTTGTTGTATATCGCTCATAATTTTATAACCTAACGGCATGATAAAGCCGGCGTGCCAGTCATAGTAACAGTTTCACTTTGATGCGGAAACCGATTTATGTAGCATATTATTCATTGCACGTCGGATTTCACTGGTATCCATTCGTGTTATGGTATTATATAATTTGTTTCACCAGTCTTCCGAATCATCGTCAAACTTGCCTCGTTCTCTCCCCCTCCCCTGACCACCCCTCCTGCTTTAGCCCGATGGTGCAGAGCTCCCTTCAGGTCAATACGTGCGGCTGGGTGCACCGTTACCTCACCTCCGCTCCTCCCTTCTCTTTTAGCCTGGTACGGAGCTCACTACAGGTCATGTGCGGCTGGGTACACCGGTACCTGAGTCCTGACCTCCCCTCCCTGCTCTTTCAGCCTGGTGCAGAGCTCGCTACAGGTCATGTGCGGCTGGGTACACCGGTACCTGAGTCCTGACCTCCCCTCCCTGCTCTTTCAGCCTGGTGCAGAGCTCGCTACAGGTCATGTGCGGCTGGGTACACCGGTACCTGAGTCCTGACCTCCCCTCCCTGCTCTTTCAGCCTGGTACAGAGCTCGCTACAGGTCATGTGCGGCTGGGTGCACCGGTACCTCACCCAGCAGGACAGCGCGGCTCGCGAGCGGGCCGACTTCTCCGTGCACCGGCCGTTCTACGCTGTTTGTCAGACGGTGTTCTACGTGTTCGCGTTCCGACACACGGAGATGCCGCCCAACGAGACATGTGAGTGGCCGCGGGGGACGGGGCGGGGTTCTTCAGAGGGGGGGGGGGTTCAACTGGACCCCATCCATATGTCAGCGGGCGTGCGGTGGAGAGGGGGATGGGAACGTCAGAGTGCTTCGGGTTTTCCATTCGGAGATTGTGTGCTTAGTTTTATAACTGTGCTAATAAGTGTCTGGTGACGATTTGTTATTCGTGGTAATCGGGCGATGTGCGATGAGCAACCGTTGGCAAATTACTCGCAACTGCGCCTCGCTGACACTGTTTCATCTCTGTGTGTGTGACTCGTCTCCAGACCTGCCGTTCCTGAGATCGCTCAACTACGAGCGCATGGTGACGTCACAGCTGAACCCGCTGCGGTTCTGTCTGCCGGCGGTGGTGCAGAACTTTGCCAACGTGGCGCGTCACTACCAGCTGGCCTACTGCTACACCGTCATCGAGAGGAACAACAGGTCAGCTGCGGTGGCGGTCGGGCTCGGCCCTCCTGGGGGGGGGGGGGGCTCACGGGCGGGGTCAGGGTCAGTTGCGGCGTGGGGTAGTCACAGGAGAGCTGCTGGCTGGCCAGGTTTGTTTGATGGTTAGAGAAACAAGAGGCAGTCACGCTACGGTGGATAATGAGTGTATGATGGACAATAGATAGTGTACTCGTATAATGTGTATTTGCCATGCACATAACGAAAAGCAATGACTGGAAATGTGGATACAACAACTCACACGTGTTTAGTATTGAGCCACACAGGTTTAAACAGCTGGAATTCCAAAGTGAGCTATCTTGCAGTCCCGGCTGCTCAGTTCACTTTGTGCGCGTTTATCGGCCGCTGTTTCCGCGTGTGTCGGGCCGGGCCGACCAGATGGAGTTAGTCTTTTCCTGTGTTCGCTGTCACATCTGCCGTCTAGTTCGGTAACAACTAACACCCCCCGCTCCCGGCAGGATCCGAATTCCCGTGGTAGTCAGCACGGCGTTCGGTCTGAAGCGTCTGAGCGCCGAGCAGTTATACAGCAGCTACTTCCCGTTCGACCCCTACCTGCTCAAACAGTGAGTAAAGACTGGGAGTAACTAGCTTCCCGTTCGACCCCTACCCCTTCAAACAGTGAGTATAGACTAGGAGCTTCCCGTTCGACCCCTGCCTTCTCAAACAGTGAGTATAGGCAGAGTCACTTCAAAATGGCGAGTGTCACTTAGACCAGCGAGTAGAACTTAACCAGTAGAACTGGAAAATAGGATGTCACACAGCGTTGCACTTTGAGTCGTGTCGAAAGCCCCGTACTCGTTAGTAATCTGGTTTTGTGTCGTGGTCCATCGCCTCTCCGTTCACTGTCTGACGCCTCCCCCCCCCCCTCCCCTCGACAGCTCGGCGTCCTTTATAAAGCCGTGCTACCGCGAGTACGAGGGCGATCCGATCGACTCTGACTCTGAGTCCGACTCGGAGGATGACGAGATGGAGGCCGACGCCGCGGCGGCAGCCGCCTCTCTAGAGTTCAGCTACGCCGTGTCGCCTGGCTTCAAACACTGACATCTGGTGGCCGCGAGAGGTAACTGTGCTTCCGTTGACCCCCGCTAGATGGCGACAGCGGGGCGGTCGCTGCCTAGGCGTGCGATGTTGGTGCAGGGAACTGGAGCGGGTGACCGGATCAGGTACCGTCTTGTGCGCGGAAAATGGATATGTTATTGCCTGATAAGCTGCCTGATAGGCTTGGTATGCCGCATTTGGCTTTATATGGATGTGTCGTTTTTGGTTTCTGCCTTCTTTCAGCTGTGGACGTCTCATGTGGCTGGACATTGGACAATGACATTTCTCTTGTGGCTGGACAGTGGACAATGACAATTCTCGTGTGGCTGGACATGAGACAATGTCTATGTGGAAGTTTTCGACTGTTGCGTTTGATAAAGCATTGTAAATATTTTCATATGCCCTGGAAGTGGAGCGTGCCCACTGCCCTCAGTCCCCGAGTGCCGGTAGACAGGCGGGGTCGTTTCGTGCTGTAGATGTGCGATATTATTATAGTAACATAATGCATCATATAATACATGCACGATATACTTATTTTTCGGCTTTTTAATATGCGTTCATCCTATAGTTCATTGCGTCCCCAGTTCGGGTTTGTTGACCTGACCTCTGATTTTAGATCAATAAAACTTTTTCCTATTTTTCTCTAGGTCAAATGCTTCACAACCGTGGTCGTAATTTGTCTTGATCTCTAAAACTATTTTTGGCAGCTATTTAAAGTTCACGTCTGTGACGCCAAAGTCTGCCGTGCTTAGGTCTAGACAACTCGACCCTGTGACGTCATCAAGGGGGCTAGGTCAAATTTTGTTTACTTCAGAAGATGTCGAATTGATAGGGGAGCAGGTACTACAAGTTTTGCTTTCCTATCATTAAGCGTTCGGGAGCTATCGCCAATATTCTCCAGGGGGGGGGGGATGAAAAACGCCCCCCCCCCCGGACCGCGAGGGTTAAAAAAGAAACTGGTCAGTCTATAGGTACTAGGCGAAGATACATACTGACATGGTGTGTAGTGACAATGGTGCTGTGACGGCCGTGCCGTGACCGCTGGGACGTGGCTGGACGTGGACCCAACTGTCAGGTGTTAGCTGTCAGTGTCCATGTGGCAGCTGTCCGGTGTCAGCCGTCAGTGTCAGCTGTCAGTGTCAGCTATCGGTGTCCATGTGGCAGCTGTCCGGTGTCAGCGCGGTGACGCCAGGGGAATGTCCACGGTTCACTAAACCCGTAGAGTGGCAAATGATATCATGTGCTCAGAAATAGAGATGGCATAACCGCATAATGGACCAGAAATTCATCTTTAAAGCTTTCTGATCGCACCAAACACTGGAGCAAGGAACTTTTGTGGTTAATTTGGTGAACCTGCGAGCGGCAGTGTAATAAAGTAGGTGTATGAGCGGAAAAACACAAAGGGTGGATACTTCCATTTCGCGTCTAGCTAGACGCGTCTAAGTCTTAGATACGTCTAGCTGGACGGGGGCTGCGTCTATCTGACGACAGCTAACTAAAGGCGCTTCTAGCTTGGAAGTCTCCGTGCGACAGTTAGACGCCAAATTGGACGTCTGCTCAGTTAGACGCCAGTTGGACGCCAGTGGGTGGAAGTCTCCGCCCAAAGGGACAGACAGTTTTTGGCTCTCTGTTTCGCAACTGCGCAGCGAGGAGACAAATTAATAATGACATTGATACGTTTATTTTAAAGACCAGCCGTGCCTAGTAATTCTATCGCAGAACTCCTTGATGCTCTTAGTTAGATACGCTACCGAAGAGTCAACTACGCATTTCATCTCACTCCTTTGAGAAGAGTCGCCAGGTCTTGCGACAGGTGTTTCTTAACCAGCTGATTTAAAAACTTCTTGGCCTTATTCTCCAAAATCGGTTTGTTTTTCGTCCACCACTCCTTTGTCAGTTTTTCAGCGTACTTGTCGGAAGGGTTACGGAGCATATTATCCAGAACTCCCAGAAAGCCGTTCAGATTGACGTTTATGTACAGTTTCTCGATGTCAAAGCCTACTTGCGTGTTCCTGGGCGTCACTTTGAGAGTTCCATTTCTCAATGACAGGTATAGTTCCGTCGCCAAACTGGCCACTGCACCTTTGACCCGAAGACGAGGCTTGGCGGTAAAGGAGAAACACTGCGGCTTGCCGAGCACCTTGGGGCAGGTGGAAAACCAGCCGGCGCCGGAGCCGGCCAGGCGCTGCCAGCCGAGCGCCGCCTGCACTGTGAGCGACAGATTTGCCGAGTGCTGCACCTCCAGGACGATAACCTGGAACTGACTCAGGCCGTGAAACTGCACACCGGTCAGAGTCCAGTTGATGGCGCCCGTGCCGCTGACGCCTCTGAATCGCAGCGGGTCGAAGCGTTTCTTCAGTGCCGGTCTGCTGGCGGACAGAATGCTCCCGACGCAGCTGGTCAGCGACGCCGCATCACGAAAGTTACAGGTGATGCCGGCTGCGGAGGTGACGATAGCCAGCAGCAGAAGAACGGCAGGCAGCAGGCCGCGGCCCATGGTGGTACACGGCGCTGAACGGGGGCCGCGCACCTCAGCTAGCTGAGAGGGGAACACCAATATCTCCAGCAGCGGCAGCGGCAGCGGACGGTGGCTGCCACTGGGAACTGAAGTCACCGTTGGAGCGCTACTGAGTCTGCAATCGCCACCGGTTAGAGCCACGTGGAGCGGCCCGCCACGACCCAGAACATTTACACACCTAAATGTCAACTTGACACTAAACCTGACATCTGTGAGAGGTCGCAACGTATACATACAGCTATGGCAAAAGTTAGCTATGCGCTATGTCTCCATGAACATGAAATATCTGCATTTTGAGTCACCGAGCGTCTGGCGTCATGTCCAGGAGTTACGTCCATGTCCCTATCTGACCCCGATCTCGATAAATGAGCAAATCTCAACTTCGACTGCAGAGCGCTTACTTTCGAAACAATCTTATCGCAGTTCTCATGTTTAGTTTTCAAAACTGATAACACCCGATCGCCGACGTAAGCATCGAGGGCCTTCTTTGCTGCTGTTCAGCTGGCATTTCGGTCTGTAAATGTTTGAGGTCGTGACGGGCCGCTTCAGGTGACTCACCCCCCGGTGGCGCCAGTACCACTCTGACACGGCGGTGTCAGTTCCCAGTGGCAGCCTCTGGCCGCTGCCGCGCCCGCTGTCGCTGCTGCCGCTGCCGCTACTGCTGCTGCTGCCGCTGCCGCTACTGCTGCTGCTGCCGCTGCCGCTGTTGCTACTGCTACTGCTGCTCCCCCTCCGCTGTGTGAGGTGCTCGGTCGACTCTGGGTGCCGTGTACCATCATGGGCCGCGGCCTGCTGCCGGCCATCCTGCTGCTGGCTGGGTGCGCGGCTACGGCCGGCTCCCCGGCCGGAATCACCTGCGATTTCCGCAGTGACCGGTCGCTCTCCAGCTGTATCCGAGGCCTTCTGGCGGCGGGACAGCCAGCGCTCCAGCGGTTTATCGACCCGCTGCCGCTGGCCGACTTCAGCGGCTCGGGGGCGCTCAACTGGACGCTGACGGGTGCGCAGCTGCACGGCCTCGGTGCGTTCGAGGTGCCGAAGCTGAGGATCCGCCACTCGGCGCCGCTGCTGCTCACCATCGTCTTCACCCTGCAGTGGCCACAGGTGACGGGCACGGCGGCCGGCTGGTTCGCCACCTGCCCCAAGGTGTTCGACAAGCCGCAGTGTTTCTCCTTTACCGCCAAGCCTCGTCTTCGGGTGATGGGCGCATCAGCCACCTTGGAGACGCACCTGCACCTGTCACGGAGAAATGGAACTCTCAAGGTGACGCCCACGCGGACGCACATAGGCTTTGACATCGAGAAACTGAACGTGAACGTCAATCTGGACGGCTTTCTGGGAGTTCTGGATAAAATGCTCCGTAACCCTTCCGACAAGTACGCGGAAAAACTGACAAAGGAGTGGTGGACGAAAAACAAGCCAATTTTGGAGAGTAAGGCCAAGAAATATCTGAATCAGCTGGTTGATACGCATTTATCGCCAAATTTAGGTACTCTTCTTAAAGGGGTAGGGCACTAACTAAACCTAATTTAGTGTCCGAAGTGCGGGTATTTATGAAAGAGGCATGAAGCCACTTACCTTTTAAGTGGGCCGCCTGTAAAATGAAATATGTCTATTCCCCTTTTCGCTGAATTTCTTTTCCTCAGTAACTTATTGAAGTTAATATCGTCATAGTTTTGTTTGCGATTAAAATCATTTTGTCACGTCGAGTCGCGGGCGTCACTGAGTCAGCGAGCTGTCAATAAATCCTCAATAACCGTTGAAATAAAGACAACGACGGATGCTCACCAGCGCTGTTATACAGATCCCACGAGCCGCTAGGGGAGGCAGTAAGTTCCCCCCCCCCCCTTTACGTTTTATGTAATATATCCGAAACCTACTAAACTGCCAACATGAAACTTGGCATACCTTCAAATGAATACCTAGGCCATATTTGAGGAAAGTTTGGTGGTTTTAGCACTTAACCCGCGCATGACTGGGGTATTTTCCATAACGCGAGTGACTGGGGGGGGGGCTCTCCAGAACCCCCCTGCTATCTCCAAAACTACTGGGCCGATCGTCAAAATTCAAACGGCGTCTGATATCCCTGGAAAAACTGTCGAGCGAAGGCTATTTTCATTGACCTCGAGGTCAACGATGACGACACAGGTCAGGTCAAAGAAAAAATTATCGGCATTTTTGCTTGTTCACAATTTAGGCTCTGGCCGCCAGCTGACAAATCCGATCAGGCTCATTTTTGGTCTACGCACTCCTTGATATATGCCTTAGATACCCTGAGGGTACCGAACTTCTACTTTGAATTTTTCAGGTCAAGGCCAGGTCATCCTAGGTCACGAAAATTGCATATATGTAATGTAGGTATCGGTCACGCATGTATTATGGTTCATTTTACTCGTATATTTCGAAAATAATGTCTGTGTCATTTGAGGTCATTTTCAGCTGAATTTACTGGAGGTCAGCTCACTTTCAGGTCAGAAAAGGTCAAATTTTACAAATGAAATGTTTTAACTAAAAAGGTGCTTATCAGATGCAGTTTGAGCTCAGGAACACGATGGTGCCATTTACATGATATATGGTATACATGGTATATATTAGATGGTATATTGTTGTACGATGTCAAAAACGTACTGAAAAAAATGGTTTTGAAAAATATAGGTATAATTGTAAAATTTTGACAATAATGCTAATAACTTGGCTATTTTTGGAGATATTGGGCTAAAACTTGTTAGAGTAGTTTTTCAGTGTGTGTTCTATCACATATATTCCGGTTTTTGCAAAAAAAAAACTTAAAAAAAATAGAAAGATATTGTTTTGTAATTGTTAAACATATTTTTAAACACTTTAAAATTTCGAAAATTTTAGATAGCAATTTGATAGCTAGGTGTATTTGTAGTCCACTGATGAAAAAATGGATCTAGCTTTAACCCGGCAGGCGGTGGGCCTCCCGGTCACCTTCCGCGCGGTGGGTGGGACAATTTTTGCCCCCCCCCCCGTATCTCCGAAACTACTGAACGGATCCGGAAAATTCAAACGGTGTTCGATAGCCCTGTCAAATTTGTCGAAGGACACCAAATTTCATTGACCTCGGGGTCACTGATGACGTCACAGGTCAGGTCAAAGATAAAATATTTCAGCTTTCACGGGACTTCTAGGGAAAGCGCTATAACACCGAGTAAAACGCATTTTGTCGAAAATCAGTGATAGGGCGTCAGTTGTCTAGTACATATGTTGTTATTAGAGGTCACTGGTCATACCAGGTCAGGTCACAGGTCAGGTCACCACTTGAACCCAACGTTACTAAGGTGCGATGTATGTTTTATGCCCAGTTTTCATTTCCAACTCAATGGTGTTGGTTATAAGACCATCAGGTACAGTTTAGGTCACTCTCTGGTGGAGGTCAGGTCAAGGTCAGGTCAAAAAAGGTCAAATTTCAAAGTTGATATTTTTGCATAAAATGGGTATTGATTCGATGCAGCTCGTCACGGGGAGTCTAATGGTGGTCTTTGTTTTGCGCTACGAGGTCTAGAATTGCTAAAAATTGAGTTTGAAAATTTGACGTCATCAATTTTGAACAGTTTTTTTCGCTACCTATAACTTGGCCAAAAAGAAGAGGTATCGATCTGAAATTTGGTATGTACCTAGATAGAAGACGGTAGGTTTTATCACATACCTATATTTCGTTTTTTTTTTTCAAAACTCAAAGAACTTTTTGGATTTTTCGCTATTTTTGATTTTTGGGGGTCGAAACTCAGTAATTTCACAAATCCGAGGTTTTGTAGCCCTGTCAATTCTACACCTTTTATGTCATGATCATTTTCCTGCATCTTCAAAACTGTAGGCCTGGCAGCTCTTCTCGCGAAGGTCTTTTTTTCGGTCGAAAATGGCAGAACATGACGTCATTCTGACGTCATTTGTGGCCAACCTATCATAGCCTCTGGAAAAAAATGGTCACAATGTGTAAAATTGATGCCCGGAGGGGTCCTAAAAGTTTGGTGGCGATATCTCAAGTCGTGTAGGAGATATCGACGGAAAAGGACAGGGGGGCGTTTCGCCCCCCCCCCCTACGGGGTGCGGGTTAATGATGCTTCCTTTTTATAGCGCCTGCATCGACGGTCACTAAGTTGTGTCCTGTTTTATGACCTTGACTGCAGGCTTTCTTACATCATTGATTTCTCAAGGTACGTAGATACCTACTACACTACATAGTACATACCTACGTACTAATCATCTATCTCAGAAAAAAAAACTTGAGATTCTCCGTTGAAAGGACGTTCCAATAGGAAATCATCATTCAGATCCTCAAAGCTCGTACGTGCATTGACCAATGACCATGATGGACGCTGGTTGGAGCTTGGAGAAACGGCCTGCAAACCCTTATACATGCAAAAGGCGTTTTGTTTCTGCTTTAAACGTTCGGTGACCTTACTGATATGACCCCGTAACCCTGGGAGTGACCTCGTGACCCGTTGCAGCGCGAGTGCGAGTAACCGGACCCGCTCCCACTCTCTCGCCCTGTCGCGCGTGTCAACGGCAGCCGCGCACCGGCCGCGTGAAATCCATTCGAACCACCGGTCATTGTGCGCGGCTGCAGCACGGCAGTCTCCGAGGAGCACAATGGACGGAGGGCCGTGTGGGGCCGGGACGCCGCGGGGCCGCGGAGGGCCTGCAGGGGAGGGAGGCTGCGGGTCAGTACCGAGCACCGGTGCATAGGTTTCCTGGGAGGTATGGGCGCACTTCACCCGCAGTGTCGACTGGAGGGTTGGAGAGGCAGGTGCTGCGTTCAGCTCTGAAGACATGCCAGGAGTTCGGCTTCTCGTTCTGTGGACCTCGGCGGTCACCGCCGCTCTGGCTGCTCGAGACCCTCGCTGTGAGTGCTGAGTTATGAGTAGCTTGACTTGTGCAGTGTAAGAAATAGAGCTGAAGCTCACTGAAACTTCGATAACTTTTCATATCACGTTCGTTCAGTTGCCTTGTTTGCAGCCTGCAGGATATTGCAAAATAAGTTTTAATTTATTGCACCCTCAATAGATGAAAACATCTGAATGAATAAATGTATCGAGGACATGAACATTCGCTAACTACACTTCTTTGCAATAAAATAGCTCATCGAGGGCAGCAAAGAAATTGACTCGTTGCAATATCGCAGGTGCATCGGTCTCAGTAGCCTCGGGTAGTTGTCTGTGCCGTATCATCCAGCGCGTTCTCTGTTGTCCGCCCCACCCATCCCTCCCCTGCTGACGTCTCGGTCTGTCGCTCCGGCTCGTGTTCGTGTTGCAGTTTTCAACGTGTTCTCGGTGACCCGCTTTGAGAACTCGCCCTGTTCGACTGAGAGCGGTCAGGGGATCTGCACCCTGCCCGACGGCTGCGGAGGTGACCAGCGCGGGCCCTGCGCCGGCGGACTGGGCGTCTGCTGCGTCGGTAAGTGCACGGCGCTCAACGAAACTGGCGGTCAGCGTGTTGAACGATACGACACTCAATGCTCGTTGGCTGATGCCGAGTGATTTTGTGTGGAGACGTTCAATGTCATGTAATGCATAGGTGTCTAACTGTCTATACCTAAATTCGTAGTCATGTTGTCATGATTGGCTGTCCTCATTTTCTTTTCGATATTGAAATGGTTGTGCTTATTAGCTGTGATTCTTTTGACCGGTATTTGCCGATGCCGATTGTCGTCGTATCTCGGTCGCGTTTATTTGCTTTATGGTATCCAGTAGTTGGACTGTGCCGCAATGCACAGGTGTAGTGCGGGTCAGTCTACCTACTCACTGCGTATTGGACTATGGTCCGCCAGAGATGAGCACTCAGAGCAGTGTTCTTGCCCTTCGTCCAATCGAATCAAGCATTTTGAATAGGATTTGCCAGCACTGGCTGAATCTTAGCTTGATAAAGGCATGCAAAAATAGTGACTACGGCTACGCTTGGCTAAGTGTCGTTTTTATTCATTTCATTTCAGTGGAGAAGTCGTGTCGGAACACCACCAGTCAGAAGATCGCCTACTTCGTCAACCCCAACTACCCGGAGACGGACTCTGCCGACCAGCTGTGCGACTTCCGACTGGAGGTCACTGACCCCGACATCTGCCAGGTCAGGTCAGTCCATTGACGGCGTTCAGACTGCTCCTGAGATAGGAACACGTTGCCTCGCTCGGTCCAGTCACAAGACGTACCTTGTAATTATTGCACAAAGTCATGCACCTATGCTTTTATTATAGCAACAATTTTCCACAACGACCATTCCCTTTTCTAGGTGGTGACGACTTGTTGAAATACAATTATAAAAAATACAATTCTATAGTTCTAAAAAATCATGCCTATCAACAAGACAGATGAACATAGATGTGTAGGATAAAAAGGTCAAAGGATGTGCTTTCTATGCGGTTGTGCGACTATCCCCTATCCAAATGGGCTGTTCCTGCTCCTAAACAGCATGACCTCCGCACCATCGTTATGAGGCAGTGAACCTGGCCCACCTCGAGGCTATCCCTCAGTACCTTTCTCTCTCCGGTGGCGGCGCAGTTGGAGCCGGTCCTCCAGTCTCCGTCCCCTCACGCACCGCCCGCTGACCCCATGGTGGCTGCGCCCGGGTCAGCCGGCGACTGACGCGACTCCAAGCCTCCTTCTGCGCGCGCCGGGAGCGCTGGTTCAGCACCAGCTCCAGGACGAACACGAGTGTGGCAGCGGCTCCCCCGACGGTGAGCACGAGCAGGGCGGCGGCCATGTCGCCGACGGTGAGCGCCCGCGGCGCCGCCGGCTCCGGTCGGTCGCGGATACGTGCCACACTCAGCCACAGCTCCACTATGCCCGACTGCAGCAGACGCATCACCGATGTGTTGAGCCGGCGCGCGAAACAGGCGCCCTTCCGCACCGGCCACGCCAGGCCCGTCTGGAAGAAGCGGGCGCGCGAGATGTAGTAGAGGTGCCGGTCCTTTCGGTCCTTCAGCGCGTGCTGCAGGTGACCCAGCTCGTTGACGTAGGCGGCCTTGTCGTCCAGCGGTGCGGTGCTGCTGGTGAGGTCCTCGATCGGGAACAGGGTCATCTTCTCCGGAAGCCGGGCGAACAGCGTGTCGGCGCCGCGGAACGACTCGAGGTAGACGGTGGCGGCCGTGCCGCTGGCTGACTTCACTTCGAACGGGGACAGCGCCAGGTCCTCCAGCGAGTTGACAGGCCGGCCGTACACCGGCACCGACAGCTTCGACACGAGCATCGTCTGGTAGTAGACGCCGATGATGACGGAGAAGACGACCCAGAGGAGGGCGACGCACCGTCCGAGGGCGTGCCGCGGGTCGGGCACCTGGTCCTGGCCGGTGATGCTCGCCCAGACCACGAAGCCGGCGTTGGTGAGCCGCGTCCACCTGCCAATGGCGGCCGGTCCTCCGGAGAGGGCCGGCACGGCGGCGAACAACAGCGTGGCAATGGTGAGCGCGGCGGCCAGCACACCCCAGGTGGTGGCGTCGAACGGCGCGGCAATGGCCACCCATCGCGGCAGCAGCGGCGGCCGGCGCAGCATGAACGACACCGGCTCCTGGTGGAACGGGTACGTCACGTCAATCACCCGGCTGCGCGCCAGCGTCACCGATATATCGCCGATCGCCATGTCGGCCGAGCCATTCAGGATCATCCCGATGACGCCCGTCCAGGTCCCGTTCTCCTCCTGTCCGAACAGACCGTGCAGGTCGGTCGGCTCCGTCAGCTCGTACTTGAAACCCAGCGCCTCCGACACCATCTTCAGCATGTTCACCTCCACGCCCACTGTGCGCCGAACGCCATTCTCCGTCACGAAGCGGGCGTAGATGGTGTCGACAGCGGCGGTGGTGGCTACGCGTAGCGTGTGCCCACGTAGTTCATCTCGTCCTTCGACAAACCATGTGGGACCCCGACCGCAGCCCCCTCGGCAGCCGGACGTGCGTCGCTCGGGGACTACAGCCACGTCTCCAGGAGTTCTGGCGGTGGCGTTGGCGACCAGGCTGGTCCCGAGTAGAGTCCTGTCCACACAGTCGATGGTATGAGCGAACACCTGCGCCGAGCGGAGGTCCTTGCTGATCATCACCACCGAGACCGTCTCCGCCTGGTCGAACCTTAGCAGCTTTCTACTCACCGACCGCTCGATATCCTTGGCCGACTCGACGACGAGCATTCGGCGGCAGCGGTTACCCCAGCGCCGCAGTAGGCGAGCCGGGCGGGTGGAGTGGATCCGCCTCCACGTAGCCTCGTGCAGCCAGAGGACACATGTCTTCGCGGGCGGCATGGTGGGCGCCCAGCGCAGCCGACCGACTGGCGCCGCCAGCTGGAGGGAGCGCGTGGCGGTGTGCAGCTGGCGCAGCGCCGAGCCCAGCAGAGGGTGCTCCTCGGCCAGTAGGACGACGTCGTCTCGGGAGGTCATCTGAGCCAGCACCGCCGGCAGGGGGGAGGGTGGGAGCGAGGTCGGCCAGGCGCGACGCCGCGCCGGCGTGGTCAGACGAGAGGAGGGCAGGAGAGGGTTGTGCACAGTGGTGAGTTGAGCGTGATCAGTTAGCGCTGAATTCCATATGGACTCGTTCGTGCCGTTCATGCCGGACGACTTAGCCGGATCCGGTAATGCCGAGGGCTCAGTGGCTTGGGCTGAAGATGACATGCTAATTGGTGAATGCGGTGACTGATTGGAGACTGTCCTGACTGAGGTCGCTGTAGGTTTTGATGGGACAGAATATGACGGAAGACTGGATGTAACAACAGAATTCAACGCCAAGTCATCAGTCACTTTACGTGACTCCAAAGCTGGGAACGACTGCCGTGTCGGATCAGGATGTAAGAAGGAGGGACCTGCCAGTTCGAAAGAAGGTGACAAGTGTTGCATTACGTCGGATGAGGTGATTTTAATTTGCTCGTCGGGTTCCGGGAATGGTTTGGGTCTACCGGAAGTGACGAACTTCTGGCGCAACTCCGGAGAAGGAGGCATTGAATGTACTGTTATATGGGCAACGACTGGAACCTTAGAGCTTAACAAGTATAATGAATTCCTTGGCGACTTAGGTTCATTTTTGACACCGTTCAAATATGTAGAGAGTGTAGTTGAAATAGAACTGGCAGGTGTAAGAGAACTAAGCTTAGATAGCAGAGAACCAGACATAGGCTTTTCCGGTGAGTTTACAGCCGTAATTGTTTCAGGTGACCTCTGGTCTGAAACTATTACAGAAGATGACGAAGGTGAAGCTATCTTTTGTAACAAATGGCCTGGGTCAGACAGCTCTATAACGGCCTTTGTAGATGCTAATTCGATGGACGGGGAAGTAGGTTGATCAATTGCTTCGGCTGTTTGGGTATCTGCAGGAGAGGTTGTTTCAGGAACGGAATCATCCAATGTCGTCAAAGGAGTCGGTGTATCGGTCGAACTAGCTCTAGGAATTGATGAAATTGTGAAACTCCCCTCTTTGGCTGGTGCACGAAGTGAAGCCGACCAAGTAAGTGATGTGTCAGATAACGTTACGTCGGGCGTCGAGGCAAACGAAGCAGTCTCAGGGATTGATCCATGAGAGGAAGTCAACTGAGCAGGAAAATCAGTCGGTGTCGTCTCGGGGCCTGGCATTTGAGATGGCGTCAGATCGGGCGTCGCGTCAGGTTCCGAGGTCTGAGGTGGAGTTAATCCACGAGTTGCTGCACCAGGTGGAGTGGATTGAGTGGATGGTGCGTCGTCCTGCGCCGGTTTAGAGGCCGGTGTTCCACCTTCGCTCACTTCAAACATCACTGCCCCACTTGGATTTGCGTCAGGTACCGCCGTAGCAAACGATATCGACCCTAAAGTTGATCCCGACTTGGCGGCTTCCTGTGCCGTCATAAATGGCTGATCAACCGTGTGAGTCGATGCTGTACTCAGCACTGCGGGAAGAACCGGAGCCGATGTCGCCTCAGGCGGTGGATGAAGTAACACCACTCCAGCCAGCTCTAGTTCAGCCGGAGGCTCCTGGGGAGCGGATGTCGCAGAATTAGTGACATCAGACCGCTGCTGATCATCCCGAGCTAGCTCTGTCGTCTGAGATCCGCCCGGCTCCAGCAACTGTCCGTCCAACGTCACACCGAGCAGCAGCACGAAAACCCAGAGCATCTCCCTCCAGGACGAGGTTCCCGTCTGACCACACACACTCCCGGAGAGTTGTACAGACCGTCTGACCACACACGGACAGAGACTGTCCGTCTGATCGTCTGACCGGCACCGACGGGAGCTGTCTTTCTGACCGTCTGACCGCGCACACGGACAGGAGCTACCCGTTTCTTCGTCTGACCGTCTGGATGTCTGACCGTCTATCCTTCTAACCGTCTGACCGGCACACACGGACCTAGGGGAGCTGTCTCTTCTATCTATCTGACTGTCTCACTGACCGTCTGACCGTCTGGCCGGCACACACGGACGGGAGCTGCTCCGACGCTCGACTGAATGGGAGTCAGTCGCGGAGCCGACGGAGATCGACTGCGGCAGCCGGCTCCGACGATCGACGACGGCGGGTAGCTGTCTTACCCAGTTGTAACCCTGTCGTTATGAGCTGCGAATGTTTTAACCCTTTTAGTTAAAGGCTCACGGTTGAAAGGTCGGACATGGAGCCAATAACAAGGACAGATATAGTTCGCCCCTTACTGAAGTCAAAACAAATAAAAACATAATGGCCATATAATTTTTTACATCCATCTTGATACGCGAATCTGTCATTTTTCTGTCCATACGTACTTGCCTACTGTTTTTATAGCGAAGAGGAAATTGGCTTTCCATGTGTCTAAATTCCATGTGTCTAAATTGCTAAGCGCTTATTAGTCTCGCAATATGCTGTCGTGCAATCATAAAAACGAGGTTGTGCTAACAGGTAATTGACAGTTTGTTCGTGTAAGTGTAACCATTTGTTCGTGTAAAACAAGAGACATATTGACCCTTCTATCTGTGACGATGATTACTGCCGTACATGTCTACAATAATCGTAGGCAATTACCAGCTTGGACGCTTTAAAGTTGAAATGTTCGTCTTACCAGATGTTTTGATTCCCAGGGACATAGACGTTTGGAAAGAAAAGAATGGTCTGCATTTGCGCTGAGCTCTATTCTACTCAGTAGTACTGAGACAATACGAATTTAAACAGATCAATGGCCGGGGCGCATTCGGCTTTATCACAGTGTCCGGCTCCTTATTCAGAAACTACCTTCAAAAGGCTAAGAACAAAGCAAGGAATATAGAGAGAAACGAACTAAGTGCAGGCATCAGTCGCAATTTATGCAGCCCGGTTCACGTTTTGTGCAATGTTGGAGGCTGATAAGCTGGTCAGAGAGGGCATAAGTTGCCGGATAGGTTTCCAGATGTTGATGGACAATGGCCTGCTTGCATCTGCCTCTTTCAGTTGTCAGTGAACTTTGGCCTTAAAACAACAAATATAATAGATACGAGCATATAAAGTATGTGAATTTGATATTTATCTGTAGCTTCGGTTCTTGCACTCACAGAATGCTCAACCAATGATGAAGTTCGATGCATCTCAGTCATGCCAGCAGACCGCACTGACCGTTCAAAATACACGTTATGATTATTCGAGCCCCATACATTGATTGACCACTGACCACCAGACACCGCAGTGTCTCAGAGCTGCACAAATGTTGACTTATTCCTCCGTCGATAACAATGTTTGACTACACCGCTGAACGGGTGGCTGTCGACCCAAATGGTCCCCGGGGGTGTCTGAGCGGTAGCCGGGGACGGCAAATGAGCACACAATGCGGGCAGAGTGCCCAATCAACAATCGGCCCGACATTACCACATACTGCGGGCCGAGTGTTCAGCCAACAGCTGGCCAGGTGGACCCTGAAAGGGGAGGATGGGGTGGGACAGAGATGGCGTGATAAAATGGCTCTGTAGCCGTAGCAGAAAAGCGATTTGTGTAAATCTGTTTTTGTAAATGATAATGTTTACGAATGTGGAAGTATGATATTTATAACACTGACTGATATATGCAGCTGCTTTATCAAATTGAATTGGTTAGTACCTATTCCACAGGTCAGTGTTAACTGTTGATATATCTATAGTGAGGCTCTAGCGAGCCGAGGGTATATGCGCGGGCTAACAACCGCCTGTAAAACGTGCCTAGCCTGGATGTTTTACGTAAAACCTAACCTTCGGTGGACGGTGCTGGCTACTTTACCGCTCCTAAATACTACGCAGCAAATGACCTATTCGAAAAGCAGCTCCTAAAAGGGAGTGAAGTGAACGTCATCCAATCACTATAGATAAGTTACGCAGGGATCCAAGCTGGTTACCACAAAATAAGTGTAATCGATTGTAAAACCTCGCAGAACGAACATTACGGTGAAATAGATGGCTAAGACATATAACAGCCGTCGGGCGAATTGTCTTCGGAAAATACATCATTTGCTGCACATTTCGTAAATTGTGTCGACTGAAATGTGCATTATAATCAACCGTTGATCCCAAAATAATTATCTGTCGAATGACATAAGTCAAATCGTTTCTAAAAACCCATGCCCTTATACCTGCTCATTATCCATATTTTGTGATCTAGCTTTCCCTCCTAATTGTTCGATGTGGTTCGATGCATGATAGGTTAGGCAAACTGTTCCTAATGTCTGTTCCATGTCAAGCTTGCGGCCGAAGTGCCCTGCTGAAAGCAATGCGTGATTTCTGTACACACAACTCTTACATTCAAAGGCGCAAATTATTGAACGGAGCAAGGAACGGAGGAGCGAACTGCCGATGGAACTCCGACCGCAAGTTTGATATGGAACAGACTATAGACGGATTACTTTTTATCCCGCCGTGATAGCCTTTCAATGTCTGTATGACAGATGACATGGCCGCAATCGAATACCTAATTGACTCGGAACCATCAAACGACGAGATCATAGCGAGTCCGATGCTCATGAGCCTGAAAAGACACCAGCGACTTGTAACTAGCCTACACATTTGTTACTACCAGTACTAATTTGTTGACCGCTAACAGCTCACAAGTGGCTCAATTTGTTGTTTATTGGTGTACCTCTAACTCTTTTTCAGAAGCAGCACACCACAATGGCAGCCTTTATGACTTTATAGCCAGGCCTGGACCCGTGCTGGTGACAGCTATCATTGAAAGCCACAGTTAGGGCAGGTCGACGTTGTTTTGTGTTAACTGTTACGGTTTTGGTGCTATACGTCCACATTGTTCGCCGTTCTTTGTCGATGCCGCTAACTACGGATCGATGATGTGATGGGCAGTCACTGCTTCGTATGTGGCTCAGAGACGGAATGCCAGCAGTTTAAAGGGACCCTCCCACCTTAACATTAGTTTTGAGTTGAGATAGCCAAGTTTGCGGCCAGGCTCAGAAACCACCATTTATCCTGGCCGCAACCCCCGCAGCTTTATGGTTTCAATAAATTTCTTCCCTTTACTTGCAGGGTGGGACCAGCGTGGTCCCTATCTCTTAACCATTACGGGAATCTGATGACGTCATCAGGCTTTCGAACGTCCGTCATTAAGTTTGACTAAAACGTTTTGTAGCACGCGATGGTATATGCTATTTGCGCGCAACATCTGCCGCAAACGCCGCACTTCTAAAATAAAGTCGCTAGAAACAGCGGAGATCCCAAAAAAGTAAACAAAAGTAAAAGTATAATATCTTGAAAACCGGTGAATATTTTTCGGTGAAATTTGGTAGATATTCGTTTTCGCTCTTTCTGAACCGAGCGACATCACTTTCATGCCAATTCATAAACTTTTTTGAAGGTGGGAGGGTCCCTTTAACCCTATTAGTGGCAGGCTCCTGGCTACCCCTATTAGTGGCAGGGGGGGCTGTTTACGACCCCCCCCCCCCTGATATCTCGAGATCTAACGGGCCGATTTTCAAAATTCAAACGGCATTCGATTTCGCTCAACGTGATCTACATTTCTAAAAAAAAAAAAATAAAAAATGTCAATAGGGGGGGGGAGTAGAGGGGGGTAAAAACGGGCAAATTGCAGATACTTTTTAGACTGTTTATCACGGCCAGGTTTCTGAACCAATCTTAACGCAACTTTTGCTGATCGATAGAGAATGAACCAGGAATTCACATGGATCCTAAAAATATGCATTTTCAAAAATCATAGGCGGATACAGATCATTGAGATTGGGGGTACACAAAAAGTATAGTAAATAAGGTTTTTGTTGGTACTGTTTCAAAAAAGGGTGGTAATGGTCTTGTTATGATACAATTTTCTTATGAGAGAACGACTACAATTGTATTGGTCATGCATAGGCGGTGTCAGGGCACCTATGTTGGGAGGTAAAACATAACCCCCCTTTTTGGACGCCTGGATCCGCCTATTATAGCAAAAACGTGTCAAAACAGGATGCACAATAACTGTATATGTTATCACATGATACCTTTCATTCACTGTTCGTAAAACTGGTGCAGCATCGTGATCTTCGCCCAAATGACTCGCTTCACGAATAGGACCCCCCAATTCCTAGTGCTCTGGAGCCGCCCCTGGTAAAGTTATGAACTTTGAAGTAACTATGAAGAACTATGAAGAAAACTATGAAGTTTTCAGGGAATGTGCCCAATTTAGTTTTAGGAAAAGTCAGAAAATTTCAGCATCGTAGCTTCAGCGGTTTCGGAGATATTCCCGAAAAACCTGAGGGGTGGATGAAAACAACCCCCCTGCCACTAATAGGGTTAAACAACTTTAGCAAATACGAGACGCATTTTTCAATCCTCATTTACATCTTAGAGCCACCGCCTTGGCCATTTGTACGAAAATTACTGCACTGACATCGCGCGTGCTGCATTCGTAGGCACTTTATCGATGAAACGCGACTATTCAGTAAAAACTAAAAAGTCCATCTTGTCTTTGAAGGTTTCAGAGTCGGTTGATTTTTTTTCGGGCCTAGATGATCGCAGATCCGGGAAGAAGAACGAACGTCTCGATATACATCACTTTCTATGACTTTCTTGGGGAAATATTCAAATAGTGTGATCGTTCAGACACCGCGGTCATATTTACAGCCCAGCGGTGCCGATGTTCACAACGCTGCCGCTAGGTGTCACTAGTGGTATGCGCCTGAATGCATACCTACTGTGCCGCACGACTTCCTGCAATAGCGTGCGCGCCGCGCCGCCGAATAAACGGACAGACGGAAAACTGGGTGAATAAACAAACTCTAAGTGGCCAACCCTCAACCATCAGAGCAGGCTTTTTCCGTCCTCTCCCCCACTCCAGTGATTCTGGAGAGCGCGATTTAACGGGGCTCTGTTGTGCGACAGGCTGGACTTTGACGAGTTCGAGACGCGCGGCCCGGAGACGACCGGTGCCGACGCGGGCACGTGCGACAGGTCCTACCTGGACCTGGCCGGATCGGGCTCCGACCTGCAGATCGGCACAGACAAACTCTGCGGCATGCTCAAAGGCCAGCACGGTGAGTCAGTTGGCTATACCAGATGGCGACAGCTTTGTGACCGCGGTAAATACATATGTATTTCAATTGGCACATTTTGTTTGCGATGATTCAAAAGCCGAAGAAGTGTATGAAATAGTATTTGCTTTAGTCCTTTATGACACTGAGAAAATAGCGACCGCCATGGGCGGTAATAAAATCTCAAGATTTCGTTCCCTCACATTTAGACCACCCCGGTGTCTGAAACCCCACGACGTTACCGTTACGGCCCCCTTCCCCGCAGTGTACGTTCACCTGAACCCGATGCGTCGCGGTACGGCGCACCTCTCGATGATGGTGAGGCTGGAGGACCAGACGACAGGGGCCAAGTGGCGGATCCGCGCCACTCAGGTGGACTGCAGCGAACGCAGCGACCTCATAGGTCAGTGTACCGGGACTGGGTGGCACGACTGTGCGCCTGATGCATGTATAAAAGTTGTAGCACGCGAATGACGCGGGAAGCTTTACAGGATAATTTAATCGTGTTTAGGATAAATATTTGCAATAAAGTACGTTTTTATTCCGTAGGAAACGTTTCCATTCCCTACAAGGAAGCATCTGTCTCGCATTGTCCCAGCAAGCTAATAAACTAAATAAATCAAGCGTCATTGATCGAGAAGCAAATGTTTCATCTTAGTTGATCGACGATCTCGTCTTCCACAGCGCCGACAGGCTGCACTCAGTACTACAACGAAACGAAAGGAACGTTCGAGAGCTTCAACTTCGCCGGGAATGCCTACACCCTCAACCAGGACTACAACATCTGCATCGGGTCCGCCTTCGGCACGTGCAAGGTGAGTGATTGTACATTGCAAGGTGATTTCGAGATTCCCAGAATAATCTGTACCTAGTCACATAAAGTCGGTCTATGTTGAGGTAGGTAGGGAAACCATACGCAACCCGCTGAGATATAAAGCATATTGCCTGAGCAACCTCAACTCGATGAGCTAACTGCTAAGCTTGTGGCCTCCAGAGTCTAGAGTGAAGTGAGTCAGTGACCCAACCGTGAGTTGACTGACGTGTTTCTGCTCTCGCCGGCAGACCACCTTCACGTCGTCCAGCTTCCAGCTGGACATGGTGACCGCCTCGGCGACCTCCGGGGTCGGCATGGCCGCCTGCGACGTCCAGACCTCCGGCACCGGCGGACTCCGGTGAGATAAGGGGTGGCTGGGCCCGGGACGGACTCCGGTGGGTCTAATGTGAATCTGAAATCTGAATCTGAGGCTGTCTTGACAGACGTTCTAGGTCTTGGAGTCCGGGCATGTGAAAGATGATACTGAATAAGATCCTTTACATAAGCTGAGCCGACAACTGTACCTAATTACCTGTAGCTGTATAGCCAGGCATGCTCAGACCGTTCTATGAAAGTATCGTCCATGACTAGACAACAGTCTAAGCACTCGATGGTACTACAGATAATATCGCCCTCTAACGGCCCCGTGTCTCGCTCTCTGTCCTTCCCCAGGTCGGACTACCTGTTCATCCCTGGAGGGTCTCAGACGGGCGAGTCGCCCACCAACGAGAAATACTGCGGCTCGCTGCTCCACTACATGACCGGAAAGTCCACGTCAGAACCCGTGGTGAGTGGCACTGGCGTGTGAGGTCCTGTGTATGGAATGTGGGTATAGGCGACAAATCAGCTGTGCTTGGTGTGAACGACGTTACTGGGGAGTGAGAACAAATTCCGAGCGAGGAGAGCATTTTGATTATATCCGATATGTAGGGAGTCGGCCGTTTCGTGAACGACACGGATCTCGGTGGTCGCTGCTACCTCAGCTATGTAGGTGAGCCTTCAGTTCATCACATCAAGCCGCCTGAAGTCCTGGTAGTCAGGAGGCTGAGTGTGAGGACAAACGTGAAAAATATTCACAGGCATCAGTGAACGAGAATCTACGCGGTTATCCCCGAGTACAATGGCACCAATCTTGTCATCGATTTGTGTTTTCAGGTCACCCGTGCTCCCGGTCCTCTGGTGGTCCGGTTCAAGACGGACGAGCACTTTAACGAGCCGCGAGAGCAGGGGTTCCGGATCGACTTTGAACAGTCTACCACCTGCTGAGCCGCGCTCCGCTGCCGCCAGGCGCTGCAGGCGCTGTTACGGTCACTTCGCGACGACATCGGATATTGGCGTCCGGTTTTTAGCCC
Organism: Amphibalanus amphitrite; assembly: GCF_019059575.1. Lineage (NCBI taxonomy): Eukaryota > Metazoa > Arthropoda > Thecostraca > Balanomorpha > Balanidae > Amphibalanus > Amphibalanus amphitrite. Next base: position 136,599 of record NW_024881665.1, read on the forward strand.
AGTCTGATCGGCGGATAAGCCGGCTGTACTGCACGAATTGTTACGATTTGATTAGTTGTGAATTGTGATGGTTGTTTTTGTTAATTGTTACCCTAGTAATAAAGATGTGCACGAATATATTGATTAAGCCAACGTGTAGCGCGCCAGTAAATCCGAAACCCACCGGTTCACAGCTATTCGCTTCAACACCGCCCAACGTAATCGATGTAAACATAAATCGGTATAAGCTTCAACACCGTAATTGGTATAGACATCAACGTGCATATATTCAGCAATAATGTTCAAGATGCATAATACGTATATATTCATTACATAACCTATCATGAATATGATTTACAATCGTACACATATGCCTTACATCGCCGATAAAATTACTGGATGACAGCGCGAAAGCATACTGACTGAAAGCTCATCTGGACAAACGGACAAACACAGGGCAGCTGCGTTACCGGAACCAATCGTTTTGCCGTCTGAATATGCGGCTCTGCGGCCAGCTAACGTTCACAGCCATAGCGCCGCTACCGTCAACTGAACCGGGGGGGGGGGGGGGGCGGTAACACCGTCCCAACCGAGCTCAAAGGAGCGACAACTGCACCAGACGAGCCACTAGCATGGACCAGTGAAGGAATCAATCTGTTAAATACGGAGCAAGCGAGTTTCAATATGAAACTATGCCTGCATACACCTTGCCTTTCATATTGCGGTGGCACTATACATTAGTGACAATGCTACCATAACCGGACACCTTGAAGATCATATACGATGGGTATTTAGTGAGTAGCTTATGCGATAGCTGGCTAGCATCACGTCGCTGTACGGCACAAGCACACTTCCGCACTACGACAACTCCTGGATAAACATCACAGTCTCTGGCCTCCCACCCCGTCCCCGGAGAGGTACGAGAGACACCGCCGCTCCCGCCGTTACCGCCTGAGAGCTCCCTACTGGCCCACTGCGCCCCCGGCCCTCACCGCAGCCTCCCTGCCCCACCCGGCGACCACACACCCCACCACCCCCATCACTTCCACACCTTGACCACGCCGTCCCGGGAGGCAGTCACCGCGTACCACTGGGACGCCTTGGCCAGCACAATGTCACTGATGGTGTCCAGGTGTCCCGGCGGCGTGGGCTCGGGACCGCGCGGGCAGTCGTCGCGCGGCCGGCGCACCTTCTGACACACCTCCTGCACCACCTCTATGCCGTCCACCACCTGAGCGCGGTACGTGCCGGCCACCGGCACCGGCTGCTGCGCCGGCCAGGTGACCAGCTGTGAGGCGCGCGGCTCACCGAGCTCCCAGAGCCGCGTGCACTGGTCCGTCCCGCCGGTGAGCAGCGCCGGTCCCAGCGGACACAGGGCGGTCACCGAGTGGTGGTCCCGGAGCGTGGTGCTCAGCGCCGGGTGCTGGCTGGGCCACAGCGTCATCTGAGGGGGGAGCGGGGGAGGAGGGGTCAGACACGGACAACGGGAGGGGACGAAGAAAGATACTTGTTAGAGAAAAGAGAGCGGGGCGATAAATTCGTATAAAAATGCACGATGAAGCTTGTGAGATTTACCGACGACAAATGCTGTAAAATAATTAAACATACGTGTTCTTCGAAAGATCTGTACGAATCACAGGAATGATGATACAACTCGTCATGCACAGTGCACACGCCCTGGCTCTGAGACCCATCCATCAGCCATGACCGTCGGCCGTTCGTTCCCCGTCCCGCCGCTCACCTGCCGCTCGCCGGTCTCGATGTTCCACATGTTGACCTCCGAGTTACCGGAGACGGCGCTGACGAACCAGCTCGGCTGGCTCGGGTGGCCGCAGAGCCGGCGGACGCGCGACCCGGCCGGGTGAGCCAGCGTGGACACGGCCAGCTGGAAGCGCAGGTCCCAGCACACGTGCACGCCGCTGGAGGTGCCCACCACCAGCCAGCAGTGGGCCGGGTCGGCGCAGAGCGCCGTCACCAGGCCGCGGCGCGCCTTGTTGTCGAGCCGCCAGGCGGTGCCGGGCGCGCGCAGGTCCCAGCCCACCAGTTGGCCGAACATGGTGGCGTAGACCAGCACCGACCCGCCGGCAGAGCCGAAGTGGGTGAGCTCGACCACGCTGCCCTCGGCGGCGCTCAGCTGCCGGTAGTGCAGCGGGTGCGAGCGCGGCGTGCTCGTCTCCACGCTGAACGTCCACACGGCGTCCCCGTCGCCGGCGGTGGCCAGCGCCTGCTCGGCCTCGCAGTAGGTGAGCGCCGTCAGCGGACCGCTGCCCGGCCTGCCGTACGTCTGCCGCGAACGGTTGGCGATGTTCTTGCCCTCCATGCGCGCCACGTCCCAGACGCGCACCTGGCCGTCGGCGGCGGCGCTGGCCACCAGCGGCGAGTCGGCCACGGTGGCCAGCCGCACCACGGCGCCCTGGTGCTCGTGCAGGTGCGCCACCAGCTCACCCTTGGGCCGCCACGTGGACGGCGGCGCGCCGGCGCGGCCGCGCGGCTCGCGCCCCAGCCGGACGGCCAGCCGCTCGGCGCGCTGCCGCTCCAGCAGCCGCTGCAGCGCCGCCTGACAGGGCGACTCGAGCGCGCGCAGGCCCGGGTCGCGGCCGGCGGTGACCGCCGGCTCTGCGGGCTCGCCGCGCTCCACGTCTGACTCGACGGGAGGCGGATCCGAGAGGCGCGCAGCCGCCGCCGCCGCCGCCGCCTCGGCGTCCGAGTCTGAGCGCAGGTGGAGCACCCGGCCGCGACAGACGTCCACCGGCACCGAGGACACGCCCGTGTCGCCCACCGGCCGGCGCACCTCGGCCGCCAGCCGCTTGTGCTTGTGCACCTTGGAGAGGTGGCTGGCCAGTATGAGCAGGTGGTCCTCGACGGCAGCCGTCATCCCGTCCGCCACCAGTCGCCGGAACAGGTTACGCGCCGTGGTGCCGGCGCCGCTGTCGGGCAGGTGCAGCTGCCAGGCGGGGTCGGCGGCGCGCCGCAGTCGCTGCCGCTCGGCCAGCGTGGCCAGCAGCAGTTCCAGGTGGGAGGCGCGCGCCAGGTGGTCGTACACGTCTCGCGGCACGGGCGGACCGAGCGCGGCCAGCAGGGCGGCCGGGCTGTCCAGCGCCGCCACCGGGTGTGACAGGAACGGCTCCAGCCGCGGCAGCAGCCGACACTGCACGTCAATCACTCGCAGCTGGCCGGCGCAGGCGCAGATGAACCCGACGGCCGCCTGGCGCGCCCACAGACTCGGGTGGACCACCATGGGCACCACCTCGTCCAGCAGCTCGTACAGCGCCGGCTTGGAGAGCAGGCCCAGCGTGGCCAGGCCGTGCATCGCGTCCACGGCCTTCACGGCCACAAACTCCTCTGTATCGTTCAGCCCCTGCAGCAGCAGCGGGGTGAGCAGCGGCACGCAGTGGCGGCCGATAAACGACACCACGCCCTCCACGGCGTCAAAGAAGGCCGCGCGCAGGCTGCGGTCCACCTTATCGTTTAGGAATGTGATCATGTGCGAGAGCAACAGGTCGTTGGCCTTGTGCCGGCCGAAGAAGGCGCAGAGTCGCGAGAAGCCGCGCACCAGCAGCGTCCTCTTGACGGCGTTGTCTGAGTCTGTGAGCAGCAGCTGCACCTTCTGGTGCACCAAGTCGTGCAGCGTGTTCAGCTCGGCGGCCAGATGGGGCCGGGTGGCGCGCACGTGCGCCGCCTCGAGCAGCCGCAGCGCCGACTCTGCCAGCGGTGCCAGCTGGGCGGCGTAGCAGACGCGCACCGACACGGCCCGGTCCTGCGCCAGCGCCGCCAGGTTCGGCAGCACGTACTCGGGGAATATGTGCACGTCACTCTCCGGGAGAGAAGTGACTAGTGACAGCAGGCCCACAGTGGTCTCCAGAGCGGCGCAGCGCACGCGCGGGTACGCGTCCCGGCTCAGCGCCAGCACGTAAGGCAGCACACGGTCCAGGATGACATCACTAGCTACGTGACCGGCCAGCCGGAGCAGGAGGCGCAGCGCGCGCACCTTGGTAGCCAGCTGGGAGAGCTGGCGGACGCAGGAGGCCGCCACTCCGATCAGCAGTGTGATGTCCTCCTGCAGTGAGACCGGGTTAGCGGCGGCGAGCTGCGACACCAGCCGGTCGGCGTCGGCCGCCAGCCGCTCCATCTTCTCGTCGGCAGAGGTCAGCGCGCCGGCGGCCAGCTCGGCGCAGTAAGGGTGCAGCATGCCGGCGAACGTCGGCGGGAACACGGCCGGTGTGTGCGCGGCCAGCAGCTCGGCGGCGGCCGGACGCGCCGAGGGTTCCCGCTGCACCATGGCCTCGACCATCCGGCGGACGGCGGCGTCCTCGATCCGTGCGGTGACCTCGCGCGGGTCGTACTCGCCGGCCCGGTATAGCAGCAGGTGCGGCAGGTCGAACGGCACACCGCCCTCGGTCCACAGCTCGGCCAGGCAGCAGCCGGCCGCGAACACGTCCATCGGCGGCGTCAGTCGGCCCGGCGTCGGGTCGGCCAGGGGCAGCTGACCGCCGCTGGCGAACCGTTCCGGCGCCACGTAACACAGCCGCCGCCGGGACGTGTCGAAGAAGTAGCCAAAGTCGGCCGGGTTGTCCTCGGGCAGCAGGGCGGGTTTGAAGGAGGCCCAGTCGGCTACCAGCAGCCACAGGTAGGAGGTGACCAGCAGGTTTTCCAGCTTCAGGTCGCCGTGGCAGACGCCGAGCCGGTGGCAGGCGGCCAGCGCCGTCAGAAGCTGGAAGCTCAGCCAGCGCTTCTCGTGCTCCGTCAGGAACGGACGGGTCGACATACGGTCATAGAGGCTGTACCTGCCGAGAGGGAACGGAGAGAGACTTAGTCTGGGGCAGTCAGGGACATACAGGACGGGTCGACATACGGTCATAGAGGCTGTACCTGTGGAGCGGAAACGGAGAGAGACTTAGGACCAGCTGGGGACCGAAATCAGGGGTTCAGCTGATCAGGCAATTAAATCATCATAAAAAAGATGCCTGTTCGCCGCATTCAGAAAACTAGTCCAGATGCAGATTACTGAAGCGTGATTTCCCAAACCCACACTCAACAGAGCTTAGTGTGTAGATCCTGACCTGAATAACGATTACGACATAATTTATGGTCGAATGTTTTAAAATACATTCAACCTACGACATAGCTGAACACGGTCCATGAAACCAATTCCTGTCTCGTTATTCACGGTACCGCTGTTATGATATCAAAACAACTCAGACATCAAACACACCTTCACCTAGCAGGCGGCTGACCATCAATGCCCCGGCCCCTCTCCGCCACCCCACACCCACCTGATGTACTGTCTGACCAGCAGCGCCGAGCGCTCAGTCACGCTGGTGTAGCGGAACGGCAGGCAGTTGGGCACGCCGCGCAGCACGTGCTTCAGCTCGTCCACCTTCTTCTTGTGCTGCTCCAGCGGCAGCGTCGGGTCGTGCAGCACAAACACCTTGACCACCAGCGAGCCCTCGGCCGAGTGGGCGCGAGCCACCTTCATGAAGCGCGTGCTGCCCAGACTGGCAGAGCAGCGCAGGGAGAGCGGTCATGGATGGAGCATTGAAATGGAGTGGTCTGTGGCGGGTTGTCAGGTGGGAATTCGGGACCGTGTAGGAACCGTGCGTGTTTTATCAGCTAATTGGCTTCGCTCACGGACAACATATATTTGTTTTTATACAAATCTTCGGTACTATTCACTGGACATAAGACGATAATAAAGCAGTACTTATGGCGTCACCTAACTATTTCATAAACAGCCTTCAATTCAAAATCGAGTGATCATCACGTCAACCACACAATGGTCACGTCACAACACTCTACAATTTCAGGGTTTTTTTCAGCGAGGGTGACTTCTGCCACTGACCTGGCGCTGAATTCGACGAATGGCATATCGTTCAGATAGTACTCGACGGGGAAGATCTGCGAGGGCGCAATGCCCGCCAGCTGGTTCCCCATGGCGGCCTCAGCACTGTGGCCGGCTCAGAGCCAGGCTAATGCTGCCAGTCCCGGGAGAGAACTAGTGCTCGATCTGGAAGAGAGAGAATATGTCACAGGGTCATTGGAAATTTTCAGGGTAGGTGTAAAATTGAATAACGCGAAAGTATTGAAAGTTTTGTCGCAATCGGCCGCTTTTAACGCGAGTTATTGTCGAAAAACCGAGGGGGTCAGTTCGACCCCCCCCCCCTGATACAGCCGAGGGGTAAAATGAAAAAAAATATTCAGAGAGATAAAGGATGGATGACAGAAGGTTTCCCCATCCCCACTCCCAGTACAGGAGCTTGGCCTGCATCAGCCTGCCACCTTGCTCAGTGCCCTGGACAGAGAACATCTGAAAGAGATCAACATACTGGAGAATCTCTTCAACCACAGGCCAGAATGTTAGGCACCAAGTTACTGAAAAAATTGTCTGTCATCATTTTTTTTTTTCTCAAGGTCCATGATGGGTCATAGTATTACTTATGCACTTGTGAGCATTTCAGTATTTTCAGGTTCTCCAGAGTTCTGATACAGAGTTCCACAAACTGGAAAACAAGCTCAAATGATCAGATCATAGATGGCACATAGGTGTACGTTTTGAGAGAACAATAGCATAAACTCTGCTAAATGGCTAGCTATTTATTTGAGCATGGTGTGTCAAAAGTGGAAATAGCCGCCCGGCTTTAGTTCGCCAGCCTTGTCAATAGATGGCAGTACCACAATTTGGGCAGCGGATCATGCAATTGACGTCAAATTTTCGTTATCTGCTAAGGATTGAATGGCGGATCTTTTCATGCAAGAATCAAGTAAATCGGTCCACAACTTTTCTAGCAACAGAGATATGAAATCAAACACTCTGCCAGAGCGGCGGCGCGGCGGCTGGCGGCAGTCGTTACGCACCGCCTGGGAGACTGGCGGCGCTGAACGGTTCCGAATTGGCACTGCACTAAAACCTGTTAACTGCTTGGAATAGTTATTATAGCAAAATTTTCATTCAAGTGAGGAATAACCAAGGGCACGAAGTATGTATGCTTGTGTGCGTACTATGTAAGCCAAGAAACTGCATTAGGAGATACTCGCTAATATTAGATCCAGCCAAGTCCAAACGCATTCCAAGTGATGTGTTTCTGATCGGTCAACAATATTTATCGTTCGAGGGCGGATACAGTTTTAACAATACAAAAAATATTTTTGCACAGCTCTATTCCTTGCATAATTCTCTTCAACGCCTCATTCCTAGTTAAGCGAATTAGCCCACCCTGGTTGAATAAATAAAGCGATTTCGCCACAAGGTCGGGGAAGACCGACCGAAAACGGCCGCGCTCAACGTTAATTTGGGCATGCAGACCCTTAAAAGCTCGCATTGGGCGGGTAGGGTTTCCCAGGTATTGGCTCCAAAACACCGTATTCGGCTCCCGAATACGTCCAAGTGACCCGCCTCGTTCCTAGTTAAGCTCTAATTAGATCAAGTGACTCATAGGGAGCGAAAAAGCGACAAAAAGCATGAATTTCCCTATCGCGGTGGGCTGCCGGGTTGCCAGACGGCGCACCAGCTATTTCCACTTTTGACACACTATGGAAATATCTGGTAGGGGCCTCACTTTTGAACTATGTAACTACCCATGTCATGTTACAAAGTAAGCAATGAAATAAAGGTGTGAATCTGCAGCCCTGAATGTCACAGCACTGTGGGATGTGCGTCACACAATAACACATTGACTGATCAAGACATAACATAAGCATTACACAAGGAAGGTGAAGGCCTAATTTGGATTGAAATAACAACACTTTGTGACTTCAAAATTCAAATGTCCCCAAAAATGTGCAGCACCATGAAGCTGGAAATCATATGAATGATGTCATTCCGAACTCCGAAGTGTGTAAACAATGGTCAGAGGGCTGTTCACGGGCCCTGTGTGCGGTCGGACCGCACACAGCCTCCAAGCTCCGCCCACTGCGTCCCTACGTCAGCCTTCCGTCACCGCACACAGCGATCGCTGTGGCCGGTCGGGACTGGCCACAGCGGACCGTCCACCGCACGCAGCCGTGACGTCAGAGCCGCCTACCCATCCCCTACCCCCACGCCTGCTGGACGCACCGCACACACCGCACGCAGCAGTGTGCGGTGCCCGTGAACACCCCTCAGGTGTGCCCTAGTTCTAACCTCTTGGCTCTCAGAGACAGCAAATGTTTCATAGATCAACATAGCTAACCATACCATACATTTCTCTTCAGGTCATCAGCATTTTTAATAGCACATGGGTGAAACACAAAACACTGCTTTATCTTATTTAATAGAAAAAGCAACTGCAATGCCTCAAACAAATAACAATGGCCAGGCCAAGGCCTGGGGGCTGGGAATATTGATATCTTCTCACTCAGTACGATCCCAATCCACAGATGAAACCGTACCATGCTATTCCAGTAATACTTATTTTTTCACCTTTATAGTCTGAATCAGATTTATGAAATGCAGCAACGATAACCCGGTTTACATAGCATATTTGACGAGGCTCTAGCTCGTTAATTTGGCGATAATTTCGATGCAGTGTTCTTCAAATATTTAGAGGGGATCATTTTGTAAATTGTTATGCACCATTGGCATCTTTTGCAACATCACGGACGGAGATATAAGCTTGCAACAAACCCTATGTAAACCGGGTTAATTCATCGATATCCTTTGTCGTACAAAATAAATAAAAATAACACCATTTTTTGTCAGATCCAAAAAGTGTAAAAATGCACCAAATCTTGTAAATATTCATCAAATGTGACATCTTAAACCAATATTGGTAAGTTAGCACCAAACCAGGAATTTGTTTTACCAAAATAAGTAAAATTTATCACCAAAATAGGAATTTTCAGGCAACTCGACCATTTTTAGGGAAAACCCTACCAAATATTACCAATATTAATTACCGTCGTTATTGGAAAGACGTGTAATCATTTAATCAATTAGTGCGGCGAAATTACATTTGGTGCATTGTTACGCTTTTTGGTGCAGATATCCACACATAAACGTAAATACCTGGCAACCTTCCAGAATTTAGTAGAAAAGACTAGATTGGTGCAGAAATTCTGGTTTTGGTTCAAATAACCTGTGATTTATTTGGTGCAAGACATACCGATGAGACAGCAATCACAGATTTGGTGTAGAAACCCCGGTTTTGGTCTGCCAAAGTATTAGTCCCCTTGAGTGAGGATGATGATTGAAGAATATTAGAACGTCACCTACCATGCACTAAAATGACGTCACAAAACTTTGAAATTTTATCATAAATGCCGAAAAAAAGTGAAGCAGTCTCGGAATCAAACAGTGTTTGATGAAGCAATTTTACCAATTTTAACGAATTTTAGTAAAATTGTTCCAAGAACATAAAAACGAAATTGATTAACAAACCAAATGCAAACTAGCTCCCTACTCGAAATGTGAAGCTTGTGATGTCATATTTACCTAATGACTTATACAAAAATTGGGCAGTGTATGATGTACATTTCGTTTGGCGCATGAGTGACAATTGAATATTATGGGAAGCAGTGTTAGATCCCCTTTATTATTGTTGTTATAATTGAATATAAATAATTCTGGGTCGGTAAGATATGCTTGCCCAAGCGCTTGCCGGCTAACGCCTGCCTCTGTATTTTATTTTTTGGTTTTCTACTGAGCTAGCGGCATGGCAGTCACTGGACCTGTACAAGCTTACTTTTTGAACTGGAACCAGTTCAAGTCAAAGTTGTCGTCGCAAGCTTTTCACGATATATGATTTAAATCATCAATTTTAGATCCTTTTAGCGTCCTGAGCTGGACATACGCAGCTTCAGAAATGGCATTTCAGCAACTAGCAACTTTACCTGTTCCGCGGTGGTAAAGATTGTCTTACAGCAACTAATCGCCCGTTTCACCTGCAGGTGGAGGTGGTCCGAATACCGGTGCTCGAAGGCTTAGAATGGAGCTGCTCTCCGACTCCAGCGTCACCTCGATGGAGGTAGCAGCCGAGCACACCGGGCCCGTCGACTCGCCCGACGCCGTCGCCATCGAATCCATGGGTACGTCCTAATTGGCCTATCCTCTGCAGCCCCTGCTTACAGCTCCAAACGTGCCGGCTCTCGTTATTCCTAGGAGTCGATGATTTTTATCGCACGTCCGTAACAACAACAATCCCCGCTGCAAGAAGTGTTTTGTCAGGTACCGCATAAGACTCCTATCATTATAGCTCAAAATCCGATCGGTTCTACTCTGAAGTGCATCCACATCCCGGTAAATGTGTGGAGGAATGACCGGTCGCCGTCTCACCAATAACCGCTGCCGTCTCCGGTCCGGCAGGTCGCCTCCTGGGCCAGCGGATCCACGCTGAGGTTCAGGAGTATACAGCCGTGCTCAGCAAACTCGTGCTGGCCATGCAGCGGGCCAGCACTGACGAGGCTTCCGATCCGACCGGGGCCAGGTAAGGCCAAAGGGGTAACGCTGAGGGGGAGAGGGCTGGGGAACCGTACGGACGGTGGGCAGGACTTCAGTATCGCGGAGACCTGATAGGACCAGGCAATGTCTCCGGGTCTGATGTGTCTAGGACATTATCATGGAACAATAACAGAGATTCGCTATGCTAGACAATTAGATTCGCCTAGGATTTCGATGAAATGGGACGAATGCGGACGGCCGGCGCCGTTCAGCCGGCTCAGTTTGGGTAGGTCCCGAGCTGTCCCCTAGGTGCCGCGCTCGGTGGTGGCGAATATTGTAGATGTCGCCACAGGACAGGATATAGTGTAAGCTGCGGGCGGCAACACCATACCGGTAGGGGACAGCAGCCGGTTCGCGTTGGCGCACTAAGGCCCTAGTGCCACTTGATTTCAAGTCTCACTAGGCGATTTCGGTTCGCGCTGAGCCACTAGCCGATTGGTGTAAAATGCCGCTTAGTGTCACTACCTTCAAGTGTCACTTGGCCACCTAGTCTTACTAGCTTCCTAGTGCGCCATCTCGAATCGACCCCTGGTCACCGGCCCGTCATTTCCCCCCCCCCCCCAATTATTAAGTTATATATGACTTGCGCCTTGGTTAAAACGATTGTGGTTTCCAATTTAATCGGAATGTATGAAATGACACGCACACGGCCATACCAGCCCAAAGGGCAGACTTGGACCGTCTAAAATTGCCACCTCTAGGCTTAAATTACCGTTTCCGGTTCGAAGTATCCCGTATCCAAGGTAACAAACTTCATTAGCTACTGGAATCCAGGATGTCTGATTAACCTCACTAGTGGAAGTTTCTCATAAAAAGCTTCGTCAGCCCCTACATCCAATAATACATGGCGTAAAGTGTGTTACTTCTGCATTATGTACATATTACTGAAGCTGTTCTTATACCTCGCCCGGGTAGGTGTTTCTTATAGCCCCACCATCCTATCCCAGCTCCCTATCCCTCCTCCCACCCTGCCACCGCCCACCGGGACAGTCTCCGCGGAACGCCGGCCCATCCACACCGGCCGATATCGACCATCGCCGGCGGCTGCGTGCACGGCCCGTGCACAGCGGGCTGTGTGCACTGTGCACGGTAAAAACTGGCCGCCGGCGCCGGATGCCGGTCGCCGCGCTGCCAGGCTGTTGCACCGCGGCGCCGTCAAGGCCAGCCGGCCACGCACCGCCGCCGGCGGACGCAGAAGGTGCGCCGTTTGCGGTCGCCCCGGGAGGGGTGGGTGCCAGGATGGTGGGGAACGGGTCCTCCCGGGACGTCAGGGACCGGGCTCCTCCCTGGATGGCACGACGTCCTTCTATGAGCGGAGTTCTCCCTGAATGACAAGGCGTCCCTTCTCTCTGTCGCTGGGTCCTCCCTGGACGGCAGGGCGTCCCTTCTGGCGATGCCTCGGTCCGATCTGTTCCTCTCCTTTCTGACGGCTCCGCCGGGCACAGGTACCGCCTGGATGTCGTCCTGTTTGTTTAACATCAGTCCCGGTAATGTCTCCGGACCGGGCTCCGTCCCGGTGCCAACACTGCGGTCGACAGCCGGCGCCAGGCCCGGTTAGCTGCTGAATTAACCGTGACTGAGACAGCACGCGGGTGTCCAGGCTCCGCGGCGAGTCGCCAGGCTAACAGTGGTGTCAATGATACTAGCTTCTTATGACATCAACAATATAGACCTCTGTATACGGCTGTATAGCATCGATAGACCTCGGTATGCAGAGGTCTATCTATGCAGCAACTGATGACTAATATGCCTCTGACCGCTGACTTCTGGCCTTCTGATGACCGTTGACCTTTGACTAACTACTGACCCACTGGTGACCATTGACCTCTAGTTACTGACCCTCGGATGACCTCTTATCCCTTCTTACTGACCCTCTGCTGACCACTGACCTCCCAGCCAGCCAAACAGCTTCCCACCGACATCCGGGTCGTCCTGGGCCGCTGGCCGTCCCATCCGCCCTGGGACGCTCCTTACAACCCACCGCCCTGAACCCGCGGCCAGCGACTCCCAGCGACATCGGCCAGCGGCGCCGGGGTTGCGCAAGAAGTCGCTGACTTGCAGGGAGCGTCTAGCGGGTCGCTGCGGAGGCGGAGGCGGTACTGTGGCGGCCACTGGCCCGTGAACGGACAGGATGGGGGCGGGAGATTGGAGGGGAGGGGAGAGGACAGGTGGGAGATGGGACTGTGGTCGGCGGAGGACAGGGCAGAGACAGACTGTGGAGGAGTGGAGGCCGGCAGGTGAAGCGATGTCTTAATTTCATGTGATCTTAATTATGTAACATTGTGGGCTAAGGGCTGTAATTTGAGGAAAAGAGTGTCCAATTGCAAAATATTGGACACAATCGAAGTAGTGTAGTAACTATTTCGGTAGATAGCGCTCGGTAGACTGCCTCTGCAATGGTTCTTTTACCAAACCTCTGCTCTATTCTTCTGAACTGCACTGTTCGTGTCCAGCAGAGTCGGTGCCTCTTGACGCTCTCCTCAGCCCAATATAGGCCGTCGTTTCAGTAATCGGCGCCGACAACTGCTTGTTTTGCACGTCGGGCCGCTCCGGCCGTCTGACTGCTCTGCTTAACTGACTCATGTTGTGAGAGGCCGGAGACGCCTGATCCAGTCAACCGACTGACCCGAGGCGGGGTGTTCACCACTCTGGTAAAACTGTGCCTTGGCAATCAGGGGCGGACATATCTAAGTGTGGACGCAGGAGCAACAAATACGGGAATGAAAGTCAAAGCTAGACAATCACTGACCGACAGACAGACGCATAAGCAGACGGCAATGCGACAGGTCGCAAAGAATTGAGTGAATTACGCAGCAGAATATACGGGTTTTGAGGTGACCAATCCTGCAAATCGCTACGGAATGCAAAGCATGCATATTGCATAGCCGCACTAACGAATTCGGCTCAGATCGGTGAAAATATGCTGATATTGTCAAATTTCAACGCTTAGTGAGTTGTGCTAACAATAGGATATAGGGAAGCGCTATACATTCTAATGTATCGCTGAAGCATGGCATTCTTTGTACCTAACCGAAAATGGGAACATTATTCCGTCGAGCTTTGCATCGTTCGTCCTCTAGGACATATTTTACCGTTTTCCGTGAATAGTGGATAGGAGACGTGGAATATGTTACAGTTCATGTTTATTATAGGCATGTAAATGGGCAGTGGTGGGATGAATGTTTTTGGAATCTCGTAGACAGTGGACATTGGCGATTGTGAAGGCAATGAAAGAAGTAAACGCCCTTCCTAACTCTGATTTGAAATAGAAATCGAAGGATTCGCTACCAATCGAGAGCAATTTTTTAAACGTCTCCTGAGAAGAGTTGAGCAGATCGTGCCTGGTTGTTGTTTTGGTTTCCACTTTCCATCATATCACTTTGCACCCTCAGTCAACATGAATTTAGTTGCGTATAATAGCCATCATTGAATGTCTGCTAGAGCTATACCTTAGTGTGCGATCCTACCCAACTTATTCGGGGTAGGTAACCCTCCCTCCGCTCGTGTGCCGTTCACGGGCCTTTACCCAGGTCCCGCCCGGTCAGCCGGCTCTCCTCTGCAATGTCAGAGAGGTCGGCAGGGAGTGCCGGCTGCACAGTGCACGGGATGGGCGCGGCGACCGGTCCGTGGCAGCGCGGCAGACCGCGGACCGGCCGGCCGCCCGCCGTGCCCAGGGGCGGCCATGACGTCAGCGCGGCGAGTTGGGCAATCGCGGGGTGTCTGAACTGGCGGCCCGCCCCTCCGGCAGCCAGCACGTCACGGCCGCGGCGCCGCCTGCGCTGCACGAGCGATGCTGCGCCGCCAAACTGCTGCGGATGCACGCGCTGACGGCCGCCATCGGACGGGCGCTGGACGGGGCCGGCGCCGACCAGTGAGCGGCCGCCACGTCACGGGCCCACCGGCGCCCGGTGCCGGTGCCATCAGCGGGGCAGGTCAGCGCCGGGCGGACGGTGCTGCCGACTGGCGGTCGATTGGCGAACTACCGCGGCAAGATTGCAACCGATAGGACTGCGGACGGTGTCCGAACCGGCTCGGTAGGTAGGTATGGCGTCCTGCTGCCAGCTCCACAGCTGCTGAATAATGAATATCGACCGCTCACAGGGTGATGGGGGGGCTGGAAGGATGTTCACCGGTAATGGTGCTGGTTGAGGATCCTTACTTAAGTCCTTGTTCAAACGAGTGTTCGTATTTGTTCGTTGTCTGTTACATGTTCCAATCACCGATGCTGGGTAGACTTGTGTCTGACACTGGGACTAGACGGTCAAGGAAATATGTAATGCGCACCTCAACCTGGATTAAAATGTTGTCGACTGTAGGACTCGTTCGAAGGCACCAGAAAGGTATAATGATTTATGGATGCCTATCAATTAGCAGATAGTTACACTCACCGTGTAATCCAGATTCAGATATTGATTTCAGATTCAAAAGATGCCAACGCTGCACGCTGTACCTGGTGCGGCGAGCTAATCTCAGTTTTAATTGCTGTTCCTTTCACAGAATCCCGATACCGTGCTGGTTCGCTGTAAATACCTACCCGCCATCTCATTTGTGAGTGCTTCTTCGTACCGTTGTTCTCAGTTCGCATATTCAGCTACACTCGCTCCCACTGAGTCGTTTATCTGAACGCCAGCATCTCCCAGTGTTGCGGCGGTCAGCGATTGCGCGAGCAGCGTCCGCGCGGCGCGGTGACCGTTTTTGCGCCACTCATCCGTCCCACAACATTGTCGCGCTGGCCCTCTTCGATAACCGGCGGCGGCCACTGTTTTGCGGCCGCCGCAAGAAGTCTCCGGGTGTTGACGCGCTCATGAGCCTGTGAACTGAGGACTCTGGCCACTATCTGACCCGGTTACACTTGTTTGTCGTGTTGACACTCTGTTTTCGCTGAGGTGCGAACAAGGGTAACGCTGGCTTTGTGTGATGTTTTGTGTGTTGTAGTTCAGTGTGAACTATGTGGCTATCTCGTCAAACTGACCATTGATTAGGCACTTGTGTTGTAGATAGTGTGAATGAAATTGATCTGTATTGGCTTACTTGCTGCTCTGCTGTAGGTATAGTATATAATTGTGTGGTCTAGATCCGCCTGAACTAGGAGTTCATGGAGGGCACGAACACAAGACAAAAGAAGCGAAGCGACCTTATGTGCATTGTGCGTTGTTGGTTTTGTGCTTTGTGATAACTTGTTTGTTTCTTTCCATCTTTGTGTCACTGGAATCACAATCAGTTTATGTTTGTTTGACTTTGTTATCGACTGTGATCTTGGTATGTTTAAAATAAATAGCCTAACTGCCAGTATAACATTTTTATGGACAATGAACGAAGGAGCGGCTAGCTCGCTTTTTTTTCTCTATAGAGTCATCTTTTTTCGCTTCTGTTCTCCCGGGATGTAGGAGCTAGCCCGCAAGTGGAAAGTGAGACCCCATCTGACTTTTACACCATGCAGATAACCTTGTCCCTTTCAACCGGTAGGTGGTCTGTACGGTTTCAAACATCCACCTGATAGCGATTGTTAGTTGTTACGCTCGATGGACAAACTGAAACAATGTAGGCGAGGCAATGACGTTTCCATTTTTCAGCCCAGTTGAGTTAAAAGTGCTGGAAATTTCTCTCCATTTGCCCCTTGGATGCATTGTCCCGAACAATCATCCAAATGACCCGAATAGCATGAGGAAACATTGAGTCACGAGCTTACACTCACGAGTCACGACCAACTTCATTCTTGTGATTGTTGTTATCCATGTAAGGTAGGTATGATGACGAGCTCACTGTTTTATCTCTATCCCATTGCAACACCACAAAATACTGCAGCAAAGGAAGCCCCTTCGATGAAAACTCTCTAACAATAAGTATATGTTTTGCTAGCCCGCTGGCCGCTGCTCCTTGTTCTACCATTTTATCAGCTGTGCACGCCGTCAGTCGGGTGGGGGCGCCTTGGGGCGGCCGGTCGGATCACCTGCCGCCTTACCCAGTTTTCCTTCCGGCGGATATAGGGTGTGCACTGCAGTTGCAGTGCTGCTTCCTGCTGACAAACAGTCTCCCTCACTTCCGCCCCCCCCCCCCCCGCTCCCCTGCGGTTCCTCATAAACACGTCCGCATGGTGCGCCAGAAACAGTGCGCGTGCATTCGTTGCAGAATGATTAGACGCATCCTTGACAACAGATAAAATAGACGCTATCCTAGAAACCAGCCATTGATGAAATGTCAAGATTGTTTTAGCATTGGAGCGAAGGCGGATGGATGCTGACCACTTCATCGCTTTTTCTATGCTTGCTGTGCAATGTTGCTATAGCAATTGCAGATCCTTTGTTGCGCTCCTCATCCTGGCGTGGTCTGTGCTGTGGGGTCGCGTGCTTCCTGGAGCGCCAGCAATCGACCATAATTCGGAGCTCAAAAGGTTTTCTGTTTACGGACCTCCGTCCCAATTATTTAGTGCAACTGACTTGCTGGTGCTTTGTTCCTGGCTGGGAAACGAGGCCACCTCCACTAATCCCCCCTGTGTCCGGCTCTGGGGGGGAGGGGGGCTGACCAGCGCATCGCTGGCCGCACCGGGCCCAGTAAAAACACTCTGGCTTTGTCCGTCCAACATGACACTGCAGCCGGCGGCCGGCGGAGCGAGGGCGATCAATGGCGACCCCATTGGCGGCGGCTCGGCTCCTCTGCCGTCCTCGCGGCGGCTCAGAGCGAGCTCAGGGGCCGCCACTGTGGGCGTGACGTGTGTTGCAGAGCAGCCGGGGAGCGATGGGGAACTCCTGTCGAAAGGTGGGCGGGGATTCGCCAGAAATAGCCCGATACAGTGTAATGAATGCCATCAGCGCGCTGCTGTGGTTTGCACCTTTGATTTGTGAGTCCTGAACAATGAACATGAGCGCAAGTCACGACTAATATTGACAACGATGGTCTTAGGATGCCGTTGTAGGTATACCTAATTTGCTTACATTTGATTATGATTGCGCCTCTAATTGATATTGATAGCTGCATTCCTATTAACTAAAAATCACGCAATATTTTAAAATTCATGGCTAAGAATCACACCTTTGCCAATTGCCTAGGTAGACATTGTTGAGTTTCATGTTCAATCTCTGACTCTCATAATAATGCACCGGAGAGCGGGGAGGTGGTCGTCCCTGACGCCACCCGCGCCGCCACTGCGCCATGACCGCCGCCGCTGCCGCCGCCGACGGTCGGTGCCGCCACGCCGAGCTGTTTTTGGGGAGCCGGCCCCGCTCGATACGGCTCAGAGCGCTGCAATGGGGCGGCCCCTGGCGCGCGCTGCTGGCAGCGGGATGGTGCTGCGGGCCAGCGGCAGGGGCACATACCCGCCCCCGGCTCCTGAGGTACGGGGACGGCGTCGATCATGGCTCGTCCATGTGATTCTTCGTTCGCGGCACTATGGTCTCTCAGTCCGCACTTCGACAACCCCCCTTCTCGGTCAGTTCAAAATTCCGCCCTTTCGTCCCGCATTATTCAAAATTCCTTCCGCCCCATCGTCCCGCATTATCTTCAACCCTCCATCCCATCATTGATGTTGTCCCACCATTCCTCCATATGCTTTTCCGTCAGCCCTCTGTACCAGCGTCCTCCGTCCCGTTCAGCCTTCGTCCCACCGTCCCACCGTCCCATCATCCCTCCCTTCCCTCTGTCCTCAACTCGGCCGCTGCCTCCCCGGCTGCCGTCGCTGGCGCCGCCGCTGCCGGTGCCCCGTATCAGGGGCGTTTTTGTTGCTCTCGGATGGCATGGCTCGGCCCATGACGACACCCAGTGCCCCCCCCCTGCCCCCTCCCCTGTCCGAGTGACCCAGATCCCCGGCGGCAAGAAGAGCGCGCAATACACGAGCTCAGGCGGCCACAAAAACGGCCGAGTTTTTGCTGTGGGGCGCGGTAACAGGCGGAATGGCAGGACCGATAGTGGGGTGGTGGTGCCTCCCAGAGCCCCACTACCCGGCAAATCTGCCCTTCACTGCCGACTGAATTCGCCGGCACTGCCGCTTAAAGGTAGTGTGCCACCTTCCAATGATTTCCCATTTTATTTTTCCTAGGATAAGAAGCTTCTGTTTTTACCTAATATCGCAAAAAAAATCAAAAGTGGGCCTGGAATAGTGCCTTTTTCGCCTAAAAGTTTATCGGTTTTTCGATATGTATAACCATGGGCGTAGGAACGGCTGGAACATTGTGGGTGCATGGGTGCAGAAATCCAGCCATGGCCGGTGAAGCGGGGGGGGGGGGGGGGCGACACCCGAGCGAAGGCTCGTTACGAGCTTTGAGGGTGTACCATGTCGAAAAGGTACCAACCGATAAGTGCATTTGGAAGCATTGACCCTCGCATGTGTAGGGGGGTCGGATGAACCCCCCCCCCCCATGGTTGTTCGCAAATAACTCGCGCAAAAAGCGGCCGATCGCGACGAAACTTTTAGTACCCTCGAGTTGATCAGTTTTACACCTACTCTAAAAATTTCATGACCCTGACCCAAAAGACCTTTGACCTGTGACCTGATTCTCGAGACCATGTTCGGCCGGAATCGCGATTTGGCGTATGTCGGCTCACATTATCCGCGCGTTTCCAGTCTTTTTGTGATTGTAGACGTCCAAACATGTGAAATGATGTTCTTCCCATGCATCACGGTGGGTGTGAAGATAACCTGAAGGTCAGGTCAGGTCACTGACCTTTGATGACCTCGGTTCACTTTTTCGAGTTTTACATGTTTCTAGGGTAGTTTATAGGGCTGATTTCGAATTTACCATCCATTTGAACGTTTACGAAGTAGTTTTAGTGCTTTCGTGACATGCTACGACGCCGTCAGTGGTAGTTGAACCTACTATGGATAGCCGGTAGGACGCCTAATGGTTGACCTGACCTGACCTGACCCGATCTGGCCTAAATGCATGAAGAAATCATCTGTGATCAAAACTAACATCAGATATTTGTGATCAGCACCCCGAAAAACCCGATAACAGCTTCACTTTACGCAGTTCTAGCAGGTCCCGATTTTCCCGACTTTTGGAATATTGACCTGACCTGGAAGGTCAACCAATGAAGTAGGACCTTAAACTTGGGTATCATCGGCTTCCTCTCGTCACGGGCAACACCCTCGTTTTTTTTTTCGCGAAGCTCTAGCTCGATCAGGGGCCGAACGGCAGGGGGTCCGACCGACCCCCTCACCCTCTCCCTACACAATAGAAGCTGGAAAACGCTGCACACATTCGAGGGCTAATATTGTCAATATTGACTACCGCAAAAAGTAAAAGCGGCCAACTTAGCCATTTTCGAAGATATCGGGCTAAAATTTTTGACAGTGGGTCATCGGTTCGGTATGTGTTCAATCACATGCTCCATTTCCCTTTTTCAGCACAAATGTAAGTTTTGAAGACCATCACTGATCACAGTAGCAAATGCTTCGAAAGATGGATAGTAGGCAACATATCCTGAATTTGCCGTGCTGCATGGGAAGTAGGGGAGATCCGTGTAAGACGCCCAGGGTCGGTAAGAGGCCCCATCGCTTTTTTTACCAAACCAATAATGTTATTTATTTTTTAATGTTCTTGTAAAGCAGAAGCCCTCTTGAAACAACAACTCACGAAACCTGAGGTATCAGGTGCGTCGCAGCGACTTTTGGTAAGCCTGTTTCTGTTTTTGCCCCTTTACTTGCTAGATATATGCATCTTTATCACCCTTATATATCTGAAAAAACAATGACTATCAAATGCAATCTTATCTCATCGAAATTGTCACATGTTAGCTTCAGAATAGACCATGTTCTGGTGCGCTGCAAATGTCTCATAAACCATAAATATTGTGACGTTAAAACACTGCATTTTTTTAAGAGGCCCTCCCTTCGAGGATTATAAAACGCCCCCCCCCCCCCCGATAAAAAACGCCCCCGATGCTAAAACGCCTGCACCTGCGGCAGGCGTGGCATTCTTTTTTCAAGGAGTGTGTTTTTGTTTCTTTTTTCTGTTTCTTTTTCTAGAGGTAATAGGTACCTACAATTTTCGTTGGTCATCAGCGTTTGGTTGTGCTAGTTTTCGCATTGTTCGAGCACTTTGGAAGTGTTATTGGTTTCGATAACACCGTATTTGCTTAGCTTTTCGAAATAAAAGGCCTTGCAGCTGTGTTCGCAAAACGTCTTTTACAAGTCGACTTGCCTTGTTAAACGCCCGAGGGGGGGGGCGTCTTACCATACCCATAGTGTAAGAGGCCCTTTTGCAACTTTTTCCAAAATGTTAAAGTTTACGGTTTGTGTACCCCCTAGATTCATTTTGAATGCAAATATGTATGGGAAAATGATGCATGCTCACAGCGCATGCACACGTTAGCTCTTAAATATTATCAGTTGTCTAAAAATAGCAACTGAGCTTAAGGGGGGGCCTCCTGCACCACTCTCCCCTAGTGTTGATGAAAAAGGGGTTTTTGGTTCAGATTATTGTGGGTGCAGAATACATTGTCTGCACCCACTGGATAAATATTGTGGGTGCAGCTGCACCCTTGCACCCATGGTTCCTACGCTTATGTGTATAACAACTGTAGTGGGCTGACCTGCAAACAGGCGTCGGCAACAATCGCGAATGCGGCGCACATGTGACAATAAGCAAAGGTCATTAAAGAGTTACGACGTACGGGAATGAGTTATCAGCTGTCTAATCGTAGACAACACTATGTCGAACCTTAAACTGTAAGCCTGTATTGGTATTGTTTCTTTTATTTGGCTGTCGAACATTATTTATGGTTTGAAATATGATTTTATGTAAAATAATTGATATGAAAAAGCCGTCTCTTAAGTTATGACCCCATTTCACCACACGAAAGTGGCAGAAATGACAATGATCAGCTGACGCATTTTTCTTGGCCGAAGTCAGAGCGCGCGGCCCGACGCACCACCACCGCACCACAAAGTATGAGCAGAAGCCGCGCCCAAAGCCAGGGCCCCGGTAACGTGAGGTAGCCGAGTCGGGGCAGCGTGCGCTGACCCAAGCCGGGGCCGCGGCTTTGGGCGCGGTCTACCGCATCCCCGCGGGCAGCCCCGGGCTATCACATGACACCGGGAGGACGCGCGGCCCCGGTACCTCACGTTACCGGGGCCCTGGCTTTGGGCGCGGTCTACCGCACCACCTAACAGGCGTGTTCGAAACCGCAGGAGATGATGATGAACGGGTTTATCGAAACTTGATTGGATGAGCCTATCGGTAATAGCGATTTCAGTGTGTGCATTTATTGTTCATAGTGGTGTGAAATGTGGTTGGGGTACGACCGACAACCCGTCGGGGCGAATTTCGCACTGGGGTACTCAAAATTTGAAGAATTTAAGACGTTTTCATGAGTTTTGAAGGTATGGATAAGTTCTAAAAATCCGGTTCTCCTTATCTTGGCCATTAACTCCATACGGTCCAGGAAAGCTGGCACACTACCTTTAATAATCCTAATTTTTTGACACTTTTATATCTTGTCATGGAGTAAGGGAAGCTACGCTGTATTTATGGACTCTATATAAGTGGTCTCGTATTGAGATTCCGTTTAGGCTGTCATTTTTTTTTCGGGGACTAAGACATACTTGTATTGCATGTTGGCGCAATTATGTCGTTTAATTCCTAAAGGCTCTTACGTCATTTGAATTCATGAATAAAAGTGAGCTACCTGTAAAATGGCATCCAATCAGGGCAGATAAAGATGGTGGCTTAGTGATGTTACTTAATACTTTCTAAGCGACGACAAAACTGAGTCTGGCCCGTCCCAGTCGAAGTCTGGTCTGACATCTGTCAGAATTTAGTCTGTCTGCCAGTCGGATCTTCTGTCAAAGTCTGGTCCGCCCCTGCTGCGCAGACTGTAGGTAAAGTCTGTTCCATATCTGTCAGAGTCTGCTCAGCCTCTATCAGAATCTGATCCGTCTCGACCAGTCTGTTTTGTCACTGAATGTGGTCCGGCTGTCACCTGTCGCAGTTTGGTCCGTCGCCAGCCTGTTCCGTCTCTCTGACAGCGTGTGGTTCGTGTCTCTCAGTGTCAGGCCCGTCTCTGTCTGCAGACTTTTATCGGTCTCTGTCAGAGTGTGGTCCGTCTCTGTCTGCTGACAGACTCTGGTCCGTCTCTGTCAGAGTCTGGTCTGTCTCTTCGGCGGACAGGCTCTGGTCCGTCTCTTTCGGAGTGTGGTCCGTCTCTCTCGGTGTCAGACCCTGGTCCATCTCTGTCTGCTGACAGACCCTCGTCTGTCTGTGTCTGCGGACGGTGACGTGTCCCGCGCACTAATAGCGTATCTCCCAGCTGCCCAGCCTGCAGCAGGCAGGGTCAGCTTTGTTCCAGTCAGAGAGTCAACACAACCGGGTCAAGGTGATCGGAGAATTACCCCGTGCGCCAGGGATGCCTCTGTTGACGTATTCGATGCAGCGGACTTCCTCGTTCCTCGTATAGACTGACCTCATGAGTAGGTGAAAAAAGCCGGCGCGCTGCAAAAAAAAAAAACAAGAACTATGTGCTAGTCATTAGTGTGATAGCCGATGGGACAAGAAGCCATAGCGCTGCATTATGTTGAGATGGTGCATATCTACATTCATTTGGTTTGCTTGTGTGCATATTTTTTGTCTATGTCAGTGACATGGTCATGTCATGCTGCATTTTATTTTTCAGCGTTCTCGTGTTTTTAGTTAATTAGTTAATCTTAGTCCTACGGTACCAAGAACTGTTTTGACGAATATGTTTTTCCTTAGCTCGTCTTGATGAAATCGAAGGGTGCAGTATCTTTCACACTCTTCTTTTCGTTGTCCTCACACCATCCGTAAGAGCACTTGTCGATTGAGGAGTGTCACCTTTTTGCGGCGATCGCTTCTGTGTTTGATAGGCCTACCAACACTTGAAATGACAAACGATGCTACTTACTTTCTAACACAGCAGGTGTCACAAGCTGGTGACTAAATGTCCGACTATGCCTTAACCCTCAACCTGATAGAGGGTTGATGTTTTGGGGTCTTAGGTTTTTTTCGCTGATCAGGAAGAAACGACGGTGCATAGTGCCGTCAAATTTATTGACCATAGTTATGAGGCATCATGGTGGTGACACGTTTTCGGAAAATTTCGAGACATCTAGGGTCTTATAGGTCACTATAATGACCTCATATCAAGTCACCAGGTCACGAAAATCCTACATAGTCAAGGCAGAATTTGATGATTTTTATGTAACTGCCCAGTCCCCAGTTTCGCATGGATTTGGTACCTATGCACATTGCACATACTTGCAGTCTTTCAGGATAAGCGAGGCGTTCATAATTTATCGCTGCCCAGTGAAGCTCCTTGGTTCTAGCCTAACGGCCTGCCATGCCAGAATACTGTAACTGCAAAGTGATGTAGTGATGACCTCTGCACTCCTGTGAATCAGAAGTAAGTCGAATTCTTAGTTTGTACCTCTTGTTTGTGAGAACGTCAAAGTTTATGTGTGCCCAACGCCAACATACGTGCATTGCAATTGCCTATGTGCGCGTTAACGTATGGTCGTGCTCGCGTGGAATGCGCTGGTTGCGTCATTCATTGCGTTTAAAGGCGCCGTTCATCTTTAAACAGTGCCGGTGCATACCAGCCGAATCCGTTGCACGATTTCCCCACCATTATGAGCCGCGGGTGGGGTGAGTGCCCTCGTCAGAGGTGGTCCTGCTCACACCGGGCCGTGCTGCGCCCACCGCCGCGACGGCCGCAGGCACCCGGACCGCCTCCGCTGCACCCGCCTGTGTGTCTGTGTGCGGTACGAGGCGCTGTTGGTGTCAGTCCGGAGTTCCACACTCTCCTGAATGCTGCAGACCCATCAGGCTCCTGTATACCGTCAGTCCCCGCTCTACGCCACTCTCCAATCATTGTCCACCACCGTTCACCGTCCACCGCGTCCACTGTCCACCGTCTATCCCCGCCCTGTTCACCGTCCATCCCTACCACCGTCCACAGTCTACTCCGCCCCTGTCCACCGTCCACTCCGCCCCCGTCCACCATCCACAATCTGTCCTCCACCCACCATCGAAACCGTCCCTGTCCACCTTTGTCCACCGTCCACCCCGCCCCTCTCCACCTTTGTCCACCGTTCGGCCGCCCCTGTCCACCTGTGTCCACCTGTGTCCACCCCGCCCCTGTCCCTCACCCGTCCGGTTCAGCTCACCGTCCCTCACCCGTCCGGTTCAGCTCGCCGGTCGGACGGGCCGGAGCAGCGGCGGCCGGAGAGGAGGCGCGCCGGGCGCGGCCGCTCCCGCAGCCGTCAGTCGCCCCTCTCCCCGCCTGTTTACCGCCCAAACCGCGCTCTCCAAGGCCAAAGATCCATAAATTCTGGACATGCAGCATAAAAACTGGACACAATGCATCTCCGCTGCATAAAATGGCCGCGCGCAAGGTGTGTAAACTTGAACTGGCGACTGGCCACGCCTCTGACCAAGGCCGGGGCCCGGACGGCTGGGCGGCCGTCAGCGCGCCTCCTGACGCCGCCGGCACCCAGGGGGCTCTGCCGTCGGCCGCGCGCCGCCGCTGCACTGTTGCACGGCAGCGCCGCCATGTTGCAGTGATGCCCGCCTGTCACCGCGCCGTAGCAGAGCCGGTTCAAGGCCTTCAGAGTGGCCGGTCGCGTCAACACGCCGCCGACCGCCGCGCGCGGCTGCATGGGGAGGCCGCACGGCCCCCGCTGCGGATGGCCCGCCTGCACGCACTGCCGGCGTTCTGCCCCGCCCCTCTGCCAGCCCCTGTCCCTGCAACCCCCACTGCGGCCATGCCAGCGCGGCCGAGCCCGTCGCTGGCGGCCGTCCTCTCTCGGCTCCGCCGCGGCCGACAGCGGCCTCCGGCAACATTTATACGGCTGCGCCACGGTTGCAAAACAAAACTATAAAACACGTCCAGCGGGGGCTGCGGGCGGCGCCACAAGGCCAGAGGCGCACATGGCGGGCGGTGGCGGAACTGCGCTCCGCCGGCTGGCCACCGGATGTTGCTGCGCCGCCGCCCCCCGGACCGGCCCCGGCAGCACCTGTTTGTCACAGAAGGCATGACAGCTCTTTGAATTCGGAAAACCGGACCACACTGCAGCGCGAAGTTCACGTCTATATTTGGAGGAGCCGACATCCTCATCAGCTCTAATATTGGCCAAAATGTAAGACGTAGTGAGTAGTGACCCCTAATTGCGTCCCTTCTGATCACCTTGTATGCATAGTTGATGCATAGCTAGACAAAACCTACATCTTTATCAAATATTTTATTGCGTTGTTACACTGGCTCCGATTTTTGGGAAGTGTTGTGAAAGGAGCAGCCTCTGTTGGTTTCAGCCCACCCACTTTGTAACCACAATAAACTTATATTAGGCGTAGGTAGTCCTACATAATGAATGGTATGTCGCCGCGGAGTACGGACACGTTAGGCGGCTAATAACGATTCCTATGCGGGCATCCCGCTTAAATGTATCTAATGCCTCCATAAAGTTATATTAGTATGTCTCCGCGCAGCGTCAATATGCTCGGTCATTATTAAATTACTCAATCTGCATCCCGCTCTTGGTCTCGGTCCGGTTTTGCTCCGCAGCTCTATATCATATGCCATCGCCCGCTCTATAAGTAGCAGCGCTATGTGCTCCGTCCCACATGCGGCTGCGTCTGGGGCGCGGGCATGTTGTTGGCCAGGGACGCCGACGCTCGGTGACGTCCGTCGACAGGCTGACCTTGGCTCTGGGAGCGGACGCCGGCCGCGGCGCTTGAACCCGGTCGCTGCTGACCTTGGTCAATGTGCAGGGTGCAGCGCGCTCACGGCTCGCTCGGTCTATGACGAGCGCGCGCCGTCCGCGCCGCCGCCGCCGCCGCCGGGGACGTGTCACAGGCACAATGGCACGCCGACGAGACGTCTGTCTGCCGCAGCTATAACGAGCCGAGAAGCCAGCCCCGCCGAGACGGGCGGCGCGGCCGGCTGTTGCAATCAATTAGTGCAGGAGGCGAGGATATCGGCTATTGCCCTGTTAGCTACTGTGTGGGACGGCGCACAGCTGGCGAGCCAATACAGCCGGCTCAGTGTGTTTCCTCATATTCCGGCCCTTTGTGGCGCTCGCTACTGAAGGTCGACATGCATCGCGCAGCTGCCATGCTAATGAAACGTCCGGCCCCCGCCTTTGAACGGGTGTTTGTGCGGCCAGCTCGGCGTCTGAAGTGCGCAGTGCGCCGTACGGATTCCCGCCCTTCCAGTCAGTGGCGGAGCGTCTCAGGACGGGTCGCCTCTCTCCCTCTCTCCCTCTCCTCCCGCCGCTCCCCGCTGACCCCGCTCTGCAGCACAAGGATTAGCCGGCCACCGCGCTGGCCAGAGCCACCGCCGCTGCTGCGTCAACACGCACAGAAAAACGCGCATGCTGTGCGTAGGCAAGATTCAATGAGATAGCGCGTCCGGCAGTGTCGCAACAGCTCGCAGGCGGCGCTCCGCGGCGGAGGGCCGCGCGCGCTGCGCCGCGCAGCAGCTCGCGCTGCCGTCGGCCGGACATGATCCATAATGTGGCCTTGGTCGCCTTCCAGCCGGCACAAAAACCGCTCAACAAATAGGCCGTTTTTGTGGGTGGCCCGGCCGGCTGGTGCACCGTTGCAGGCGTCCAAGGCCATGCGCCGGCCGGCCGGCGGCGCTGCGCCGCGGAGGGTCGGAGCGGCTGAGCGCCGCGCGCCTGACCTACCTCACTGCCTTTCATGGAGGCCCAGCCGCGGCGGGCAGACAGCGCAGCCGCCGCCTCCGCCGCCGCCCTGGCGTTGCAGCCGCCCCTGGTCGGTGCCGCCGGCGGTGAGCGCGGTCCGAAATTATCGAATGACGACCGTCCGCCGCCGCCGGATTGCAGAGTCGGAGCCGGTGTATTTTTACCGTGCAACCTTGAGCGCCCGACGCGGCGCGGCCGCCATTTTTCATGAGGCGAGAGAGACTGAGCTGGCAAACAGCGTGCGGCGCTCAGCATTTTCGGAACGAGGTGGCGGCTGAGGCAGCGGCGCTGCTGACGTCAACTGCAGAGTTGGACAGCACAGCGCTCCGCGGCTCCGCCTCCCCCTACCACACCCTCCCTGCGTCAGAGGGGACGGAGGAGCGGGTAACGCATCACCGCCTGATCGCACGGGACGACAGCTCGTCCATCTCTAAGAACAGATCATCTGATCTGTAGCGTTTTACATAAAAATAACGAGCTGTCTCCGTTTTTATTGTTCCGTTCCTATGATCCGAAGCTCTGCAGCCTCAGCTACAACGGTACTACCATGGAAACTCATATAATGCGGGATATGGTGGATCAACATTCCCCAGAAATAATAATACAGGATGTAGGTTTGTAGGTCAGCCTCTGGTCTCAAAACACGACAGAAAAAGCAGGACGAACATAAAAAGTTACTCGCTCAGGTGACGAAGCTCTGGAAGCTCTTAGAGAACAGAAAAAGATGACTTTTTGTAAGCAGGATGAAGGATCAGGCGGCGCCGTGAGCAGTGAGTTCACATGAAGCCAGCAACGAGCCTTTGTCGGGGTTATTGCTAATAATCAACACAATAGGTACCCGTATTGAAATCAGAACTCAGCTCTCGAAGTTTCCTGTCATGTCCATGACTCAATGACCTGGTGGTTTAGTGACCCGGTGACCTGAGCAATAAATCCTCCCTCGCGCACGCGCGGCTCACGCGCGCCGCCCTTTCCCTTTCTGGCGTTTTTGCTGGTCGCCCGTCTCGCCCGTGACCCAGCGCGCGTGGTGAGCGCGGCGCCGGCTCGTATGAACGCCGCTCAAGTTCAAGTGCGCCTGACGCACTGGGCAGGTAATGCGGCATAGGGTGTGTGTGGTGTGGAGGATGCGAATAAGACGTGAGGGCCACACATGCTATCACAGAGAATAGTGGGGGCATAAAGGGACTAAAAAACGCTTTAACGTTGTTTAATGCCCCTACTTTGAAGCATATTTCCTAATACCGTATAATCATTTAGGTTTTTCTTTATGTTGTAGGTCCATGAAATTTGTTGGAAAGAAATATATGCTTGCACGGTGAATACTCAATGCGTATCGCCTCATAAAACGTTTCTACTTCCTTTACCTTTTTCCATTTTCACTAGGTACCTTGAAAGAGTCCACCTACCTACCCACGTCTTCCCCTTCTTTACCGGACGGCCGACCTTGTGGCGTGACCTCTGTTGGTTCGTCCATGACCTCGACTGGAGCCTGCACGGGTCCCCACGTGTAAGAACGACCCGACGCCAGAGTGCACGTGCAGCCGGAGTGCGCGTGCGCCGGCGCATTCAGCCCGGGGCGGTATGGGTGCAGCAGAATGCACCGAAGCGTGTCGGCCCGGGGCGGATGACCACCAAACTAATTATGAAGGAGGATATGTTTTACGTTTGACGTGTTTATGACTTGTAATTGACTTTTTCTTTTTATGTACTTTTCTGCGACGGAATATGATGCTAAATTTTAGTGATACGGCGTCGTCGGATTGCTGGCAGTTGATTGGGACTTCTTTTGTCTTTGGAGTTTGAGTCATTTTTCAAGACAGGAGCATTGACAATATTGGCTGTAGTTACCTACATTTGATTGCTTTATATGAATACCGTGACTAAAAGGTTGCAAAAGTATCTTTGGTGTTTCATCTCTTGTGATGTTTCACGAACAGCGTTTGCTGTTTGCCATAATTGGTTTCAAAAGCGAAATTAACACGTTTGGTGAAATCCGGCGAAACGGATTTCAAGCGGTTCTTCGAACCTCGCCCGCATAGAATTTCTAAGATAATTATTCGATCGGGCTTGTTATTCTCCCATCGTTTCTCGCTTCCACCCTCTTCCAAAGCCACCCATCTCCTGCGTCTCCCATCTCGGAGCTGAGCTGCGAACTGAACCGTCTCGGTCCTCCGGAGACCGCCCGCGCTGCTGGTCCGTCTCCCGGGTCCCTCCTTAGGCTCTGCGGCCTTCCATCCCTCCCGTCAGCCTCTCGGGGTTAATGAAACCGGCGGCGTCTGCTCCACAGCCTCCGCTCGCCGCCAGACGAGCCCGGCTCGATCGATCCACGGCCGCTGGCGGAGGGTGTTTGAACCAAACTGACGCACACCGTCCCAGGAGAATCTGCATAACAGTTAGGGTGTCAACTCCACTCCCCGGCAGAAGGGTCGGCCGAGGAGCGAAACGATGGGCTCGGGCGGGGAGAGGATGGCCTGATTGCGCCAGGCGATGGACTGAGGTGGCTAGACCAAAGACTGATGGAGGTGGGTGGTTGGAGGCGGTGGCTGATGGTGAGAGAGTTTGAGAGACGGTGGGGAAAGTCGCAACTTTTTATAGTTTTTGCTCTGTATGTGTTATGACTTATGAACCTGCGATAGTCTTTGTCATCACATTTGGATAAAAACAAAGATGTAATAGTTTGTATTTAACCAATTACCAAAGTGTAGTTTTCTACGGCATCATAGCCTATAGATAACCTCGGGTCGGCGAAATAAAAAAAATCTTGGATGCTTGTTATTATTACCTATGACGCTTTGTGAACTTGCACGCTTCGCAAGTTTGAATGAAATCGATGCAAAACTCTGGATTTTGCATTGATATAAGTAACATCACTGCTGTTTTAACGATATACCGGTTTTCGTGACCTGGCGGCCTGATCTGAGGTCACTGGGACTTGAAATTGTCAGTGCTATTGTCAGTGTCATAAAGATGCCCAAAGTTGGTCCTGAATTTCCCAAATTTAGTTATCCCAAATTTTGCTACACTACGTTCCAGCTTTATGCTGTCTTCTCGGAGGCTCAGTAATAAGATATTCCGATATAAGATATTCCTATTCCGATGTAAGATTTCCCCATTTTGCATAGTCTATATTTCAGTTTTTCACTTGATGACCTTACCTGAGATGCCCAGAACTTAACATTTTTAGAAAATATGCCAATAAGATGCACGACAGAGTACCTATGCCAAATTTGGCGGCGCTGTGCGCTGTCTTTTTCACGCTATCCGCGAAAAACCGTAGAGAGGAAGTTGCATCAACCCTCCCTGGCCTGACAAGGGTTGAAGATGAGTTTACTCACTCAGTCAAGTTTAGAGCAGGTTGAACTGCAGTCTTGCAGTTCACGGCGATATCACGGCCAGCCACGACCCTCTAAGGTGTTGACTGTTGATACACTCTGGCATATAGCTGTGGTGGAGCTGCATGCTATTTATTTTGGTCATTATTTTTCCCTGAGCTGACGCTCTAGCAACACGGAAATTGGTGTCGAAGAGCACAACAAAGCCACTTATTGCCGTTACCTTTCTCTCTCCCTAGCAACTGGTCCGCTATAAGCCCTCCTCAGCCGAGAGGGTGCCGCCCCATGCCGGTTTTTCGCGGTAGCCGAACACGCCGGCAATAGAAAGCTGAAGATTGGCATACCTAACAAGCCGGGTTTTTGACGCCAACTGGACTTTTAGGTCAGCTCAGCTCACTTACCTATGGCATCATAAGTGAACTTCCGTACGGTCTTAAAATGTTTCAACTTTGCATCACTCTCAGTAAATACCAAGATATCTTTTTCAGCGAGATGAAACTTATGGGACTTGCTAACCCTCCAATCCCTCAGAACTGTTATGTATTTCGGATTTTTCTACGCTTCAACTGAGGTCAGGTCGGGCACTTGACCTTACCAACTGATCATTAACCCGCGCCCCAGTGGCGGTCTCAGCCAACTTCGCCCTAGTGGGGGGGGGCATATGTTACCACCCACCTCTAACTCAAAAACTAAGAGGGATAGAAAGACGCGGTAAAAAGCAGTCGATAGCTCTCAATGCGTACGTTTGAAAGTATTTCGGTCATTTTTCACCTTTGAGCAATATTGGGGTCACCAGAGGTCATCAAAGGTCAAAATTTGCCAACTGTCATTACATTTTTCAGAAAACATGCCGCTATCTCAGCAACTATGGTAGCTAGAAAAACGCATTGAAGAGCAAACGATAGCTTTTGAGCTCTTCTTTTGAAAAGGTCATTATCAATATTGACCTCAGGTCAACGGTTTAGCCTCCAGAGGGCAAAAACTCCAAAAATAGCTGTTTTTACGAAAAGTGTTTTTCGACAATAACTTTTGACTACAAAAAGCCACGGCATTTCTATTGCCAGAATCGTGTTCCCCTCGCC
The DNA here is from genome assembly GCF_019059575.1 of Amphibalanus amphitrite. NCBI lineage: Eukaryota > Metazoa > Arthropoda > Thecostraca > Balanomorpha > Balanidae > Amphibalanus > Amphibalanus amphitrite. The sequence goes on from NW_024881665.1 coordinate 168,057, forward strand.
GAGACGCGTCGAATGAACTATAATTTGACCTTGAAAGGTCAACTTGAAAATTTGACCTCAGGTCAAGGTCATGACCTGACCTGAAAAGGTCATGTTGCATATCAGTCAATGCGTCTCAACAAGACAAACACAATGAGACCATCCCCAGCGTTCTATCTCTTTCCAATCGCGAGTTATTGGCAAAAAACTGTTTGTAGCCTCAAGTGACCTCAGATGACCTGTCTAGAGGCTATCAGCAAAAATGACACCTTGGTCATCACGAGTGGACTGAATCATTGTGATTCTGAAATATTTGGACTGTTCCCATGCGTACACACGGATCTAGAGGCATTTTCATTTTTCTCCATTGCCTTATAATGGTAAGGTCACGCCACTGACCTGACCTTAGGTCACGGATATGAAAAATCCGAGATATACAAATTGTAGGCGCCCATAACATCATGCAATCCACCAAGTTTGAAACCTTTCTGACAAACACTGCAGGCTGGACATGATTGCAAACTTTTTTTTTAGGCTTGGTCAGTTAACTTGACCTGGTGACCTGGCCTGACATGACCTGGGGTCAAAAATTTCACACATTGTCCAAAATTGATGTACAAAAAGCTACCCCAAGCGGCGCGGCGCTACGCGCCGCGCTTTTTTATTTACACGCGAAAAACGCGACAGGGTGGTAACATATGCCCCCCCCACTGGGGCGAAGGTTAAAGTAGCTAAATTTAGGAAAAAGAGAAACTGTTACTCCGACGCCGGAAGTTATCTAAGACTATATCAAGCACATATACATAACTAAACGTGTTTCGTACCCTTTTTGCAAGGTCCGTTGCTTTACTTTTGCATTGTCGACCTCGCATGAAATCACAGAAGACGTCACAAGGTCACCAACGTTTTTCGTCATACAATCCCTATCCAATTGAGCTAGCGAATCAGAAGATCCCCCCTTGGCCTCAGCAACACCTGCCGAATCGGATGATATGTGAGTTGACCTCCTCCGACCAACTTCGTGACCTGAGAGGCCGTGACCCGACATTGCCCTGAGATCAACACCCTATTTAAGTTGATCTTCCCCAAACAAAAAGTGTATCACTCTAGGTGCTTGATCATGATAAATACGATTGTGCTAAAATCGTGACTTTGTGACTATTTTTGATTATGTCATTTACCGGCATATGATTCTGGATTGTGCCGTATTAAAAGTCGATCATCTAGTTTAATAAATAGCCTACATAGACACAATCCGCCTAAGTTTAGTGACGTTTCTGACAAAAAAAGCGATGTGAAGTTTTCATCTAAACTCTACCTACGCAGAATCGCGAAGATCGGCATGGTCCCGAGGTCTGGGCTGTCTTCATATGAAGTTTTATCGTCTCGCCTTGTTTTTTAAGTTTGCATATTTTATCAAATTTTGTATTTGTTGCTATTATGCATGCTACTATAAAGCGCACAACACCACCATTGAGCAGCCGTGTCGGTCAACTACTGAGTGGGTGTATGCGAGAAACGGCGCTCGATTTTTCTGCAGTGCCGCCCTCGCTCTGCTGTCCGGTTCAGCTGCACGGTATGCAGGCGGCTGGCGGTCGGCCATGTGACGACGCGACCCTCCGGTCACCATGGCAACGCCGCCGTCGCGTCGATGGTAGGGTTGGCCATTAGAGGGGACTGACCAGCGCGCCGTGGGGTGGACATAGGGGACCGGTACCTGTCGATTGGAGGGGAGGGGCCGGGAGCAGGAGGTAGGTGCGCCGCGGGTCTACATGAAGAGAAATGGATGAGTGCTGCTTAGGATTTGTATTTTCCCGTCAGTATGGAAACATACAGGATCCACAGGACTAATGGACCTTAGTCGGCATATGGTTCTACTGGTTCTCCGTCATAGAGTATCACCCCTCACATTGAGCCGCGTCAGCACCTACATCGCTGTCGGAAGTCCGCCCTCGACTTCCGTTCCGTGTCTGGGCGGCTGCCACTGCCTGCGCCGCCTCTAAATCTGGCCCGTCGCCGGAGGCGGTGGCGCGGCTCGACCGACCTCTCGCCGTCACCGGTCCCAGATCGTTACCGGAGAGCCGAGAGGAGAGGAGAGCGGAGTCGGTCCACCGCGCCGTCTCGGTCCGTTCCACCGCCGCTGGCCAGCTGACCACGCCGGCGGCGGACGCGGCGCCAGGCCTGGACCGACGGGCCGACGATCAATACGCACCATGCCCACGGCGTCGGCGGTGCCCCGGCCCCGTCGGCGGCGACACTCGACCGACAGAGGTCGGACAGAGTCCTCGCCCGCCGGGGTACCCCGGAGAGGTGTCGGGCCGAGCGGACAGCAGAGCGCAGGTGCCGGGACACGGATACCCAGCAGCTCGGGTCTTAAACATGTTGTCAAATATATATTGTTAAGCCCATTTTAACAAAATCTGATTTGGTCCAATCACAACAATCTGGAGCGCCCTAATCCTGGAGCGATTTTGATCCTGAATCATACTGTGACAAACAGTGAGTAAGCGATGTTCGTAAGGTCGTCAAAAATCACTAGACAAATACTTACGTGGGTCATTTTTAGGCCAAGTGAAACGTCAAATCCACGAATGTCAATACAGATAATTTTGCGAAAATGGAAACAACCTGTCTGCAATATTTTTTGCTTGTATGATTTAATTGCAATCAGTGTCGCGTTTGTCTTTTCGAGACGCGTCGAATAAGCTATGAGTTGTCCTTCAATATCAATTTGAAAACGTGACATCAACTCAAGATCGTGACCTGACCTGAAAAGGCCATGCTACTTCTCAGTTGATTTATATATGTAGAGGATCATCGCACTCACTCAAGCTGACATTTTATTCAACTTATCTGAATGAGAAGTGATTTTTAGAAGTGTTGGTAACCTTTTCGTGACCTTCAAAGGGCCATGTATCGATAGGCTGCATGACAAGTGTAGGTACGGGTGGTAACGAATGTAATGACAATAAAGAAAATATACTTATAATCTGTTTGAGCCCGAATATGTCACGAAGATAAAAAGTGACAAAGATAGAGCCGTGAGCGTAGAGTCAGTGGTTTCTGACGTCTCCCGGCTGCGCCATTTTGCCGTTCCATTATCAGCTGGCCGGCCAGTCCTGTGCACGGCCACTGTTTGCACTGGGCTCGGGCAGCGGTGCAGCGTGCACCTCCGGTCCACTGGCCACTGGCATGTGTGTATGTCTGTGTGCGTGTGTGTGCCTGTGTCGCAATGGCTTGGTCAGCCTGCCACGTATGCGGCTCAGCAGCAATGGAGCCCTCCTTCCCATATACCGGTTTGGGCTGCTGGGAACTTGGAAAGCTGAAGCGGCTTTCGATGAACAAAGGAGTGTGCTAATAAACTTCAGGAACTTTCCTGTAAGCATTTAGTCTAGCGATCTAGTTGTAAATGTTGTTGTTTAGCTGCTAGCGATATGTCCGTTTTATGTTCGTTAGTTGTTTTCTTTTATTGATTCTCTGGTAGTGATGACATTGAATATAATAAAAACTTTCCGGCTCGCGCTGTTTTTAGTGTAAGTGACAACTGTCTGCCTTCTGATCGCAAAGGAAATACGGACTCATATTTATACAAATAAGGTCTGGTGTTTCATCTCTCCATTCAGCTAAAGACGCACGAGCGAATAAGACACTCGGTTTTGCACGGGGTGTTGTATTTATTACATAGGTTTGGCACGAGCACGCCTATAAAACCACACAGACCGCTGGATGCGACAGGGACCTACGATCGCGCACAGCAATATACAGGCCAAGCAGTCTGGTGTCCTCCCGCCCCCACCCAGCCCACGGCGCTTCAAGCGGCTAGGCACGTCTTTCCCGGCGGCACCCGCCTACAAAGGCCGGGACATCAACGGGCGAGCGGAGAGCACACACACGGTCTCTCTCTCTCTCTCTCTCTCTCTCTCTCTCTCTCTCTCTCTCTCTCTCTCTCTCTCTCCCGAACACACCTACAAACCTATTCGCACGCGCGCCAGAAGAGGCTAGCGGTGGGGAAGGCGAGGCTGTGGGACAGCGCCGACTGCGCGGGCAGGACGGCCCCTGTGGGACACCACGCCCGGCCTGGGGCCGAGCGACCTGCCTCACGCCGGAAAACCTTAGCCGAAGGCGCTGCGGAGCTGCGTCGTAAAACGACCAACGGTCAGCGGCGGCGGCGGCGGCGGCGGTCCTCCCTCACATGGAGGGAGCGTGAAGGGTCCGCCGCCGCCGCCGCCGCCGCCGTAATGATCGGGCTGACAAAATCAATAGGCGCCAGTTTAGCCACGCGCGGCGTGGTTCATGAGAGAGCCTCCCCAAGTTGGACTTGTAAGACGGCTGGGATCAATACGCGGGGTAGGCGGCGGGCGGGCGGCGCCAGCTCGGCTGGGCGCGGCCGCAGGCGGAGAGTGGAAGGGGCGCGCTGGACCTAGGGTCCAGCGGCCGGCGACCTAAGGAGCCGCTCAGAGCGAGGCCGGCGGGCGGTACAGCCAGTTCATAGCGCGTGCACTTGGGTGACTCGTGCCTGGAGGGAGCCGATATTTTGATTGAACGCCTCTCACTCAGCATACCCCGTGCATCACGATACACTTGATAGCTACAACCAATGCAACATAGAGACGCGAGAGAGCTCACGACACTTCGTCAGTCCCGAACAAGACGCGGTATTAGTGAAAGCGATATAGATGATTGAAATCGACTAAAAGTGATACTTCCCTAAAAATTTAGATCAAATTATTATAGAGCATTATGCTTAGAAATATTTACCAAAAAGGTACCAAAAAGGTCGGATCTAAATGAAGTCGAACATCGGATCGCGGCGCGGGAGTCTATGAATTGTACACGGGAACAACACGCTACCACCCGACACACGCACATTGCGTAATACAAATGTTCACTACACTTAAAGTGCTGCCTTAGACATAACGAGCCTAGCCAATATCGTTCCGTTTCGCGGACGCTGGGCAGTCCCATGGACAGATCCTCACTCACACAAAGACTCACGCAGACACACACACTCACGCAGTGATGCTAACAGATGACCCGCGGCTCGCCGCTGGCTCACTGCACCGGCGCGACTCGAGATAAGCAATGTTCCCCACATCATCACCGACACCGCGCCAGGAAAAAAAAAAAAACAGAACACACCGGCAACCATGAGGCCGCCCCAACAACTAGGCGAGCCGCGGCGAGACCGAACCCGGCGCCGCTCGCCTGTCCGTTATACGGCGCTGTGCAGCCAGAGCGCACGGCGCCCGGCCGCTAACCTAGCACAACAAACAAAGGAATGCCACGAGACTAGACCTAGCAACAAACATGCCCTATCATAAGCTTCATAGATGCGCCGCCGTCCGCACGTCATCCGACGCCAATCGGCGGCGCCGCGGCGCGAGGAAATAACACGGGGGCGTCGCCGGCTGCCGGTCTCTCACGGCTGAGTGATACGCTGCTATTGAGAGGCGAGCAGCAGAGGGCTAAAGCCTTGCTGGCGACGCCTCGTCTACTATTGCGCCGCTGCCACAGAAAGCCACTTGTGTTCACCATTGACTACTCTAGTCTACAGCGCCCGGTGGGCTAGTGAACGGACCGGTATGGGTTGTGGGGGTGCCCGGATTACTCTCAGGCGGCACTCGGGGCCTATATCTGCTGCCGGCGGCGGCGGCGGCGGGGGACGAGGCCGGGGGTGGCCCCCGCCCTCGCCCCGCCCCCGCCGCCGGCCGCTCGCCAAAGGCTACACGGTGCACGGCATGTAACTGATGTGCGGTGGCAGGCGGCCCGCTCCATGAATCATGCGATTTATTGCAGCCGGGCCGCTGCCAGCGCCGGCCGCCAACTCTATTCTGGGCGGCCTGCCTCAATAACAATGCCGTTGCAGCGGTGGCGGCGGCGGCGGCGGGCGGCATGGCGCGGCCGGCGCCGATCAATGCCAGGGGCCGCCGCCGCCGCCGCCGCCGCCACCGCCGCGGGCGACTGTCAGGGGCGGCGGCGGCTGGTGGGCCGTCCGGTAACAGTGATACTGTGATACTGTGATACTGTGATATGGTAACAGGGCGGTGTGGAACTGGTGTGAGGTAGATCGTTGATCTGCTGATGGTCTATGGTTGTACTGTTCGGTGGGGAGGGGCGGCGCGGCCGGTGGCGGCGCGCGCCCTATGGAGATGGCTATTGCGACAACAACGGACACGACTTCTCACACGCACACACATTCACGGATTATCATCCCATCACACACGCTCGCAGAGAGGCACGCCTGTAGCGCACTTCTCACACCTCTGGGGGCGCTTCAGAAGCCACCGCGGGGCACTGAGTGCCCGCGAGCCCCACTTAGCCTAGCGCCGATCTGTCGGCCTCGGGGAGCGCCAGGTGGCTCCGCGGCATCAGTAAGTACCGAGTCTGGCGGCGGGGAGCGCCGCTGGCCGACCACCGTTGGCACCGGACTGCAGGCCGACAGACGCGCCCCGGTATTGCACGGAAGGAGGTGGGTGACTGAGGAGGGATAGGGAGGATAGGGGACGGCTAGAAAACCTCGGCGCCCAGCCGGCCGCGCTTCAGAGGCGCGCCGTGCACGACCACCTCGTGTCGGCGCCGGTACCACTTGTTCTTGCACACCTTCTTGCAGAGGGTGCACTCGACGCCGGCCGAGCTGGTGTGCACGTTCACTATGTGCTGTTTGAGGTTGAACTTGTTGGAAAAGAGTCCGTTACAAATGGGGCAGACGCGCGGCTGGCGCGAGCTCCACAGGCGACTGCGGCGCTCCTCGGCACCTCCTGCCGACGCTGAAAGAGCGGGGTGGCCACCGGTAGTGCGTCTCCTTATAGTTATCGCCTTTTCAACATACTTTTATCAACTTTTTTTGCAACAAATCAGCGAATTTTTTTACCTTTTTTATCGTAATTTTTTACGTAGTTTTATAGCCTTGAGCTCTTGTTACTTTTTTTTAATCATTTCCTTTACTTTATCAGTGAAATTTCATTCCGCATTCACCAAAATCTATTTTCGACATTCGCACAATACTCAAACCTTTTTTTCTCCAAAAACTCAACTGAAATTCGGGTACTATAAAGTCGACTTGAATGAAAATCGCAGACCATGCCAAAACTACTGAAGAAGGGTCGTGGAACTAGCTAAGTTCTAGCTTTCCAACATCCATGCCGGACGATCGACAGGCTGGTCGGACGGGCGGATCGCTCTCATAGCACGGCCTACGGGCGGGGCCGGGTCGGGGCGGGGCGGAGAGCGGGCAGGACCGGAGGAGCGAGGGGAGGGCGGCTGGCCGGGGCGCGCTGCGCCGTCACCTCAGCCGGAGCTCAGCGGCGCCGGCAGTCATTCTGTGTTGACCATGCTGCCGTCGGGCAGCTTAACGCGCCGCAGCGGGGCGTTGTGCGACTTGACCATGTGTTTGCGCAGGTACCACTTGTTCTTCTGCACCTTACCGCACACCTCGCACTTGAGCTCGTTTCCGAACGTGTGCACGTTGATGATGTGCTGTTTGAGGTTGAAGGCGTTGGAGAAGGTGCGCAGACAGTGGGGACAAACCGAGGGCTGCATGCAGCGCCAGCGCTGCCGGAACCGCGGCGAGCCCGTGCTCGTGCGCAGCAGCATCTGCGCATCTGCAACGACAGAGCAGGGCACGTGTCACTGGCGGCTCGCACGGCGGCGGCGGCGGCACGGACGGCGGCGGCTGAGGCCCGACTGAACCAGTCACCGCGACGCCAAATTTAGATGCATTTCTAATGATTTCTTCCAAGACTTTTCAAAATTAAATTATTAAACTTAATTAATTGTTCTGTGATGATTACCGTGCCAGTTTTTTTTTTTGCCAGACGTCTCCAGAGCCGCCGCATTGTGCCACGCATCGGCTCTCTGTCATTGATCTACCTCTGTCTAAGTCATACAGCATGCGCGGGCCGCATACGCGGCGGGCATGCGAGCGGCCCTGGGTCTCGGGCGGGGGTGGGGGCGGGGGCGTGCGGCTCACCGTAGGACATGGCCGGCGGCGTCTGTTGATCCTCCTGTCCGATGGACGTCGGCAGGGTGGTGGTGGTGGTCGCGAGCAGCGAGCTGGTACCCGGCTGGGAGAGGAACGGAAACCCTGCGGAACGCGGCGTGAGTCAGCGGGTCAGACCGCGGCCTCAAACCACCGCCAGGGTCGCGGACAGGGTCACGGGCACTACCACGGCCAGGGTCACGGGTCACGGTCACGGAACGACCATGTGGTAAACTCGGCACGGTGACACACAGTTTGACGTCACAGGAAACTGCGTGACTCTCTCGGAACGCTTCTCCAGCGAATGTCAATCAATCAGGATTTCCTCAGCGGGTGATTGACGGTGAGGTTTCGACATCGGAAAACAGCCCGTGCCGGGAGGTCGGAGCAGGGACCATTGGATCCGGTGCCAAATAAAGCCCATCACTATTAGTCATGTCATGTGACGAATCCCTCGGTATTGGTGGTCTCGGAATATATCATTGACTAAATAAAGAACGCCCTGAAATTGCGTGACACGTGCACCTTATTCCGGGTGGGCTATAACGTAAACGTAAAAGATATGCTGAATAAATATCACAAATTTCGATATCTAGTTTAGAATTGGATTACTCATGACAAAGGAATTGAACGAATCCTAAATATTTTCTACCAATGACTATTATTTCATCGGCATACTGAATGGCTGATGCCTTTCCAACTCAACCCTATTCAATAAACCATTGCCTGCTCGTCGTCTGAACTCACCGAGCGACTCTCTGCCGACCATGCTGAGGGCGTTCGGGTCCATGATGAGCGGCCTGGGCGACAGTTTGGCGTGCTCGACCAGCGCCGGGCTGTGCGGCCCGTTGGTCTCCACCTTGACGGGCTGCTCGATCTCGGCGCGGCCGCCCTCGATTCGCTGTCGCAGGATGGACGTCTCGCTGACCAGACTGAGCGCCTCCTCCTGGGTGGTCTCCGAGGAGCCCTCCGGCGGCAGTCCGGTCGGCACCTCGGTCCCGTTGGGCTGCGCGCCCTCCGTCGGCGACGACTGGGAGGGCCGCGACGGGGACACCGAGGTACCCGGCAGCTCGCCCACACAGGCCGTCGAGCTCGGCGCCGGCGTGTGCAGAGGGTAGAGCGGCTTACGGCGCTTGGCCGGCGGCAGCGGCGCCAGCGGCGGTGCCGACGACTGGCTGGGCCGCGGCGCCTCGCGGAACGACGGCGACGGCGACGGCGTGCCCGAGCGCGGCTGGGGCGACGGCGGCGCGGCGGCCGACGCCGACTGGCTCGGCGACGACTGGGTAGCCGGCTGCTGGCGCGCGAACGGCTCGCCGATGCAGTGCTCCGACAGGCCCTTGATCTGGAGGAACTCAGCCGTGCGCAGGAACTGCGTCAGCCGCTCCTGGCCGATGTAGACGACGCCCTGGTAGACGAAGCACATGAGCGACAGCAGGTCGTCGTACGACACGTCCTTGAGGACGATGATGGGATGCGAGCACGGTGTCGTCTGGAAAACGGGCGGCCGCTGCGGTTAGATAGGAAACCTAAAGCTGATGACGTGCTGAACATCGAACATGAGACTAATGTCTGTCAGCCTGCGATATAATAGTTATGTTTCTGTTACATCGTGATCCTATTTTTGTGTTCTATACCAATGAAACATGACACTAGAAACCAAAGAATTGCTTGAGCTGGGAATACCCATGTGTCAGTTGATCATTATTTTAAAAATAGATAGCATCAGCTAACAACAAAGCTCTATTTGTAAATGCATAAACGAGAGACCTGTAGGCGTGGAAGATACCTGCGGCGTTTGACCGGGACTGCGGGGAGATAACTCGCGGTGAAATGGCGTAACGGAGGATTAATCACTGGGAATTATCCAGGCAGACTCGCCGCGGAAAGTTTTTTCAGTAATAATGAGACTTAGTTACCTACTAGCACGTACAAACTCATCACAGATTTCCCGCAGCCGCTGAGCGGAGCGACCATCTACCGCTTGTTTCGAGACTCGCGCCGGCCAGCCGCCTGGATTGGAGCCTTGCGGGACAGCATACCTACAGGCGCTTGACGCTGGCGCCATCTATGGACTGGAATATCGTAACTCGGGCGGCACCGCCGAGCGGAGAGTCTTTCACGAAAGGCCGGACTTGATTATTTTCTTTATGTTAATTTTCAATAAATTTGCGTTAGGTGCCTTCACTGTAACCTTCAATAAAGTGCAGGGAAGTGGAGGACATGTTAGTTATTCCAGATTTCGAAGCATTGCCTTATGGCTGGTGCAGGTGCACATGTTCCGTACTTCCGTGAGGCAGGCTCTTATTTCCATACTTCCGTGAGGCAGGCTCTTATTTTTCATGATTCATGAGACGTCTATCGGCGTTCGTAAATTGTGCATGTCTCATCTATTGATAATTCAGTCTTATATCGTTGATGCGTCAAACCCAGTTGCGCCTGTCCTGTAACTATCGGCCAACTTTTAATTTGCCCCAGACCCAATGCAAGTTTCAAGTCAACATCCGTTTCCGCCGGGATTTTGCAGCTGTTATTTACTCAAGATGGTCTAGATTCCGGAGCATAGCCTCTCTGCAGCGCTGGTGCGCTTATTCAGTTCGTAAACTTCCCGTCCCCAGTGAGGGCCTGCAGCGCCGCTCCTGCCCTGCCTCACGGCCAGTGACGGGCCGCCCCTGTCCTGCCTCACCGCCTATGTCCGTGCGCCGCTCTGCAGCGCTACACCCTGCAGCCAGTGCCAGCCGGCCCGACCACTCGCACTGCGCCGCGGCCCCGTCCGGCGGATTCCAAACAAAATGGACGGCGCCCGGACCGGTCCGCCGGCGCAGGATTGCCGGCTGGGAGGTTCAGCGGCAAACGGGGGGTGGGGGGGGGGGGCTATTCGCTGACCACTGCAGCTGACCGTCGGACCGACCGACTCTGGTCTCAGGACCAAACAGGTGCGCTCGTAAACGGGGCACACGGCGGCAAACTGCGCCCACTGGTGTCTGCGCTCCCCGGCCCTGGCCCGGCTGCCAAGGTTTATGGCTGTGACCGTGACCTGACCCGACCCCACGCACAGGGACTGCTTCCGTGACACCACTGCTGGCCTCTGGTCCGAGATCTACCGAGGGCGCAGCCACTGGAGCACCTCCGGCCGACAGTGACCCCAGGGCACACATCCGGGAAACCCTGCAGTGTCCCCGATCACCCCTCAGCCAGTGCGCCGGGGGCGGCGGGCGGGCCGCGGCGCCTCGCCGGCCGGCCGGCCGGCCGGGCATGGCGCCGCGGTCGTTTGTGTGCGTGGCTGCGCGCGCGGGCGTGCGACATTCCAAGGTCAGCGCTCCGGCGTGTTGCAACCGTGCAGCGGCGGCAGGGGCGGCGCTCGGCACACAGGATGCAGCCGATAGCGAGCGGCGATGGCGCTGCTGGCTCCGCCGCGACAGAGCCAAACAAGGCCAGCCGGCCCGGCGCACACAGAGCGCCAGCGCGGTCCCGCGGCCGGTCCCAGCAACGGCCGGTGCCCGGTACAGAGGGCACTTGGGGGGGGGGGGGTCAGTGTATGGGGAGGGAGAGAATCCAAGAACAATCGTCGTGGTGAAAACTTAGCAAGATGGTTACTCATAAGTGGGCTTTTTTGTACATCGGTAAAGGTAGAAAGCCGATTCCATTCCTCTTATCCATACGACTAAAAGGGAAATTGTCAAACTGGAAGTTGATCAGGGAAATCATTCAGCGGCTATAGCGCTGGAGAATTCGCCAGACATACTATGCGTGCCGTGAACATGATCGAATATTGCGCTAAGGACATATGAGGTGATGAGTACGCTATGAGCGCAGCTGTGTGAGTATTGATGCAGCTGTATGAGAGGTAAAACGACACGTCGCCATGCATCGGGCCAATTTCAGCCCAGCGTGACAGGTGTGCAATGACTCAGAGAGGGCAGCAGCCTTTGTGACTTACGGCGTGGTGACTGAATGACTGGGCGAGGACTGACAAGAAGATGACTGCCGGCCGTGACGGGACTGAAGTCGGCAGATTTCACCGGATGCATCGGTGCACTGTTTGTTTCTATGTTGACGAACTTTGGCGTCACCCTCTAGTGAGTTCGGAATATAATTATAATTCACCGTCTCTTACATTGTTTCTTCATTAAATAAAACAATGTCTATCGATTATGGTGTAGACGGTACAGAGCTTCTCGCCTCTGCGGCCGCCCCAAGAGTCGCTCGACTCGCCAGTTGCCCTCATTTCTGTCGGCGTGCGTCAGCGCCCGGTCACGGCTCGGCGACGTGGCCGCCCTACCAAGAACACCACCTGCAGCGAGCGCGCCGGCCGGTCAGGCCTGTCGGGTTCATCAGCCGCCGTATACCCGGTACGTTTTCGCAACACGTCGTAAAGCACGGTAACCGGGCGGCGCCAGCGGCGGCGGCGGCGGCGCGGCGCACTGTCCGGCGTGCCATTGGTCGCTGGAGACGGGACGATCGGCCCCGGCTCCGGCGGCGCCGCGGCGCGGCTGTTTATTCCGCTCTGTGGCTCTCTGCAGCGACACTGGCCTGGCCAAGGTCAAACGCGACATGCAGAGGTCAGGGCGGCCGCCGCCGCGCGCCGCTGCAGCCATACTTGGGAGCCGGCCGAGGGGGTCTGCAGGGGGGGTGCGTCCTTGGACCGTGCAGCCGGCCACAGGGACCGGCTGGCTGCTGTTGGTTGGTTGGTGGGCTGTTTGGCCGCTACTGACGGATGCACTGTGGCGTGGCACTCGACAGAGCCGATCCAATGCAGACGCGCACTTCAGACAAACGATTTCCAGCGGAATCTGCGGCTGGCTGACTGGGTACGGCGAGAGGCAACTGTATTGACCGGGACGGTGATGTTTCAAGAATGAATCATGTTTTTATGTCTCGTAAAAACTTATGACATTAATACCAACGTGTGATGCATCGGGTATCAATGTTATAAAGTGTAACAATATGTGGACAGTGACTTCAAAACATATAACAATAGCATAAGACTGCACATGTTTTGAGTCTGCAGTCTTCTACAGCCCTCACTAAGGCTCAGTTCACCCCGGTTGAAGGTCTCGGAAGTGGAGCACCGTGCGTCTGTCGGCGCTCATGCGCTGCGCTGAGCCGTCGGTAAAAACTGGATGACATTGACATGAGCGTCAGACATGATAGCGCTGTTGCCAGTGTGGTACAGGAAGCCAGCGAGCAGATGCCAAGGGTGATGCAACCGGCACGCTGGCTAGATGAGCGTGACAGGGGTGTGTGTAAAGATAGAGAGCGCGACATGCCAAGGCTGCTCGGAAGGAAGTGTATTAAATATTAATTTGAATACAGATTGATGTCCATATCATGGATAAGTAGGAGAGAGAGAGAGAGAGAGAGAGAGAGAGAGAGAGAGAGAGAGAGAGAGAGTGAGAGAGAGAGAGAGAAAGAGAGCGAGAGAGAGAGAGAGAGAGAGAGAGAGAGAGAGAGAGAGAGAGAGAGAGAGAGAGAGAGAGAGAGAGAGAGAGAGAGAGAGAGAGAAGGAGATTAAGTAAAAACATGGATGCAGCCCAAAGATCATTTGACCGCACATAAGTCGGCGGCACTTACCTTTAGAAGATCACGGAAGTACGTGCTGCATGCCGACAAGATCACTTTGTGTGCCTTGAGGCTTTTGCCTTCGCAGGCGAGGGTCACGTCGACGAAGTCCTCCTCTGATCGGAGGTACTCGAACGACGAGATGATATTGTTCTGGAAGTTATTCCAGCGCAGGCAAAACTGCTGGTCCGCCATATTGAATCTGAAAACAAATGATAGACAATAGATTGTCATGAAGTATTTCAAAGTGAAGAAGACCATGCTATGCTTAGAACTAGCAATGCTTAGCGCTGAAGCATAACACAAATGCGTATATGAATGAATGAATTCATTTATGATTTCGAACAACGAGATGGCTGACAGAATCGATGTGCCTTTTTGAAAACAATTATAATCGAATATTTCAACTGTGAATATTTTTAATCGCATATTTATTGTTTGTGAATTAAATATACCTTGTGACCTGACTTTGTCCACTCAAGTACGGCTACTCCACTCACAGAACACAGAAGGTCCTGAGGTGTCCGTGATCTATCCAGAGCCCAACTGAGAGACGCTTCATTACCAGCGCGAGAGGAAAACTAGCCGACCCAGACGAACGCAGTTCCCCTGGAACCTTCTCTGGACCCCCTCCCCCCAGCCCCCTCCCCTATCTTATCTTCATACGTCAAAAGCACCAGCATCTCGGGGAGGGAGGAGGGAAAACCGATAAGGACTCGTGTTGTTTTCGCGCATGGCCCTTGCTTTTCGCAACCTTGTCCAGAGGTCTTCGCTCCTATCTGGGGATGGAATGTCGAAAAATCACATGGCAGATAGCAGAGGTTAAAAAATGCGAGTGTTGGGAGGCTGTCTTGAGGCTAGCTAGAATCAGACCTTTTTTAGCCGGTCTTCATAACCCATCCGGTGACATTTATCTGTACCCTCTCAGATGACCGTATGGTATAACCGCCTCATCACATGATAACCCTGGTGTAAGAGTACCTCTGCAGCCGGCACGGCGGTGACAGTCCCCACAACCCACTGCGAGAGTGGCCAGCCAAGGTCTGCCGAGCGGGCCCTCGGACCGGCATCCAGCTCTGTCACCACCAGAGACACACAATGAGACAAGTCGGCGACCTTCGGTTGATGGGATCGATGTTCCAAACAACCTCTCGACTTGCCGACGAACAGGGACGGGTCTGCAAGATACTGGACTCTTCTGCTAACGAGGAGACTGGGCGGGAACGGCTGCTGGGGGCCTTACAGGACGCCTCCTGGGGACCTCAGAGGGCGGGCTGACGGGCCGCTGAGCTGATAGGCTGCTGGGCTGCTGGGCTGATGGTTATAGCAGACAGCTTAGGCCCAGACTGCCGATGGTAAACTACGATAACTGATCATCCTTTTTATGCAAAGTGATATTGTTTTATGCATCAAACTGATGATCACTTGCTGACCGTCGCTGAAGCTAGCGATAATAGCGCTGAAGATAGCTTCGGTTACTTTTTTCCTCGGATCTTATTTCTTTCTCCTGGTTCTTGCTTCGTGTCAGCTGTTTCTAGCTCACTCTATTAATTTCACGCTCGTAACCACCTTAGCCTTTGTCTCTGCAAGAGTTAATTGTTGCGTTTAATACGTCATGGTGTATGGCGTTAATATAAAAATGGAAAGTTTGTGAATGTAGTCATCAGGTAAAAAAGCCTCAGACTTGGGAAGCTTGAAGCCTGCAGCAAGCATAGCTGGTTTTAGAATTAAAGATAAAAATCAGAGAATCATATGCATGTAATTAAATTTTAAAACCTGGAATCGGCGCTGGATATTTGTCTCATGATAACAGGAGTTTCGAACTACCCACACCACCCCTGATAGCCACATACGTCATAAAGGAGTTACGAGCCATGGTAGGTATATAAAGGTAACTGAGCCACTCGGTTTACGTGTACATCGCATGACGAATGTATTTGAACAGCTGGTGCATTGTAAAAACGAAAAGTAGCAAGAAGAGTGTGTTGCACACAGCTGCAGCATCAACGCGAAAGGATACACCCGTTCTTTTCTGCTGGATCAATATCACTCTCTCCAAAGAACAGAAGTTGATACGGCTTGTTACGGTGACTCAGTGATCTTTTTATCCTGAACGTACCTACCCGAACACCAAATTGACTTTTTTGTCCCCTACAGGAGACATGCAGCTGTATTCCACTACAAAAAGTCGTCTCTCGTCTTTCCATGATTGATTTTTAGAGCATATCTACGTCTTCGCATGTTCCGAAACAAATACTTACTCACTTCGTTTATGTTTAACAACAATGGAAATCTGCAAAACCGCCTCACTTGAAAAACGGCGACTTGTTTTGAGAACTTATTGCATGATGAAGAGATAAAAATAGCCAAGAAATATGTCCCATCTCAAATAACACATGTCGAAACAGTGTGGCCAGAACAAGGCAGGAGGCGATATTACACAAGCTAAGGAAAAAAATGAAATATAGCATATGCACGTTACTTTAGTGAGAAAACGTCTAATTCGTGGTAAATAAGGCATCGCATGGGCTTATGCTGTCAATAAAAAGAGATTTAACATTGGCTGATCGGCAAGCAGAATTAAATCAAAATCATTTATTTGATATTGTTAACTACAACGAAGTTTTTCAGGCTTTCGTGTTTAAAAGGGCAAATGAAAGGGCAGATGCTGACTGTATAAAGCTTGTCTTTATAAGTTCCGTTGACGGTAACACCACTCACCATAATCGATGGCACATTCATTAATCATGACACCGGACATAATTGA
Source organism: Amphibalanus amphitrite (assembly GCF_019059575.1). Lineage (NCBI taxonomy): Eukaryota > Metazoa > Arthropoda > Thecostraca > Balanomorpha > Balanidae > Amphibalanus > Amphibalanus amphitrite. The sequence goes on from NW_024881665.1 coordinate 184,340, forward strand.
TTCCATCACACATGACACCAGTCCACGCGCTAGTCACCACGCTTACCCCAACCCCGCTCTCTCCTTTCTCCCTCCCTGACCCGTGCTCTCTCCCGGCGGGCGCTGCGGACCCCATGACCTGCGGCGCAGTACGGGCAGACATGACCACTCCAATACCACTACCACCAGCAGCGGAGGCGGCGGCGGCGGCGGTGGCCCGTGCAGCGCCGCACCGCTCACACTGCAGGACGGCCATGGTGGGGCAGGTCAGTCCTCCGCGCCGCCGCCGCCGCCGCGCCACCATGGGCGGCAGTGGGGCAGGTCATGTCCCGCCGCTCCGCCGCCGGCGGGTGGCCGCCGCTCACAGTGCGCCGTCCGGCCGCCCCTGACTCACCGTGTGTCCGTCTGCGGGCCGGGGTGTGCGTGCGTGCGCTGCGGGCCGGGTCAGACTGCGGGCCCCTCTCTCATCTCCGTGCGCCGCGCTGTGTGCCAGCGGCGCGCTCTGGCGTGCGGCACCGACTGAGGCGCGCCGCCGCGCGCCGGCCGGCCCCGCGCCACGCAGACGCTCACGCAGTTTTTGCGCCGCCGGCCTCGCCGCTGCACTTGCAAGAGAAAACAAATCAATAGTGAAGTGTCATGGCGCTGCCGGCCATGGCTGGCGCGCGACCGTCCTCACTAGGAGAGAGGGAGGAGAGGGCCGGGGAGAGTGCGGAGGAAGAGGAATTTAGAGGAATAGTGTGACCGGAAGAGGAAGGAAGGAAAAGTGATGCAATGAAGTGGAAAGTAGAGCTGCAATTTTTAGAGCCACAAAGCCGGCGCTTGACCCGTGATTCAATCGAAACGAACCGGGTATCTGTGTGCGTCGTGCGACCTCGCCATTATAAGTAATTGAGAGGAAGTGGAACTGCGACCTTTTTTGACGGAAGCCATTTTTAACACTAAAACATCGCGTAGCAGGGCAATATTGCATATTGAACCGGAAACTTGCACCCACGATCCCATTTTGGGTCATTTCAGGCAGGGCCGCGGATCCAGGAAGACAGTTTTATCAAAATCGGTCAAAAAATAAAGAAGTTATAGCATTTTAGTGATCAGGTGAAAAACGCGATTTTTTTTCGAAAACTTTTGCTTCCAGGACCCCCAATTTTTAACTTTTTGACTTTTTATATAGTGAATCTGAAAGTTCACGATGAGAGCGATCGAATGGCGTTTGTTCCATCAACCGGCGCACCGACGGGGGGCAGATATCCGCCCCCCCCTGAGGTTTTTCGTAGATAGCAGCCGCGAAATTTGGTACGACTATTCTCTCATCAATTTTACATATGATGTGCAAGTTTGAACCTCTTAACCCGCGAGTTGCTGGGGTGGGGGGCGTTAAACGCCCCCACTTTTTTCGCCGGGCCATAGCATAAAAACGGCGCGCCGCAGGCGCGCCAGATTTTGGGTACTTGTAGGGAATTTATTGAAGCTTATTGTGACAAAGTTTCAAAAAAAAATCGGTCGTATCTCTAAGAGATACACTTTTCTGTATCTCTTAAGCTGTGGGCCTGACAGCTCTTCCCGCGAAACCCTTTTTTGGGTCAAAAATGGCAGTATGACGTCACTCTGACGTCATTAACCCTATTAGTGGTAGGCTCCTGGTTACCCCTATTAGTGGCACGGGGGGCTGTTTACGACCCCCCTTGATATCTCGAGATCTAGCGGGCCGATTTTCAAAATTCAAACGGCATTCGATTTCGCTCAACGTGATCTACATTTCTAAAAAAAAATAATAATTAAAAAATGTCAATAGGGGGGGGGGTAGAGGAGGGCAAAAATGGGCAAATTGCAGATACATTTTAGACTGTTTATCACGGCCAGGTTTCTGAACCAATCTTAGCGCAACTTTTGCCGATCGATAGAGAATGAACCAGGAATTCACATGGATCCTAAAAATATGCATTTTCAAAAATCATAGGCGGATACAGATCATTGAGATTGGGGGTACACAAAAAGTATAGTAAATAAGGTTTTTGTTGGTACTGTTTCTAAAAAGGGTGGTAATGGTCTTGTTGTGTTACAATTTTCTTATGAGGGAACGACTACAATTGTATTGGTCATGTATAGGCGGTGTCAGGGCACCTATGTTGGGAGGTAAAACATAACCCCCTTTTTGGACGCCTGGATCCGCCTATTATAGCAAAAACGTGTCAAAAGAGGATGCACAATAACTTTGTAGGTATATGTTATCACATGATATCTTTCATTCGCTGTTCGTAAAACTGGTACAGCATCGTGATCTTCGCCCAAATGACACGCTTCACGAATAGGACCCCCAATTCCAAGTGCTCTGGAGCCGCCCCTGGTAAAGTTATGAACTTGAAATTTTCAGGGAATGTGCCCAATTTAGTTTTAGGAAAAGTCAGAAAAATTCAGCATCGTAGCTTCAGCGGTTTCGGAGATATTCCCGAAAAACCTGAGGGGTGGATAAAAACAACCCCCCCCCCTGCAACTAATAGGGTTAATGGCCAACCTATCAAAGCCTTTGGAAAAAGTTTGGTCACAACGTGCAATAGCTGTTCACGGGAGGGTACTGAAAGTTTGGTGACGATCAGCGCAGCGGTTCTGGAGATATATCGAAAAAACTAAAGGGGGGCAAAAAATGTCCCCCCCCCCACCGCCTGGAAGGTTAATTGGACAAACGCCATTCGATCGCTCTCATCGTGAACTTTCAGATTCACTATAAAGAGTAAAAAAAAAGTTCAAAATTGGGGGTTCTGGAAACAAACATTTTCGAGAAAAAAAAATCACGTTTTTCACCTGATCACTAAAAATGCTATAACTTCTTTATTTTTGACCGAGTTTGATAAAACGTCAGGGGACCCTTCTTCATGGACTGGTTTATCATAAATATTCCGGCAGTTTGGATATTTCAAAAATCATAGGCGGATTCAGGTAACCTAACTTGGGATGATGTTTTGAGTTTTTGCCATGGTAGGTATGTCATGTGTCTAATGACATGATATATCATATATCATGTAAAATATGCAACGTGAGCAGTGAGCACAAAATATACACGTTTTCGTTAAGCATAGACGGATTCAGGCATGCTAAGACGGGGGGCAGTACATTGAGATACCCCCTTTTCTTAGGTACCTGGGTCCGCCTATTCCAATATTTTCATTGTAGAATGACGTCACATAGTCTTTAGGTGCATATATGACGGGAGGTGCCGTGCCACTGATCACCATTACAAACCTAAGTAAGTCGCTGCTTAGCGGCAAATGTCGGAACAGTCAAAGCTAGGCCAAACCTACCCCTAAGAAACTCGTCCTGAAGACGCCTCTGCGCAAGCTAGAAACTAAAAAAAATTGACACAATGTGCCCAATGAATGGCAAGGGAAAGTCACAAAATTTCAAGCCCCTAGCTAGAGTGATTTTCCGTCGAGAGCAAAAAAAAAAACTACAGGTGGGGGCCGATTCGGCCCCCCTCCCCCAGTAATAGGGACTAACATAAATGCCGCTAACATCTTCATTTCCAAAGGAATCAAGACGTAACAAAAAAGTTTATACGTGATTCTACTTTGTGTATCAAATGGCTATTTCGGCTATTTGAAAAATTTGGATTTTGGTCCCATTTTTTACTGACTTTTTTGGGAAAATAATCATAAAATCGAAAATTCTCACTGGATCGAAAAAAGCGGAATATATGTCAGAGAAGTGGTCTAGGTGCACCTACATACCAATCTTTAGAAGAACCGGTTCAAAACTGTGGGAGTTATTCAAAATATTATGACATCACAGCACACAACATTTTTGAAAAATGATTTTTTGGACGTTCTAGACCCCGTACGGAAACAAAAATAGCCCCATTCGATTCGCCGTGAAAAACTGCATCAGATAAACACCTTTTTAGGTCTTAACAGCCAACGTCAAAATTTGACCTCACTTGACCTTCCCTTGACCTGACCTCGACCTGAAAATCATCCATATGTGGTAAATATCACTTATTAAGCGTGCCTTTTGTATTCTATGAATAAAATGACCCATAAAACATGTGTCGCACCGCGCACGTGTCCTTTTCTATATTTATTTTTGGAGACCTGACCTGACCTTGACCTTGACCTTGACCTTTGAATGATGTTGTATGCAACGAATAATAAAATAGTCCATTCTTCGGCAACTACGGTGCAAGGCCGATACTGTAGAAACTTGCGTTTTGCACCGTTGACCTGACCTTTACCTAATCTCTGACCTTCTTAAGCATAAAAAATCGGCTCTTAAGATCGGCCTTGTTGATAGCTTTCGATTGCCGTTTTCTCCGTCTTTCTACGACCATCGGTTCGGAAGTTAAAAAGGCTCCCCCTCCCCCCCCCCCCCCCCCCCCAGCAGGTCGCGTACACTGTAAAAAATATTTAGAACCTAAGGTGCTTGTAGGGTGGCTGGATTTACTACACCTAGTATCAATATAGTTCTGATATAAGTCGATGTTTTAAATAGATTGATTACGTATAGTCGACTACAGAATGATGTTCCACTCCTCAGAAGCTATCAGTTGACCGGAGCGCTAAGTTGTGCTGTTTATCACGCAATTAGGCGTGTCGATGGTGAGCATTGGGACAAAGCTATACCTAATTTGTTAACTCAGCCCTTGTGATGCGGCACAGCCTACCACTCCATGCAAATAATAGCCTGTGAAAAGTGGAACATCATTCTATAGTCGACTATATACACCTTGGTTAGAACAAGACTACTAGCCGCACCATTTCAGTACACATTGATACTTCTCGAAGCATACGAAACAAAATAGCACCTTTCACTGATAAACATAGGGGAGATCCGTGTAAGACGCCCAGGGTCGGTAAGAGCAAGGGTAAGAGGCCCCATCGCTTTTTTTACCAAACCAATAATGTTATTTATTTTTTAATGTTCTTGTAAAGCAGAAGCCCTCTTGAAACAACGGGTTTGTTCCCGTCGCTCCTCTAACCTCCTCCAAGCTCCTCTAACCTCCTCTCGTTTCAAAAAATCGTTCCCGTCGCTCCTCCAAGCTCCTCCAAGCTCATCTTGATTTCACATCTCACCACCACTATTTGCCTCCTCCCTCATCACAAACGAAAGCTGGTTTTTTGGAGGAGGCTCTTGCGTAGACATATTTGGCGCACGTAATACAAATGTGAATTGTTTATAAATGAGATTTGAGGGAAGTGGAAATGATTTTAGTGATTGATGACGATTGGATATCTTTAAATAATAATGTTTGATATTATTCTAAGGTTATTTTATTAGAAAGCGATTATTATCTCTTGATTTATGTTTGCGCGCCATAAATCGCCGACCGTTACAGCCCGCAAACAGCTGATTTCATCGCGAAAATGTTCCCGTGGCTCCTCTGAAACGGCTCTCCTCCAAGCTCATCCAACCTCATCCGAGATTTTTTGGGAGGAGCGACGGGAACAGACCCAACAACTCACGAAACCTGAGGTATCAGGTGCGTCGCAGCGACTTTTGGTAAGCCTGTTTCTGTTTTTGCCCCTTTACTTGCTAGATATATGCATCTTTATCACCCTTATATATCTGGAAAAACAATGGCTATCAAATGCAATCTTATCTCATCGAAATTGTCGCATGTTAGCTTCAGAATAGACCATGTTCTGGTGCGCTGCAAATGTCTCATAAACCATAAATATTGTGACGTTAAAACACTGCATTTTTTTAAGAGGCCCTCCCTTCGAGGATGATAAAACGCCCCCCGATAAAAAACGCCCCCGATGCTAAAACGCCTGCACCTGCGGCAGGCGTGGCATTCTTTTTTCAAGGAGTTTGTTTTTGTTTCTTTTTTCTGTTTCCTTTCTTAGAGGTAATAGGTACAATTTTCGTTGGTCATCAGCGTTTGGTTGTGCTAGTTTTCGCATTGTTCGAGCGCTTTGGAAGTGTTATTGGTTTCGATAACACCGTATTTGCTTAGCTTTTCGAAATAAAAGGCCTTGCAGCTGTGTTCGCAAAGCGTCTTTTACAAGTCGACTTGACTTGTAAAACGCCCGAGGGGGGGGGGGGCGTCTTACCATACCCATAGTTTAAGAGGCCCTTTTGCAACTTTTTCCAAAATGTTAAAGTTTACGGTTTGTGTACCCCCTAGATTCATTTTGAATGCAAATATGTATGGGAAAATGATGCATGCTCACAGCGCATGCACACGTTAGCTCTTAAATATTATCAGTTGTCTAAGAATAGCAACTGAGCTTAGGGGGGGGCCTCCTGCACCACTCTCCCCTAATTAGAACCCAAGGTGGTTGCAGGGTGGCTGGATCTGCACCAGTATCAATATCTACGTGAAGAATCATTGACCTTTTCCGCGAAAATGTAAAAACAATGCCAAAAGTTATATTGAATGCGGTGAGCTTTCGGCTACAAGCCTTCGTCAAACCAACAAAATGACACGATACATTTTGTTGTTTTGACGTTTTGTTGATTTTGTTGATTTGTTGGTTTGATGAAGGCTTGTAGCCTAAAGCTCACCGCATTTAATATAACTTTTGGCATTGTTTTTACATTTTCGAGGAAAAGGTCAATGATTCTTCACGTATCTATTCTCGCTATGTTCCTCGCTAAAGCACTTCACACCATTAGTATCAACATCGTTCTAATAGATTGATGCCGTAGGCTGAATAGCCCAATAGAGGTCCACGCACCGTGTGCTGTCATGGAGCTCTAAGTGACGCCTTTTGGGCGGCGAAACACCGTGTATAGTTGCAATATACCGTATCAGCAGGCAGCAGCTGCAGCGCCATCTACCCAAACCCTGACCTGAGCCGTGGTGAGGCATTGCATAGCTGCATAGCTGCAAGATGACGCTTCAGCATCTGCTGCGTCAGCGCCACCTGCCCTTCCCTGACCACTCATATCTGCCACCTGCCGGCAACGGTTGCAAACTAACTGAAACGGTCGTCTGCCAAGCTATTTATTCCGCGCACACAACAGAAAACAATGAGCGCCCCGTCCCAGCCCCAGGTAACATAGGTGCACAATGCCAAACACAATTAGTACAAATGGTCACCGCTACCGGCCAGCATTGGCTTTCATACCCAATTTCTATAACTGCGTCGTCCTAGTGGCGCGAGTACAGCCCTCGTGGGGCCCCGGGTGGCGGTGACAATAGGGCTGCGCCCGCAAACAACAAAGCTTACTGCAGCGGACAAACGAGTATTGATCCGGTGAGTACCTACACATACTCGATTTATTCCGGCATGAACTGTGAATTAGAAATAAGACCAAAGAGGGTTGCATGAAACATTTTGATAGCACTGTTCGATCCTTTTCAGCCCTCAACGTTAAAAAAAATTGTTTATCAATAAAGTCCACCGCAGTTGGTACCGAAGAAAATACGTCACATTTAGGTATATTTATAGCGATAAACACGGACATTTAGGTATAAGTTATGTGCCTCTCCATCGACCATCATACGTCAATGGGAGAAAATTGAATTGCACCTCTCTTGAATGAAAGTTAAAACTAACACTCTTAGACCCTATAGGGTCTAAGAGTGTTAGTTTTAGGCCCTATAGGGCCTAGACAGCTGGGTGCAGGTAAATATAAAATAATAAATCGAAAGAAAGTGCACCTGTGCCCCATCTTTATACTCTGAGGTCATCTAAGGCTACAAAAGGTCCCACACACATGACACACACACACAAAACGTTTATTAAGGAACAAAAGATACACGAGAAATAAAGTATGATCAATGAAACATATGGCACAATGTAGCAACATATAAGTGATAGCAGAGTGGTGCAAAAGCGCAATCGCTTAACTCGAGGCACCACTCTGGAACAAAAATAAAACATGTGAAACAACCGCCGCCGCCGCTGACCAGTCGCTCATGAGCGGTACATTTTGGTGTTCCATCAGCCGCTCAGCTCTCGGGATTGCAAATTTTGAAAACTTTGAATGAATTAATTTGTTACTACGAAAATCTACTTGTTTTTGTCAAAAACTTTTCCCAACGGCCTTCGATCAGAACTTGGCAGTTTTTCCCGCTGCAGGCTACATCGTTGACCTTAAGTCAAATCTGAGAACAATGTTCAGAAAGAGTGTTACAAGGGCTATCCAAAGTGCTTTTCCGAGGCGCTGTAGCTCTATTGGTTCCCGAGTTACGCGCTGGCAGTTTCCAAAATTGTTGAATGGACAAAGTTTGACCTTTGATGAACTATGGCGACCTGACCTTTGACTTGACCTAAAAAATGACCGGACCGAGGTTTTTCCGTCATTATTTTTGACGCTCTTTGGAATGCCGCTTACCGCGTGTCGCTTTTACGTGGCACAGGAGCCGAGTCAGACGGGGGCGTAAAAACGCCCTCCACCCAGCACGACAGAAAACGCAGGTAACCAGCACGGTGCGGGTTGACATTGCAGTGTGCTGCGCACCTGCGATTCTCGTCGCACCTGTCCTAGCGGCGAAAAACATGTATTTTGCTGACCACATTGATGGTGTGCATAACAAACAGGACAAAATGCATGGCGTGCACATTGCCAAGTTGGAATAAATGATTCGCACCAACTAATCTCGCTTGTAATCTAAATGTGTTGATAACTGCGGCTCATTTAGACATGTGCACTCAGCCATATTATTATGCAGGCACTGCCAACAGATTTTCACGGTCAGGAGCAGGCAATTAAATATAGCGTCGATCAGGTTACAGTCTCCTGCATGACCAGATTATCGAACCCCTCCCCAGTGCGGCGCTCTGTGCGGCCCAGTCTGGCCAGATTTGGAGGACCGGCGCGGCCGGTCGGCCCGGGCAGCTCCGGTCCGCGCCGGCGCTGCCAGCGGACCAGCGCCAGCTCCAGGGCGAACACGGCCAGCGCCGAGCCGAGTCCGGCCAGCAGCAGCACCAGCACGCCCTGCACGTGGCGCAGTGAGAGCGGCCGGTGCGGCGCCGGCAGCGCGCAGCCCGCCGCCCGGCCGCCGTGCTCCCGGCAGTAGAGAGCGCGCAGCAGGCCGGCGCGCGTCTCACGGGCGCTGTTGGCACGCCGCTGCCAGGCCTCGATCAGACCGGTGTCGCGCGCCCAGCTAACCAGCGAGCTCAGAAAGCGGGCCAGCGGCAGTCCGCGGCGCAGCCCCACGGCCGACGGCGTGATCAGGAAGTGCTGGCGGCCCACGTACAGCCGGTCGTTGAGGCTGCCGTTGGTCTGCAGCTGCAGCAGCTTGGGGATGTCCAGCAGCTTGGCCTCCGGACCGATGAAGGCCAGTCGGCGCGCCGGGTGCCGCGAGACGGCCGTGAGGGTCTCGTGCGCCCGGCCGCGGCTCCAGGCGCGCAGGCCGGCGCCGGCGCGCCGCTGCTCCTCCAGCCAGCCGAGCACCGAGTTGGAGTTGTGGTTGACGATGACACGGTAGTTTCGGCGCACCAGATCGGCCAGCGAGTCGACGCGCCACATACTCGGCGGCTGCGACAGGTGTGCCACCAGGTCCCGCGTGTAGCACGTGCAGAAGATGATGGCGGCGGTCATCCAGACGGCGCTGAGCAGTCGCTGACGGCCGCCGGTCGGCAGGCGCGGCTGCGACTGCTGGCACAGCGCCCGGAAGTCGTTCTCCGTCTCGCGGAGAAAGGTGTCAATAAAACCGTTCTTACCGTCAGTATTCTGAGAAATATAACAAACACTAGATGACCCATCATGACAAAGCGAACCCGTGTCACAAACCGCACCTTTGTCACTGCTACTATCGACGTTTAAATTGGCGACGTCATCGCGTTTCTTCTCCGTCCGGAAGTTCAGTCGGGCCATCAGCGAGCAGACCAGCACGTGGGCGACGAATGAGGCGATGATGGCCGTCCAGAGGTGGCCGCTGAGGGTGCTGAACGGGTCGGTGGGCGCCGCGCTCGGCTCCACCGGGTGGGTCACGATGCCGAACCGCGTCACCGAGTGGCCGCTGGCAAAGTCCACCGCCGAGAAGCGGCCCAGCGTGACGGTGATGCGGCCGACGCCGATGTCGGCGCTGCCGGCCTGCAGTTCGCCGATGATGCCTGTGAAGGTGCCGTCCGCGCGCCGCGACCCCCAGCTGCCGTCTGGCGTCTCCAGGTAGCGCAGCCGCAGCGCGTGGCGGGCCGCCAGCGCGTGCAGCAGCTGATCCTCCACGCCGGGCACCAGGTCGATGCAGAGCCGGCCCTCCAGCTGGCCGCAGACCAGGAACGGGTCCGTCTGTCCGAACACCACGTCCAGCGTCTGGTTGGTGACGAGCTCGGCCAGCGAGGGCGGCCGCTCGCCGGGCCTCCAGCGGCGCACCGCGCGGGCCACAGCCGCTCCGAGGGTGTCCGGGTCCCGCTCGAGCCGCCAGACGGTGACGGCGCCGCCGGCGGGCTGCCAGCAGAGCGGCCGGGTGACGGAGAGCGCCGGCGAGCCGAGGAGCAGCCGGCACCGGTCCGTGACGGCGCCGGCCGGGCCGCGCGGTACTGTCAGGTTCAGCGCGCTGAGCCGCGACAGGCAGGTGGCGCGGGGCACCACCATCAGCGGCGCCGAGCCGGCCGTGTCCAGGTGGTCCACCAGAGCGACCTCCGAGCCGGCCGAGAAGTGCAGCAGCGGCAGCCGGGGAGCGCGCCGGCCCAGCGGCCAGCGACCGCCGCAGGTGAATACCACCACCGAGTCGGCGCCGACAGTCTCACTGACGGTGTCCAGCAGAGCGGCCAGCGAGGACGGCGAGAGACGGGCGGTCGGCGACGAGAGACCGGCGGTTGGCGACGAGAGACCGGCGGTTGGCGTGAGACCGGCGGTCGGCGACGAGACAGGGTCGCTCAGCTCACAACTGGAGAGGTGAGACAAGACGGCTAGAGCGACCACCCACCTTCTCTGCTCCATGACAGTCCCGGAGAGTATCTGGTTGCTTATAAGCGGTGGCATGGAGAAGATTGACACTTCAGGAAGGTGTGAATGACAAAGTGGTTCTCTGCACTTTTTTCGATGCTTTGTGCTGGAATGTTGACTTCTTGGATTTCAGGCAAAGACAATTCCTATTGCCGGTGGTGACGGGATCTCGGGGCTCCTGCGAAAGTCTGTCAAAATCAGAACACAAAATCAGCGCATTTATATAAAGCAATAAAACTTTCGGGAAATTTAAGTCGCCGGCTATGGTTGAAATCGCTGAAGTCCACCGTCTAAAATCGTTTTCGTCCGTCAGTAAGACAGCCAAAGTCATCCAGGTGGTCAGAGCTCGTGTCACGTCTGGGAAGGTCTGTATGGAGTGGTCTGCCTGCAGTCAGAAGGTGTCTCCAGTCGTGTCCTTCTGTCGGCGATGTTCCTTCTCCGTGGAGTAGTGTAATCCCGACCGCGCGCCGCCGGCGGAAGACGGTAGACTGCGCCGGCCGACCGACGACGCCGACACTGGCCGTCGGAGCCGACGAGCCCCTTATATTGGGCGGAGTCGGGTCGGGGTGCTGAGCGTCCATGACGCGTGGGCGGTAAATTCTGCATCACGCCCAGCTCATACAGCACATGCGGACGACCTATCACGCCCAAAACTGCCACCGTAGTAACGACTGCAGGAGACTGCATTACACGTTAATTGCGCAATGTGTGGAGTCATGTGACTAGAATAGATACAGTCGAAGCACGGGCATACCATTCATGAGTGTTTGACGAGGCGATATGTTTAGCAGTTACCTATTAGGGGGGGGGGAGAGGGTAAAAAGCATGCCCGCTCTTTAATATAGCGCGGAAAGTCCTGGCACTTGCTTTGGACGTGGTTTAACGCGCGCTATGATTATTGGACATGCAACCAATCACCACAGGCATAGCCCCTCGGTCACCCCTCAGCTAGGGGTCGCGTAAACATGACTTTGAAAACGTTTTCAGTGATGGGTATATGGGCGAAGATGCGCCTCTTCGCTGAGGGCCCACACGCGGGGGCCCGGAGCGACTTGAACGAGGCGCGAGCTGCAGCACGATGCGGCCTTTTTCGGCGAACTGTTGAGCAGGCAAAGGTGCATTCCGACACTGGAATTTCTTGGAAAATATTCTCAGTCAGGTACGACCACGGTATGCCAAGGCTGCCGAGATTAAAGCAGCATTTCAGCGGCAATCGAAGAAAATCCGGGGGTCTGATGAACACAAATGTTCCATCATCTTCGTCAATGTCAAATAAATGAATAACAGGCTGGTCCACGAGGGGTTCGTGGGACTTGCCCTAAGGGTCACTTTGCATTTCAATAGCTTTAAGCGCCCTCGAACAATGTCGCCGTCCAAGCCAAACTGACAGAGTAGCCTGGCGGGCCAGATCACCGTGGCGAAAGAAGATTAGGCCGCCGTATTCTCCTAGCCTAATCCGCTCGACTAAGGCATGCTACGCGTTTTGCAGAACAAGCTCTAGGCCACCTCTCATCCCAGCCTGGAGTCGCTGGCATGACTCGCTGGAATCATGACACCATGGGAGGACCTAGAAATGTCATACACCGTAAAAACCCGCAGGCGCTTCCTCCCTACGTCGAGGCCGTCGTCGGCGCAGATGGTGGTTAGGTACAGTGAATAAGCACGCAGCATGCGACCTGAATTGATGTCCCTGCCCCCTGGTCATTGCTTCGAACGATTGTTGAGTATCTATGAACCAATGGCATTAAAAAAAAAAATGCTGAAAAGCGTCAGGACTTTCCGCTCACCCTCTAATTGCGACACAGTGACCGAACGGAAGTCATGACGCTCGATCAGTGTTTGACCGTCTACCAGTGTGTTGTTCATTGTTCATGTTTGTGAATCTTTCCTCGCCGCTCATCTTTCATTATTTAATTCTCTCTCTCTCTCTCTCTCTCTCTCTCTCTCTCTCTCTCTCTCTCTCTCTCTCTCTCTCACTGTCTCTCTCTCTCTCTCTCTCTCTCTCTCTCTCTCTCTCTCTCTCTTTACACTCTTCTCTCGCGAGAGAGATAGAGGAGAGAGGGAGGAGAGGAGGAGGGAGGTAGAGAGAGAGAGAGAGAGAGAGAGAGAGAGAGAGAGATAGGGGGAGGGAGGGAGAGAGGGAGAGAGAAGCCTTTTAAAAGACCTCACAGATAGGTATCCATATTCTGCTAAACTAACTTAGGTATGTGACATACCTACCTGAACATGATCCTGAGAATGATTTACCCCTGGGCCCCGAGTCCAACTGCCGACCATACCTACTGTACGAGACCTCGCTCTGTGGATTGTGGCGCGGTCGTTTGGGAAAACTAACAGCCTGAACAGCTCTTCTTATTATCTAGCACAGTGGTCGGCAGGTCATTCGGGGTCGTGCCCCCTTTTTGGGCGCCAGGCAGGGCCATTACCCCCACCTACCAGACCCCATTGCTGACACAACCAAGTTTACTGAAATTCCATACCGTCCTGGAACTCTTTGGGTATTTGTGCATTTCCAATGCATCAAATTTAAAACATGACACTTCCTCCACAAAACATTTAATACCTACATCCCAGTAGCGGTGGACACCTTCAATGAAGGGGGAGGGGGGGGGGCACTGCCGATTTTTGGTCCCATTCTTTCCATGCAACGCCCATAGGGCTAATGTTAAAATGCAAAAATCAAAGGGGGCACGGTGCCCCGGTGCCCTCCCCGTTCCGCCGCCTATGCTATATCCCATTTAACCTTTGTACGTATAGGGGCGGCGGGTGGTTTTTCGTTAAAAGCTCACGTAAAAGGCATTCGATCACGACCAAATTGTACTCTCGAGCTCATCATTTTTTTTTTTTTTACCAGCCCGGAAAATATCATGACCTGAGACCAGTTTTACCAACAGAAAAATAACCGCCTGCCGGAATTTTTGCCTCAAGACCGCTTCACATACGGAGCGTAAACGTGATGGGCTCGTAAGCGGATAGGGCTTTACCGTTTACGCTCCATATGTGAAACGATCTTTAGGCAAAAATTCCGGCAGGCCGCTATTTTTCTGTTGGTGAAACTGGCCTCTGGACCCATAATGACCGTTGGCTTATGAGCTTTTTCTGGAGATCATCTTGAGCCATAAAATCTCACTTCAACAAGTTATAGCGGGTCCCGATTTTCTCGACACTTGTCTTTTGACCTCCTGAATGAGACGAAATGACCAAGGACCTTAAAAAATGGGCAGCAGCGGCTTCCTTTTGTCACGGGTAGCACGCTCGTCTTTTTTATGCACAGCTCCATCTCAGAGTCCGAGAGGCCGCGGGGGTCCGATCGACTCCTCCCCCTTACGTTAGCGGCTGTTGAAACGCCAACAGACGGGCGACGGTTAAAAGTTGCAGCTGCTTTTGTACGACTGTACGGAGGGGTGAGATGGTGAGGCGAGCAGGTACATGAAAATTGGTATCTAATCAATGTGTGCTGTGCCTTTGGCCTGGGCTAATCTTTGAACCCTGGGATGCAACAGTCACGATGGCTCCAACACTGGAGCTACAAACTCTAAAAAGATAGGCTTTCTCAGAATCCCTCATTACCCCCACCGAAAGGGCTCCATTACCCCCAAAGGGGGCATGCCCCACCATTTGCCGACCCCTGATTATTCTAGCAGCAATACCGGTCATCAATTAATTTCGTCACAGAATTAAATGGGCTGACCTATTCGGTCCATCCGTGCCATTTACTGAGGAAGCTTCCACAAGTGGCCCGTCTGATTCCGCACCGGGACTGGCAAGTTCAATCGGCTGGAGATGATTACAACCCACCGGGGTTTGCCGAGCGACCATTACGCTATCGGTCGGTGAAGGTTGATGGTGACAGTTCCCTTATCGCTCTCTGTGCGACTGTCGTATATTGATTCTAAAAGAACTCATTCAATTAGCATAAAATGCCTTAGATAATGCATTGTAATTAGTAATACATAGTTTAAATATTCCATACTGCTTCGGTCCATCCGCAGATGTTCGAGCCGTTTCCAGTAGAGTCCCTCACTAACCACAGGTACGCATTATGTCTGTATCCATGCCTCTGTATCTCTCTCTATCTCTCCTCTCTCTCTCTCTCTCTCTCTCTCTCTCTCTCTTTCTCTCTCTCTCTTTCTCTCTCTATCTCTCTCTCTCTCTCTCTCTCTCTCTCTCTCTCTCTCTTTCGCTCCCGGATGTATCACGTTTTTACCCCGTTTTCTCCTGCCAGTTTTTCTGTAGAGAGGTAGGTCGCAAATAGGAAAGAGTCGCTAATTAGGCGCCTTACCCTACTGGTTTGCTTCTGTAGTTTTTTATATTTCTCTTGAACGTATACCTTCGTTTATCTTTTGTACGATCCGGTCCCTTCTTTTGTAGAAGCAGTCACATAGTTCCGAAGTAGAGGTTCGGTATGATCATGAGACATGAAACTTCCAACGCAAGTTGATATCTGAGTGGAGTGAGGTACCAAGAGCAGACGTTGCCTGAAGATCTATTTGAACTGAATGGCTCGCTGGACAGATGCGAGGTCAAGAACGTTAATGATTGAATGACTCAATAACCAGAAACAATCTTTTCTATTTCTTAATTTTTAAGTTTTTTATCAGTTCTGTGCAAGAAACTAACTCACAAATTATAGGTACTCCACCGGACATTTATTGCCTGGACGTCATCCAAAGCCCGAATATAAACCCATGCCAAACCTATCATTTTCCTTCATCTGCTTAGTTTCCCTCTGAACCATCTGGCTGCAACCGACTGCAACATTTACTCGATCGAGACAAGAATGGCGCACTGATGACAACAACTACGGACGCTTAAGCCCGGCCCGACGAGGCTATGCGCCCTAACCCAACAAGTACAACTAAGTGCTGTCTTGATGTACGTACATCAACAAGTACAAGTCTGAAAAGGCTCGCGGAGAACATGGGTACACAGTCTGCTCGGGGGACGTGAGTCCGAGCGACGCAATGTGAGGGTCATTTGGTTCGACTTGGCTAACCTGGTCCAATAAATTCTTCTCTGGCCCGGCTGAACCTGAATGTTGTTAAAGGGCAATAATTAAAAAGCAACGATTGAGGTAAAAAAAGAAGGATGATGAAAATCAAACAAGTACCCACGAATGCTAAAAATATCACCCATAGCGATTTCCAGCCGTATGGAATGAGTCATTCCAAAACCATCAAAATACTCAGTAATTCACGCCCGACGGCCGGCCGGCTCGGTCAGCGGTCAAACTACCAGCATTGAACCGATATAACGTTTACAAAGAGCAGCCCGGCAGGACGCGCTCAGAGCCGGCTGGCGTGCCTGACCGGGTAGGCTGTCCCGCACGACACCGGACCACTGCGGGCTGCCTACCCCCGCAGGTGAATTCAGCCGCGGCGGAGCTGGAGGTGCAGAGAGGTGGCGAGTGGCGGAACGCAGGCACGGTTCGTCGGAAGGTCATCTCAGGCTCAAAAGAAACGATATATATCATTCGAAAGCTGACGGTGAGCTGAATCCAAAAATGTAATTTTTATCAAAATCGATCGATGGCCTTTTTTGAAAATCGCGTTTTTGTAAAAACTTTATAGTTTTTTATTCAACGGGCTGTCCCGGACATTCTTGAAAACATAAACATGTATTTTTGAGTTCCAGTGAAAGCTGAACGCCAAAAGAACAATATTTAGCGAAGCAATATTTCCTAACATTAATATGCGTCTCACACAGCCGACAATAAGGCGCAATCACACAGCTCAGTGTCACGATGGACCAAAGTCGGCCACACAGAAGCGTGAAATGACCCTTATCGACTCGCAGACCCGGCGCTCTCGGCCCGCCTGACCGGCCACGGCAAGGAGGTTCGGCTGTCGTTCTACTAAACGGGCGTCATATTTGTTAGTTTAACGATTCAAGTCGGTACTTGAGTTATTCAGGATACATGAGCAGAAGATTCATTGCTCGGTCATCTTCACATCATGCATCAATTTGCATTTGTTCATGTCTACTTTGCTCAATGGAGCTTGGTATCATGCCCATATAAGGAAAATTGGCCGCGTTGAAATGTCAGAGGTTGCACCGGCCTCAGCTTGGGTGGAGTGGGGGTAGCGCCCGGTGGGGCTGGGTAACCTTTGACCGGTCGCACGGCCGAGCAGCTGTTACCAGTACAGCCTCTGACAGTGAAACCCCGCTCACTTCACCTGCGCGGGCACTGAGCGCAGCTGGATGGAACAAAACATGTATAAGAAAAATGTAAATTAAAGCATGTTATAAATCAAGCAGAACAATGAATTTTCCTCACAGGTATCCTGAATAACTTTAATAGCGATGTGGACAGTTAAACTGACAATTATAACATTTATTTAGTAGAACGAGAGCCGAACGTTCTTTCCGTGGCTGGTCAGGCGGGCCGAGAGCGCCGGGTCTGCGAGTCGATAAGGGTCATCTCACGCTTCTGTTTGGCCGACTTTGGTCCATCGTGACACTGAGCTGTGTGATTGCGCCCTATTGTCTGCTGTGGGAGACGCATATTAATGTTGGGAAATATTGCTTCGCTAAATATTGTTCTTTTGGCGTTCAGCTTTCACTGGAACTCGAAAAAACATGTTTATGTTTTTAAGAATACCCGGGACAGCCCGTTGAATAAAAAATTATAAAGTTTTTACAAAAAAGCAATTTTCAAAAAAGGCCATCGATCGATTTTGATAAAAATTACATTTTTGGATTCAGCTCACCGTCAGCTTTCGAATGGTCTATACCGTTTCTTTTGAGCCTGAGATGACCTTCCGACGAACCGTGCAGGGGCAGCTGAGCGCATTGGAACACTGGAGCTGGGTGCGCTGAACTCGATGTAATTACTCGGTGCTTATAACCTTTCAGCTACAAGCAGCGCAGGATCACAAACGTTTATGTTTTACAGACGTTGAATTGGTTGGATAACCAGATATTTAGCTGGTGGGAAACTCGTGACACGAAATGTCGCAGCCTTTGCATTGCTATCATCTGATTAAAAGTCAAAGTTGAAACCAAAAATAAGTCAAGCGGTTTCCTGCGTAGCCTGAAAACACTCAGGAACCACTTTCATACACCCTCTGTTGTCCACCCATTCTGATTCGCTGACACGTTCGGTTCGATACCAGTTGTGTATTGAACAGTCCGGCGGTCCAGGCTATTATATCACTAATTCACTGCCGAACATAAACAACCGGACGGTGACAGCAGGCCGCGGGCGGTCGGCGCGGACCGGGGCACACCACCGTCCCGTGGCCGGGTCCGTCCCACTCTGACGGTGAGCACATCACAGCAGCCGTCAGAAGCTCACACTCTCACCGACCGGTGAGACACTCACCAAACGTGTGCGCACCAGGCGTATCTGCTGGCACCGAGACTCAGGCGAGGTGATAGCAGAGCAATACACGAAGCGCCATAAACACGATCACTGACCACGTTATTTAGTACCACAATAGGCTAAACTCAAATACAGTGCAACCCACACGAGCGATAACATGATTGCGGCACTCGGATTTTGATATGTCGCTGACATGCTGCAATGACTAAACTACTCTACCGGCCAAGAGTGCTTGGCAACCAACAGGCTCCAATGAAGCAAATGTAGCGGCCAGGGCAGGGATAAAATCACACGGCAGTTTCCGCATAGATTAGCTCGGTGCTGAGACCTCACGTACACCCGTGCACATAGCGCCGCTGTGAGTACGGCGTCCCGTTTGATGGCGGCTCGAGGCAGCGTCTGGACGGGTTACGACTGTCTCTGGGAAGCCCTTCTGAGAACACGGTTATCGGTTATCCAGCTGCATCGCACGACACAACACAGGGTATCACTGGCCTCTCCTGGCCTCACACGGCATTACACGGCGTTACACGGCCTCACACGGCACCACACGGCGTTGCACGGCCTCACACGGCACCACACGGCGTTACACGGCGTCACACACGGCGCCACACACAGCACCACAGAGAGTAGGCACCGGGTAGGAGGCAACAGCGCTAAGCTGCGGCCTCATAACGTCACTGTCCTTTGTCATGTAGAAAGCACCACGCAGTACGCTGCGCTGCGCCGCCCGTACAGTCGGATACCGCTTTCCCTTCTGCTCTGCGGAAGGGCAAACTTCCCGATATCACTCGACCATGCGACAGTGCAAGATAAGGCCAAATCCCGGCACAATCGATCATCGGTCTCACCAGTATTGCAAAAATACGGAACAATTATTCACTGAGTATAAAGAACGCTTGTAATGAGAGTTCGCATGTTTTGAAACGCGGCAGCTGAAAGCCAAGTAATGTGTGTTGACCATTCATCATAACAAGTAACTGCCAAATGACAGGAGTTTCTCGAAACTCGAGAGAAGCCTTTACGTGCGGGCTTTGGAACATCACTGATTAGATACATCACGACCCATTCCCATGCAAATCGGCAGTTCATAACGGATGAGCAAGACTGAAAATGCACACAGTGAAAACGTCATACCGCGGACACTATAACACACTATCTTCTGACATTGTCACTAAACCAGTCTCGCGTTAGTTAATAGCTTCTGGCTAGTTACCAGCAGCTGCACTGCATCTCACACCCACTCTGCATTTAGTTTGTGGAGGGAACGTAAACGATGATGGGTCATACACCCTCAGCAAAGGCACGACACACAAATTTACCATAAAAATGAATAAAATATGAGTGATAATCAGCAACCGTTTGGTTTGAGTAAATATAGTTCGGATCGGCTTGCTCAAAATGTGTCTTCCTACTGGCTGTGCTTTGGCATTACACATAAGGCGGACAAGGCCTATGCACATCTCTGATTCACTATACTGCCGTACTGAGGTAGCCAGGACTGAAGCTCTAAATGGTGCCGAGTACACACTCCACTGTGTGCACCAACACCGACACCAGTCACCACCAGCACCGCCTCTGGCGTCACCAGCAGTAGTGACGGCTGTAGGCCACGCCAGCTCGAACGCGGCACGCAGAGACAACTGTGCCGGCTCGAACGAGACACGGGCCGGCTACCTGAGCGGGGACCCCGGCCACCGCTAGTCCCGCTAACCGACTCACAATGACTCACTGATTCAGCGAGTCACTGACTCACAATCTCACCGACTCAGCGACTCACCTGCCCACAGTCGCGGTGCGCTACACGAGTCCGAACCCCTCGGTGCACTGAATGGCCTGCAGCAGTTTGTAGCGCAGTTTTTCGGCCGTCGCGTACTCTGGCAGGTCGAGCAGGTTGAAACAGGTGTGCGCCACAGGTAGGAAGGTGTCGCCTCCGCGCGCCGGCTGGATGTACAGCTTGATGGACTTCATGCCGGTGATGGGAACGCGGTCGGTGCCGGTCAGGAAGAGCAGGAACTGCTTCTTCTGCTGCAGCGTCAGCGAGTGGAACACCTGACCGAGGGGCGGCACCGCGGTCAGCAGGGGGATGAGGGCGGGGAGGGAGGGAACGAGACGGGACTGAGACTGTGGAGCATCAATCGCAAATCACGGATGAATGCCGGGCCCATCAATGCCGAACGTTGAGCGTCTCTGATACACAGCCAGGTTTCCAATGGAACAAACATCTATTATACAGAAGATGAAGCAGTGTAAATTACCCTCGATTCATTGTAATATGCAGCAGCGCAGATAAAAAGTTCCTATGCTGTTAGGCCGCTGTCATTCAGCACCACGTTTCGGCAGAACGGCACGCGACACGTCAACTGATATTTGTACTCTGGATTTATCACCACGATCGCCAAACAGCATCCAATCTGCATGGGTCACGCCAGGAGGGCACTAAGCACGCACACTGCATCGCATGGAGACGATTATTAAATGATGCAGATGTGAAGTTAGAACCTACACTCTGTAAAGACTGGAAGCATCTATCGTAAGGCGAGTGCTTATTTAGAGTTCACAGATCGATCATTATGGTATGGTAAGCATACAAACTATCCCCTGAATCCTGATCACTGTTCAGTCGCCCCATTTGCGGCATCGGCGATACCGTTTCCTTGTTTATTATTGAAATACCGGACCACTTGCATATGCCGCTCGACACTCGATGTGTGATTATACTGATGCTTTCCGGCATGATATGGGTATTAACGGTGATTCATCGGAAGTCAATCAGTCATTACTGCCGATAAATTTCCGTGCACGGTAACTATTCAGGCAGCCCAGGGAAAAGGTTATTAATATGGACTAATACTGCCTTAGCAGGCTTTGTTTGCTCACCCCTCCAACACAACACAAATCAACTAGTGGTCCTTTACTAAGCATTAGAAAAAAAAACAACAACAATGGCTCCGAATGGGACGCGTTGGTTTGGAAATCCGCTGTTCATAGCATATTATAAATAATGAATGAAAGCTATTGAATGCAAATGTCGCAAAGTATTCACCGAGCCCGTAGGGACATTTGACCGATGAGTTGGATGTGGAGGGTAACATTAGCGTCGACTGCGACAATATGAACACTAGATTGGCCGGTTCTGAGTACCCATTCTGAAGCAGGGCTTGTATCGTAGCCTACATGGACAAAATGGCCAGTCCTGTGATCATGGGACTTTGGCGGGCCATTGGCTTCTGCCAGTGTCTACGTAACGACCTCTGGCAAAAATCAACGACCCACTGTGGTGCAGTTCTCCATGTAAGACCGGCAACGACACGAAGTAGTCAATACATCGGTAGGCCGCGCGTTCCCGCGACAGACCACGCTGCAAAGTTGGGCGGACCGCGATTGGCGAGCGTACCTACAGTTGTGTAGAAGTTCATGACACGCACATTTGTCCAGCAATAGTCCAGCTCCTGACGAATGAGTGTGTCATTTGATGGCACAGGCGACCGTAGCGGCGTGACCGGTCCTCGGTTAGCATGCAACACCTCCGAATGATGTTTGAGCGCTAAAATCTTAATAACGAGACATTATGCCGCACACTCATTTAGATTTTTATTTTTAGGAACTCATTTAGGAATTTAGAAAGTTCACATTAAATATAAGACACGAGGCACCGTTTCCGGTAGAGCTGATCTGATAATTTATTCATTCGTACTTGGACATACTTGGACTTTGGACATTCGTACGTAGCCAAACTTGGAAGGTCGCTCAGAATAGTTATTATGCCCAGTTTCCAACAAATGCACGCCAAAAAGGATAAATGTGAGCCTCGGGACCGCAGGATAGCTAGGCACGGAATAACAAGACGCCTCAAGGAGCGCTATATTGACAAGATACTAAGCCGAAACTCGGGCAACCCAGTCATGAACACGTCATAGTATGTGTGCCCAGTATGTCCCTCAGCACATCCCTATTAACACCTGCCCGGCTAGGCCACCCGTTTAGGGCCCACTAGCTCGGCTCCCCGCTACCAGGGCCCACCCGTTCCCTAGCCCTCCCCCGCAGCTGCTCCGCTCGACTCACCTGCCAGAAGAGCTTCACGGGCGGCGAGTCTCTCTGGTAGCCCTCGCGGTACTCGGCGTTCTGCTCGAACGCCTGCCAGTCGTAGTTTTCGTCTCCGATGACGAGCGTCATGAGCTCCGGCGCCGTGAACAGCTGCAGCACCTTGGAGCCGCAAACCTTGTAGAAGCCCTCGTGGAACGCGTGGTACTGCTTCCGGATGGACGTGTTGAGCATGTGGTCGATGTACAGGTCGACGTACTCGTGTTTGTTGGACTGGTTGACGGCGATTTTCGAGCCGCCCGGCTTCAGCTCGATGGTCTGCACGTGTCCGAACGTCTCGCGGGTGACCTCGAACGTCAGACACATGGTCTCCTCGAGGTCATCTCCTGTATAGCTGAGGACGTCCGAGAGAGAGCGAGCCGTCATCGGAGAGAGGCCGGCCAGGTCGTCCAGCGAGAGCGGCTGGTCGAGCAGCTTGCGGTAGAGCGCCAGCGGGAAGGGCAGGTTGACGATGGTGCTGTTGTAGATGGCCAGGCCGCAGACGATGCCGATCAGCAGGTACATGACGTCCTCCTCCAGCGAGTCCGGGTTGAACCAGATGGTGTTGGTCTCGCCAAACTCACTAAACATGCCGTACTTGGGGTCGAGCAGCTCCCGAGTCAGCACTAAGAAGAACTCCTTGCGCACGCCGCCTGCGTCCTCTCCCTCCTCGCCCTCGAAGCGGACCCGCAGCGGCTTCTTGAGGTCGTCCTGTGTCAGCTGCCACAGCTGCTGGAGGGTGTCCTCGACCAGCCGGCGGCGGCTGACGGTGAGCTGCAGGAACTGTCCGCTGCTGACGCGGCCCGTCAGCAGCGCCGCCACCTGCTGGTGCGCCGCCAGCTCCATGGCCGAGCGCATCTGTAGCAGCGCGTCCGTCTGCAGCAGCTGCGTCTTGGCCGCTGCGTCGAACACAAACGGGAAGTGGCAGAAGTAGCGGTCGCCGCCGGCGCCGCCCGACGCCAGCTGCCAGCCCACGTAGTCGAGCGGCACGCTCACCAGGTCGGTCAGCTCGGGCATGTAGAACGACTCGTCGGTGACGGCGCCGGACGGCGGCCCGGGCCCGGCGCCGGTGGGGGTGGTGGCCGGGGTAGTGGTCGGGGTGACGGCCAGCGCCGGCCGGCCGCGGCCCGCCGCCGGGCCCCTCGGCTGCTCCAGCAGCGCGCCGTGCAGCCGGCGCAGCACGCGCAGCGTGGCCTGCAGCCGGCCGCCCAGCCGCCAGCTGCCGTCCGAACACTGCGTCAGCGTGTCGGCGCGCTTTATCAGCCGCAGCACGGTCGCCTTGAAGACGCCGATGGTGGCCAGCAGTGGCGGCGCCGGCAGCTGCCGCAGCCAGCCGCTCAGCACGGCCCAGTCCAGCTCCGAGACGGCCAGCAGCGCGTCCCCGAGAGGCTGCGCCAGCTGCTCCAGGCCCGGCCAGCAGAGCAGCACCAGCAGCGCGCGCAGCGCCTCCGGGTCGGCGGGCCGCGGCGGCAGCGCGGCCGGCACCGCCGCCAGCCGCGCGTGCACCACCTCGGCGAACGGCTCGCTGGTGACGCCGTACAGGGTCTGCATGGCGCGCTGGCAGGCGGACAGGTCCAGGTTGGGCTGCAGCGAGGTGCAGACGTGCCGCGGACCGGCCGGAAGGAACGAGCCGCTCAGACATGCCACGCTGCCGAGCGCCGTCTCGGCGAACTGTAGCAGCCGGTCGCGCCGCTCACAGTCGGACTCTGAGCCCGAGGAACTGGAGCGCGCCGCCTCGCGGATGGCGTCCGCCTGCGGCGCGGTCAGCTCTAGGATCTGGGAGCCGGCCGGCCACTGGCGGTCGTCACACGCCTCGGCCGAGTCCGGTGAGCCGGGCAGACGCACCGCGAAACTCTGGTGGCCGCCGCAGAAGAGCCGCAGCGGCCCACCGCCGCCCGGCCCGTCCTCACTGCCGGTCCCCTCTGCAGTCCGTGTCCACGGCCCGGCCACAGTCACCGGCGTGCGCGCCAGCGGAGTGTCCGGCACCCCCAGCTGACCTGAGCCGCCCAGTCCGAACGCCACCACCTTCCCGCCGGCCGCGCCGCCGGCCGACACGTAGGCCAGCGTGTGCTGGCGGCCGCAGATCAGCTGCGACACGGCACTGCCCATCAGCTCGATCACCTGGCGCGGGTGCACCTCGTTCGTCTTCCCGCCGTGCCCCAACTGGCCGTACACGCCGGCGCCGAACGTGAACACGGCGCCCTCGCGCGTCAGCGCCGCCGAGTGGTTCTCGCCGGCGGCCACGTGTCGCACGCGCTGCGTGCCCAGGCCGCGGATGGCCACCGGCGTCGGCTGGTCCTGCTCGCTGCTCAGACCGAGCTGGTGCAGCGCGTTCCGTCCCCAGCCGAGCACGCGGCCGCACTTGGTGACGGCCAGGCAGTGGTGGCCGCCGCAGACCACGCGGCCGAGCGGCAGGCCGGCCAGCGCGGCCACCAGGCGGGGTTGGGAGACGGGAGGGCCGCCCAGCGTGCCCTGGCCCAGCTGGCCGTGCTCGTTGGAGCCCCACGACAGCAGCTCGCCATCTGTCGGCAGAGGCGGCAAACTGAAGTTCAGCCGGCGTCTGTCGGCACAGGGGTGGACGTGTGTTCAGCGGGGAAACTGTTCTTCAGACTGTGTTAGAGAGCCAACCGTTTTACTCTTGCATTTACTTTACAAGCTATTTCAATGTAAGTATTGATGACATTTTTTGCTGAGGACTAATTAATGGATGGAAACATCAGCACGCAGTCCCACGGCACCCAGTCTGAGCGCAGACCCGCCTCCGGTACGAGTCCTACCGTCTGTCAGGACGAGGCAGTGCGCCTGTCCGCAGGCAGCCTGTACCACCCGTTTGGAGACGAGCGCCCTCAGCTGGCGCGGCCGCTGGATAAACTCGGTCGGGTCGCCGGTGCCTGCGGGACAGAGACGGACACAGGTCGCTCAGCTGGGCTGGGGCACAGTGATAGAGAAAGAAAACGTGTTGTTCAGGGCGAGGGAACGAAAATTAAACACGATTCAATGAATGTAATGTCTATAAAAATTGCACGCCCCACACCCCCCTCACCCATGACTAACTTAACTTTAGCACCTACCACCGATTATTATAACAATAAGAAGCATAGTTTTAACAGTTGTCCTCCCCCGGCCTCCCCCTTACTGAACTGTCCGTGTCGACTGTCGCCCCTCAGCTCAGTTCTGCGCTCATCCTCCTTACCGAGCTGCCCATGCCGGTTGTCACCCCAGGAGAATAGCCCTCCCCAGCGGGTGACTGCCAGTGAGAACTGATCCCCGGCGGCCACCTGCGCCACCGGGTAGTTTTCCAGCCTCTCCAGCAGCACTGCGGAGCGGCGAGCAGAACACACGGCCACAGCGCGGCTCTGGTGAGGCACAGTGCCTACGCATGGTTCACCATCTGCTGGGCTTATGAGTGTGTTAGCTGCTTTACACAATTACACGTGTCATGCAAATGATTTGTCAGCAATCAGCATCCTGATCTTCTGCAACACTAGCAATGACACTTAACAAGCCTAAGGGCATAACGATAGGTACCTATACAATACCAGACTTTAACGTTTTACAAAACGTCCGATTCACACGCTACCAGCCGGTTAAAATCGTACACCGGAAATTTAACGGTAGATATTGACGGTGGCGGGTGGTCAGATGCTGCCGCCCGCTGGTGGACTTTGGACGGTACCTGGCCGCGTGGTCTGTCCGCTGTGACCCAGCTGACCGCGCTCATTGTTGCCGCACGTGAAGACGGACCCCTCAGCCGATAAGAACACCGTATGGTTGTATCCGCAGGCCACTGCAGCACGCAGACATACACTGTCGGCCTCAGCTGGTCATATCGGCATACTAACTTACTGATATGAAACGTGATAAATCTCACACAGTCTGACAAAAATGGAATCACACATCTCACAAGAAAACCATGCTACTGTGACAACCAACACTTCAGATTCATTTTAAATTAAGACACTTTGATAACTTGACGCTCAGGTATGGTGCAGCCACCAGGTCCAATTTGAGTGTCTGCAAGGACCGACCTACCCTGGACAATCTGAGTACCGGCCGGCAGGGTGGCCAGGTGGCGAGGAGTGCGCACTTGCTGCTCCTCAATGCCGCCAAGTCCCAGCTCACCACTGACCGTGCCACCCCAGCAGTACATACTGCCTATGTCACACAGTTGTCAGTACACCACTGGGGACAGAAAACCAGGTCAGAGCTCGCCAAACCAGCTAGATATCACAGCAGTGTGAGCCAATACTGTTCCAGAGGTTGTCCAGGGGTTGATGGTCTATGGGTAGAAATGAACAAAGATACAGGATAAGGAACTTTTACATGTAAAAACCGCATAAATTTGGTGATTGTATTTCGCCAAAACATTATGCGACTGCCCTGCGCCAAAAAAATTCACCCGCCGCCATGCGCTCAATTCGGCGCATGCGAAGTTGCGCCGGACGTGCGCTGAAATTTTCAGCACAATCCCGCCACTGCGCCGGACATATTCGGCATGACGTGTATTTTTTTCAGTCTGGCCTGCAATGGGTTGTCACGTGACAAGTTCAAAAGCCTTGATCAACTCTTCTTCTTCTTCTCCTGCATCCCACCGCCAACCCACTCAGGGGGGCGGCGGCGCAGGCGGGTCGAGCGGCGGCTCGGTCCGCCCGACATCCTCGATGAAGGCGACGACCTTCGCCGCCGGGCCGCCGAGGACGTCGACCAGGCGAGGGGCGACACCCCAGCGGCGGCGGCGGGCCGCCTCATAGGCCGGACAATCGGTCAGAAGGTGCGCCACGCTGTCGGGCTCCCCGCACGCGGAGCATTCGTCGTCGGCTGCCAGGCCAATCTTGTAGAGCGTGTCGCGGGTCAGCGGTGATGTGCCGGTCCTCAGCTGGGACAGCGTCACCGACCCCCAGCGCGCCAGGGAGTCGTGGCCAGGCGTGGGGTCCGGGTGCGGGTGGGCAGCGGTTGCCCTCCGTCGCGACAGCTCCCGGACATGGCGCGTGACGGCGGCCCGCGCACTCGACAGGTCGATCGGTGCGCTGTCTTGGTCGCCCGCCGTGGCCTCGCCAGCCAGGCGGTCGGCGGTCTCGTTGCCGTCCAGCCCGGCATGGCCTGGCACCCACTGGAGCACCGTCTCGGAGAAAAGACTCTCCCCAGGCACCTTGTTTTCAGATTTCAGTCTATCGGTGCCCACTGATTTATTCAGACAGAATCCAAAAAATAGTAGGTACATCCATTGCATATCAAAATTGAGTTATTTTAATCATAGGCGTCGCCAGAGATTTTCGGTTGGGGAGGGGGGGGCAAAATCAACTTTTGTGTTAAAACTTGCCTTTCCCCAGTCTTTACTCACTCGTTTTACATATCATTCGACGCGCAATGGTGCGAGGAATCCGATGGTGACAAAGGTTTTCTTCTAGCTATGACATGTATTTTTTTTTTTACAGAAAAATTCGAAATTTTGAAATTTCATGACAAAAACGACTGGTAGAATTATAGTATATAGTGGCTGCGATTGCGGACGCACTGCAGTGGGCCCCTGTGTAGACGCTCGACGCTCATGATCATTACCCAGAAAAAGATGAAAAACGCTCCATTTAATCGGATCACCCTGCTAAAACCTCCATTCACGCATGCATGCAGAGGTTTTACGTGAAATGCATAGGACCTATCCCAGCCACCGATCGTAGCTAAGTTGGGCATTCGGCGGAGAGTGAATGTCGGAAGTGACAATCGGAAGTAATTCATTTTTGCTCAAGTGAGAGGAAGTGTTTTGTTCACTCGAGTGTGAACAAAAGTTTCTCGTTTTTCGTGTGAAGGGAAGCGCTGCAAACGCGAACAAAAAATGTTAAACGGAACCAAAAGTTACGCACGGCATAGCGGCAAGGGATCCCTTAGAGATAGGTTTGGGACTTCCAGGCCATTTCAGGCCACTCAGGGTCAGTGCTGACTCTCAGAAGCATGCTTAGGATCCCGGAGATCGGCGTGGGTCACCTCAAATATTTACGTGTACGTGGTGCTTTAGGGCTTTCCGAGCCCAAGGTGGGGCCCTCAGAAGCCAGTGTGGGCGGCGGGAGCTAAGAGACCAGGCCCAGGGTGAGCCTGGAGCCCTCGGATAACAGTGTGAACCCTCGGGGTCTGTGTCGAATCCCTAAGGACCTTACGTAGGGACATAATAAACATGTGTTGCGGACCTCAGAGTGACACGTGAGCTGTAACCCCTCAGATATGCCGGCTTGGGGTTAGCAAAGTCTGTCACCTCAAAAGTTTGGCTGAACTATCAGAGGCCAGGTAAGGTTCTCGGAAATGTTCGAAGGCTCAAAGATCCCTGTATGGGCCCTCAGAGAACATGGACACCAGTGGGATTTTCAGAGGCCCGTTTGGGCCCTCTGAAAGCTTCTTTAGGGCTCAGTGGAGCTCCTTAGGAGCCTTTGTTTAAAGCAGGCTCATGAGCCCTGCGACACTTGTACGGTAATTGAGCCTGTCGCAGACATTTGACGAGAGTTGAGAAAGGCCCCGAAGATTTCGTTTCACGCTTTGAGCGAAAATTGTGTCAGCAATCCAAAACTTATGAAAATCAGCTGTAAAATGTAATAAAGAACGAACTAGGAACATGAAATGAATCACAGCATTGACATTTCCGGGTCTGGACTCGGAGTTTTGAAGATTTTGGCGACTGCGAGTCAGACTCTGATTTAAACTGCACGCTCCAGCCGAGTCTGGCCTCACAAGTCACAGACATTCTCAGAAAGGTACCCCCATTTTTCCCGACTCCAAAATCTCATCGAATCTGTATCGATTCCCTGAGATCGTCCGAGGTTGGGGGGGCAAGCTGCCCCGCTTGCCCCCCGTGGCGACGCTAATGATTTTAATAAATAAAAACTCACTAGGATCAAAGTTCAAAATTATAGACACATACCTGAGGTGATCTATGCAGCGCTGTCAAAAATGTCAAGCCTTCCTTTTGCCTCAATCTTGAATTTCTGGTTGCAGGTTAGTAGGTAGGTAACTAGATCAAGATGGAAACTAGGTACCTACCTACTGGTTACAAAGCATTGCACTTCTTCCTGTTCATGAAAGCTGAAGGAACTTCCTCAAGGTATTTGTCCTCAGAATCCCCACTTTTCACCCCATTTTCTACAACAATAATCAATATCAATTGTATATAAAAACACTGAGCGATATTAGCAATATCCAAGCCGCAAGCCCTCGATATCAATATTGTGCCAGCGACAGCTTCCTGCATATCTGGCGCAGTTGTCACAATAAAGATGTTCTAAAATTTGTCCTTGAGGATGTTTGATGACGACCTTCTTATATCGACCAATCAAATCTATCAAATCTTCCTAAGCAAGCAGATGAACAGCGCCTTTTTACCCCTGCGCCGATTATGTTGAACACAATCGTCTTCGACTTGCTTTTTTGACTTGGGGAAAGATCAAGGCAATCAAGATCAAGATTGAGAAGTGAGAAAATAGAATGTTGCCTGTTGGAAGCGTATAGATTAGGAATGGCCTCATTTCAGTCATTTTTACATACATTGAGTTCAGTACATTTTGGGACTGTATAATCTCATGTATCATGTATCATGTATCATGTATTACAACAATCACGAATGCCGGTTGGCCCTGGTGATGTTAAATCTGGTTCACACATCATTAGATTGATTCATTCTGCATTACTCATGAGCAATTTCAATTACAATCACGTTTACGATTGTAATTGTAATCTCATTGAAAGCCACGAGTATTCTTGTAGTGAACCAGGGATCCGCGTAAGCAGCATTCGCAATTTTCTTGAGTAGAACTTCAGCAGGACTGTGGTGCATGTGCAGAATTAAGATTCTAATTGATATAGCCAAAAATATGGTCATATTCTTAAAGAGAAAGTGAAGCTTATTTATTGCTAATTGCTATTTTTGTCTGTGCCTGTCAAAGGTCAATAAGGAGGGGTTACAGCTTTGGACCCTAGGGCTGTTCACGGACCCTGTGTGCGGTCGGACCGCACACAGGGTCCAAGCTCCGCCCACTGCGTCCCTACGTCAGCCTTCCGTCACCGCACACAGCGACCGCTGTGGCCGGTCGGGACTGGCCACAGCGGACCGTCCACCGCACGCAGCCGTGACGTCAGAGCCGCCTACCCATCCCCTACCCCCACGCCTGCTGGACGCACCGCACACACCGCACGCAGCAGTGTGCGGTGCCCGTGAACACCCCTCATGAATATTGAGTTGCGCCCCTATGTTTCTCAAGCTTATTGGCATTGTAAGGCCAAATAATCTACATTCAGCAATCAGCATTGTTTTGGTAACCAGAGCGAATAAATGTGGACCCTGCTGTGGAGTGGACCGCCCTCTATGTTATTGCCTGCTGTGTGGCGGCATCTACCCAAGCTCAGCTTTATTCTTTCCTTGACAGGTGTCGCTAGCAGCGTGATGAATCGATGATCTGGCAAACGACCTTCAACGAATCGCTGGCGATGACGTCACAAATCCAAACAGGCCGGGCGAGTGGAGTACCGTCTGTGTGACAGCGGCGGTGCTCGAGGGGTGACGCGCCCGAGACGGACGGCCGGAGGGTCAGACGAGACAGTGCTGGCGTTGGCGACCGCGGCCGCGCGGCGCCTGGGAATGGACGGCGAGTGGGGATCGCTGCAGAAAGCCATCGTCCATCGCTGGGGCTCTGGCAGCCGCGCACGGCGCTGAGCGGGGTCGGACGGACGTCGGAGCAGTCGCCAATAACGGACCGTGCGAGGTAAGTGCCGGCTGAACCCGCCGCTAACGACTGTGTTTCGTCGTGTGCCTGTACCACTCGTCACCAGCGACCCGTGTGGGTCTGTCCCTGTCCGTTTTCACCCAGCTCCGGTCGCGCTGGGCCGGTTTTCAGGCCCAGCCCTGGCGGGCAGTGCGCAGGAATTCCGTTATTGGCGGCTGGCCGGCCGGGCGGGCGGCGGGCGGGCCGCCGCTGCGCCGACCGGCCGGGCGGCCCTCGCTCTGCCGGACACCCCGATAGCGCCGCCGCAGCGCCGGCCGTTTATTTATCCCAGACGGTGACGTCACGGCCCGGCAGCCCGGCGCCGCAGCGGGCCCGGGGGGGGGGGGGGTGACCCGCCGCGTCACCACCTGTGACGTGCGCTAGGTACGGCCGTTTTTTGGTGCACAGCTGTGGCGTGGGGACGGGGGTGACGTGGCCCCGGGTCCTCATGGAGTGAATGTGAGCGGCGCTACGTACCACGGGCTGTCGAGAAACGCCGCGATGTCATAGTGAAGAAACGTAGCAACATCTCTTGAAAAGAAAATGAAAAAGTGTACTGCGGATTCCCCCACGCCTAATCCCTCACATCCTCGACCCCATCGAGGAGGGTCGACAGGTTCTCTGAGAGTTGAACAATGAACATTGATACGATGAATCACTGGTCCTAAATACCGCGGCGACAGATACTGCCGCTCTCCCAGAGTCGCGATTACGCGTGCTTCTATCGGCAGCGAACATCTACCGATAGGCTGACCTCAGATTTATTTGAAGCCCAGGAATGCTGATCCTAAGAACCGCTCTGGTGGAGCTCCAGTACATTCACAGACTTCAGTTCATTGTAAGAGATGTTATATTCGCTTTCCAATCTTTGACTTTTCACTCTTCAGAACGCCAAGGGCCCAAGGAGATCTGTGTAGTGGATACCAGGCTTTGCTGGTCAGGTGACAACAAGAACCACCCAAAGCTCAAAGCTGGGGCTGCATATGCGCTCCAGCTCTGAACCTGTATGTAAAATCCGGGCAGCATCTGTCATAACATGTATCAATAGGTTCAGTGTGTGGATGTAATCCCGGCTTTAGACGGTATAGGTAGTCAGGTAGGCAGGCAGCTAAAGCCGCCGCCCCACTTGTGGGCTCCCGGCTCTGACTGCGCGGCTGACGGCTGCGCAAGAAGGGAAGTTCAGTTCGAAAAGCTTGCTCACTTCATAGTTGACTTTCTCGTCTGCTCGTTCGCAGTCGTTTGGCGTTTGCATGTTATATCGTGTGATGTCCATTGGCCACTGTTGGTTTTTATTGATGCCCCTAAATGCCCTCTGAATCCGCCAGTGATTGCCAACCTTTTATGTCAATATTGGCTCATTGAAAGCGAACCAGTATGACGGAGCGCATGTGCAGTAAGATAAGCTCGTACGGTTAATGATTCGTAAGGCCAATTACCTACTGTCAGGGGAGGTATGTAAAATCATCCGTCACCTACTTGGTAAACGTTTCTTTACCTACACTGCTCGCCGAAGTATGCGGCTTAGTTTCCGACCGCTCAACTCTGGGTTCTAAAGAAACCGGAGCTAGGTTAAAGCCGCTAAATGCAATTACTGAATGGAGGCTGCTGGTCAATTTTACATTGAGTTTCTACGAACTGAAATCATGCCGGAGTGGGTATTGATCGGATTTTCGTGAATCGGTCAAGCCACATCCAGTTCTGGAGCTCAGAATGCCAATGTGCTCTCTCTGAGCTCTGACAGAGTCGGGATTTGCCTCCTCAGTCCGTGGTGCGCGCCTATCTCGGCCGCTCGGGTCGATGTGTTTAGCGCTGTCCGCCATGTGGACAGGTTATCGCTATCTGACCGCTGCAGATGCGCCGCGCCGCACAGCCGCCATTGGCGCCATTTTTGCTCGCTCGGAGTCTCTGCGGTTAGGATGTCATGCGGCCGTCCTTCGGAGAGTTGGTCCGTCTGATCAGCGCCGCGGCGCTGCTGGCGGGTCGAGCGGCGCGGATCCTCTCCGGGCAGCGTTACCAGAGCGGCCGGCTGGCACCTGAGCAGCCGGGCCGGCCCGGGCCGCACCACATCCGGCTTGTAAGCGGCGGATCAGTGGCCGCTCTCACCTCGCTCTCGGCTGTGCAGGGTTCGGCCCGGCCCGGTCTGGTCTGGTCTCGTTTGGCGGCGTCGCGCGCACCTCAGTGTGCTGCTCATGGTAGTGCTGCAGTTGGAGGAGGTAGGAGACCCATCTTTGATTAAGACAGTGCGTGGATCTGTGGTAACTGTGTGCGTTTCTCAGGAAAGTCTGCGGAGGCTCCACCATGTCAGACGTATGATCTTAAAAGGAGGATGAGTACCATCGGCAAACCGTGTGCGCAAGTGCGACTTACTTTTGATATGGTATCTGCCATCTGGTATGTAACAAAAGAATCTCTCGCATTAAGGTCTCCAAGATCGACTGATGACTCCGTTTTTCGGCTCTGCCAGGCACCAGGAACCAGATGGTTAATCCCCGACATAATCCGGCTCGGAGTGTGAGCATGCACTCGGTCCGGCGAGCGCGGGCCGGGACGGAAAACGGGGCGTGACCTGGGCTGGCCGGGCAGCGGCTTAGCGTGCTCCACGGCGCCGAGTTGGGCCGTGTTGGACACGGTGAAGAAAGTGGCGCCGGCCGTGTCGGCAGGAGATGCGCCGTTGACGAGCGGGCCGGTCAGGCTGTGTCACGACTGGGCGAGAGTGGGAGATGGCGCCGCGGATACGGACAGCTCCGCCGTCGGTGAACTGCGCGGCGGGACTGGGGTCCGCCGGCGGTCAGAGGTCCCCCTCAATGACCGGCGCCCGGGGCGTTCCGTCTGGGCGCCGCGGCGCCACGCTCCCGGCGCCCGGAGCCGTGGCCTTGCGGCGCCCCGGAGTCGCGCCCGGGGACTCTGAGCGGCGCCGGCGGCCACGCGCCGGCCGCGCCATCCGTGCCGCTATCGAGGGAGTATACAAACGGGGCGGAGGTTTGCAGAGCAAACTGTTTGCACGCTGCTGTCGCGACGCTGCCGGCGGGGCTCCCAGCTCCGGTGGCTCCGGCGGGGCTCCTCCACCCCGTGTCCGGTCCGCGCGCCGCCGGATCAGCGGTCAGCTCGGCCGCTGTCCGCGCCCCTGCTCTGCCGGACAGGTGCCGGGCAGGCACGGCGCTCCCGGCCTCTGCCCGACCCCACCCGGCGTGCACTGGCATACCGTGTGTGCGCTGAATGACTGCTGGGTGTGCAGGGCGGACGGTAGCCGCTGCGCGCCGCCCCGCCGCACACAGCTGCCACTGGCGGGCAATGTTGGTGATGGTGCTGATGGTGATTGTTCCGGTGGTGATGGTGGCGGTCCTGTCGTTTGTGGCAGGTGCACCTCACCCCCAACACTTCCGGGCAGTCCCGAACGCCGCGAGAAACCAATGCTCATGAGAAGACATCGTCAGAGAGATTCGTGAGACGGGACCGCCACTCGGCGAACCGTCAACTGCGAAACTTGGCCGGCGAACTTATGGCATGGGCGCCGAATCGTCTGGCCACCGCCAGGCTCCGCCGCCAAACTTGACCTCTGAACTTCTGGTAGATTTGTGGAAACGACATGCTATTTTCTGGTGGTATTGATTGAGACTGAAAGTTTGCTTCTCAAATGTCAGCCACCGTCGGTGACTTCCCGTAGCACAGCTCCCACACGAGCTCTTGAAGCTTCTGAAGCAGTGATTACCCTATTCATGCTATTGTTTTCGTCCATGGCCACTGTTCCTTGCCGAGCTGTACCTTGTGTTACCCGAACGGGTGATGGGGAATATGCCACCAAAGGCTGACCCCATTGATGTTCAGGTGCCGCGGCAGCGCTGTGTGCCTGTTCCTTCGATGTGACTCCAGAGCTTCACTGTCCTGCCATCCCCACAGGTCGCCTCATCCCGCCCGGCCGTTTCATGAGCGATCGGCTGGTGACCCCAGCACCCATCAGTCCCGGGACATCAGCTCGCCAGGAGCACCGGTGGCGTGCTACCGTCCGCTCGTGCCCTCCGTCCGGCCGCCCAGTCCGCTTCAATAAGACCAAGGCTTTCGGCGAACGCCATCAATGGTTTCCGGGAAGGCAGATTGAGCGCACCGCCGCGCCGGTTGCACGCGTGTATCTCGCCGTCCGGCCGCTAGGGGCGCTGGCGGCGGCGGCAGGAGCATGACTGCTGACGGCCGGCCGGCCGGGCGACAGGCGGAGGGCCATGCCGGCGCCGGACCGACCCGGACCGGCCCGTGCCATAGCACCGGACGGCCGGGCCATCAGTCATGTGCCTAACGATGACTGTTGTAATCACTTTCACGGCGCAGTCCTAATCGTTGTAAAACGGATGCTTGCCGTTCCCTGACTTCCTCTTCTGATCCTCACTTCTTTGATCTCTCGCAGCCTGTTTTTCTTATCTTTTCCCGATGGTACTGGATCCTTCTTCCTCTGCGCCTCTGCCCCATTCCGACGAGTCTTCCATTCATAATCAACACCTTCCCGTAACTATCCGGCTGCATTATGTATGCATTATGCATTAAATACGCTGGGTGTTTACTACTCTAGGTGACTTTTTTGCTGCTTATTTTCGTATTTGCTAAAAATCTTTTTTCATTTATTCCGGGTTCCGACTGTCGATGTGAGCGACACAATTTTCATGGGATTGCGTACAAAGTAGCCATCCAGACGTTTACATGCAGGAAACGTGTCACTTGTCAGTATTACAAAGCCGACTGATGGGATCTTGTTTATGTTATGCATCGGAAGTATCTTCTATTTCATTCTCTTTGTTTCTGTGTTTTTCTCCTGCGCTTCCCCGAGCTGGCCGCTATCCCCCTCCCCCTAACGAGCTACCAGCTCGGCTTACCAGATCCCTCCACTTTACGTTCCAGCGTCTCTCTCTGTGACATTCCGCGAGTCGCAGAAACAACCTCGCGGCCGGCCGAGCGCTCAGTATTGACCGCCCTGAGACCTGACGTTTCCCTGTACTCTGCTCTGCACCAGCTGGCTACCTCCCCGCGCCACGCGCTGGCCGCGTGAGTGCCGTTTTTACGTGCATTTGGAGCAGCAGACCATGTGCGATCAAGCGCACAGGGACAGAGTGGCCGGCGCCGCAGTAAAAGAAAATCGCCACTGTGACGGCCGAGTGAAGCGGCCGAATGGATAGTGTGCGGTGGTCTTTAGCGGGAGTGACTGACGGAGCTGTGTGAACCGCGCTGTGCCGTGCCGGGCCGGTGTGAAGCGCCCGCCGCACTCCGAGCCAGGCCGAGCGGATCAGCCGTTCGCAGAAATGATATGTATCAGGCAGGCCGTGTTGCCTGCCGCGTCCGTGGCGCCGTTCTTGGGACCGCGGCTCAGAGACATTGGCGCGCGGTACAGTACCGGGTACCCACCTCCGGTACAAACGGTACGGTACCGGTGCAGGCTCTGAGACGGAACGCCCCCCCCCCCCGCTCCCCTCCTCCCAGGCCACGCAGAACACGCAGAAAGATAATATTAGCTTCGAAAGGCCGCTCCGTTCACCAATACCCTGGATGCCGAAGTAGAACGCGCTTCTATGAGCCAGGCTGCATCACTCTGGTCGCCATAGCAGCTTGATACGCGGAAATGAGTTCAAGGCCTTGCCTTATTCATTCGCTATTTGTTTCACGGTCTAGAGCATTTGCAGCTCTATTTATAGTGCATATGACATGCGGTTGGATACGTGTGATTTTGTTTCATATGCGAATTTGATTTCCCCCCTTCCACTGCTCTGTCTCCCTGCTCTACGTGACTTTTCCGAAGTTCGAGTTCTACCTGTTAGATATCACCTTCAACCAGTGCGGTAACCACTAACTCTTTGTGCCCCTCTTCCCCTTCCCCCTCTGAAGGGAATCTCAGACCTCGTTACCTGAACTCTCCCCCCCCCCCTCCTGCAATAGAGTAAATTGGGTAACGATCCTGATTTCCGCTGGACAGTGCACTTGCCGCCGTTTTTCTGTGTAGAAGACATAAAGACTCTTTCTGAGATTGTGGGCAGCCGTTGCCATGACTACCAGCGGACGCTCCTCGGTGTCGCAGCGCCGTCCACTTATAGCCTGGGCCCTGTTCCACCGGTGGTAGCAGCACGCTGCTATTACACGTGTCAAATTGGTTTTCCATGGAGACGTCAACAAGCCTATTCCTCCAACACTACCAGAAGTGTGACGTCAGCTCGCAAAATGGAATAGCAGCGTGCTGCTATCACCGGTGAAACAGGGCCCTGATCGCACAGCGTCTGTATTCACGGGTCTCGGCTACCGGTGGATACAAACTGTCTCGAGTCGCAGTAGGAGGTCATCAGCGACGGTCCCTTCCGCCCTGGCCCCTCAGACCCTCAGCGGTCACCAGGGGCGGCGCCACGGATTTTTGCCAGGGGTGGCAGGCCGAAGTAGGGGGCCTCTTCATAAGAGGGCCTCCTCTTCGCCTCTGGGGCCTCCTCAAAAGTGAAAATTGTGGTCGTTTGTCAAAAACAGTACGTGTATCTATTATCTGCAGTTTAAAACGTTTTCGCTTTACCAATACCAATCCCGCGTATTCGGGCAAATCCACGCAGAAGTCTATATATGGCCTTGCGCAGAAGTGGCTTTTCCTTGCCTAGAGTCAATGGTAAAACAAATGATACAATGATGGGACTGCTCCACACGTTACAGACGCGGTACGAACTAACCTTCATAAAAACGATAAAAATACCTAAACAAAATATGATAAAAGTGACCATGGCAGTGCATTACTAGTTACTACTATACTGCCTATTTCTCACTTGCCTGATAGCATAATTAAAACGACCGATTGACATCGTACGCTGCGCATTTCAGCTGGCAGTTGGTTGTATAGCATCGGGCCATAGTACAGAAATCGGCGCCTCCCAGCCTCCGTCCTGACAGGTGGCAGTCGCAGGTCGTCACCCTGGCGAGTGCTCCGAACTCGTGTATCACGGTTTGCTTGGATAAAGGATGAAAGTGACACTGGTGTATGGTATTTGATAATTTTGTGAGTAATGCAGGCGTATGATATTTGAATAGATCCTCTGCATCGAGCCATCCCAGCGCCCTCCGAACGTCTGCAGAATGGCTGAACTTCCTTCTACCTGAGACGACACGAGCGGCAAAGTTGATCAATGATCACCTTTTGAATCCGTTAGCAAGATTCTTCCCGCTGCCGCTGCCGTACATAGGGAGGCAATAGCGGACGCGGGAGGGAGGCAATAGCACCAGGGCGGTTACAATGGCGGGCAAGATCTCGGCCGGAAGGTAATGACGTAGGTATGTGCGACAGGCCAATGCGGATCCCGAAGCATTTACGCGTAATTTCTTGTACATAAATGGGCGTCCCAGGAAAGATGATGATCAAAGATCACCCCCAGATTTTTGCTTCTAATACGGGTTATATTGTACGCTCGCGGAATTTCACCCCGAGAGGTGTAACGTTCCGGCTCCGCAGTTTTTGTCTACTGCCAAGAACAATCAGGTGAGTTTTGTCGAATTTGCGCGGAACCAAAGGTCGAGAGAAAAGAGGGCCTGCTCTATGCGCCAGATCTGACAGGGCTGTCTTGTTGCCACAGACCATGACCTGGGTGTCGTCCGGCACCAACGGTCGCACACGAACAAGCTGAGGTTATTTGAAAAGATAGTCGCTTCCGAATAACAAAGGCGTTTTCCAAAGTTCGGCACTAGGTCCCCTCTTAGTATATAAGAGCGGTTGCAATCTGCCTGTTACCAGAGACGTCAGTGAAGCTGACGCTCTGTGTGTGGTTCTGCAGAATGAAGGGATGCGGTTGCTAAAGCGCCAGGTACCCCAGGTTAATGATGCAAACGCCCACGTGCCACTAAGCTCCACTTATGAATAGGGCAATACAGGCAATACATATAAGCCCCCCCCTCTCCACAATTTTTTGTCTGAACTCTCATTATTATGCCGTTGCAATGAATGAAAACGGTCTGGAAAATTCGGAGCGCACTCCCTTCCCCCCACTCAACAACTTTTTTAACCATACATTGGCCGGTATATGGAAAGATATGGGTTGAAAATTGCGGAGTGCACCTCGTCCCCCGCTCAACAACTTTTTGCCTACAGAAAGCGGCCTTGTACCAACGTTTAGCCCCCTCCCCCCCCCCCAAAAAAAAACGGAGCTCTGGATCCGCCAGTGGCACAGGGGCGTCCTTTATGGCCGCACAGTTGCCTTCTGTGTAGGAACAGGGCAGGGTGTGGTTTTGTATAGGCCTGGTAGGGCCCGAGCCCCGAACCCTACCGATGTTTATTTGGGTCCTATCAATGTTCCCTGAGCCCTGCCAATATTTTGTCAGCCATCACTTGATAACGAAGTAAAACGAAACAATAAGCAAATAAGCACATTATGTATACACTATACATCTAAGGTTCTAACCACGGTAAGCATATGTAGCTGGAAATGAGGTGTGTCCCATGGGCTCAAGTCCTTTTTGGATACCAAGATGCTCGAAAGACCAGTGGTTTTAGACGGCCCATGGCTGCCTCTGAGCGCCGCACGCCGCGCGACGGCCTCTTTAAAATCCAGGTCCGTCTCCAAAACCAGCCTCTAAAGGCCCTACACCGACTTCGGAGGGTGCCGCGATGCTTCAGAATAGGCAATATTGATCTGAGAAGGTCCTATACTCTGATTCCCGAGGGTCCAGCGCCAGGTCCTTTCCGCATCAGATTACGAAAACTTAAACTTCTCATCCTTTTATTTTAGCAAGCAGGTCTCTCATCGTAATGTTTTGAGATCTCGTTAGTTGTCGAACCCTTCACTCGGCATTGGCCTTCAAAACCTTCCCTGGTCCCTTTCAGCACAACCATCCTTTTTAGTTGGCGTGGGCCTCTGTTAGAATGGCCCGTGTTCCGCTGACATAACTAATTTGCCTTTATAACTGCACGTTTTGTGCATCGGGTCCCGTGAGGGCCTAGATTTCGAAGATTAAAAAAAGATTCTAATTTGTCTTGTCAGTGATCAAGGTGGAAAAATAAGTGGCCGAAATCCGATGAGAAAGGCAGATTTGGGGATACCCTACCTTGGTGGACCCCCGTCACATATGGTCGTCCACCGCCTTGCACAGCGGCCTCCTGTTTGGGCACAGGGGTCCTCCTGTGTAGGCACATGGTTCTTCTGTGCGGGCATAGGGATAGGGACCTCCTGTGCGGGTACAGGGGCCTCCTATTTGGGCACAGGTACCTCCTGTGAGAGCACAAGGGCCTCCTGTGCGGGCAAAGGGGCCTCCTGTGCGGGCAAAGGGGCCTCCTGTGCGGGCAAAGAGGCCTCCTGTGCGGGCATAGGGATAGGGCCTCCTGTGCGGGCACAGGGGCCTCCTATTTGGCCACAGGGTCCTCCTGTGTGGGCTTAGAGGCCTCCTGTGCGGGAACAGGGGTCTCCTGTGGGCAAAGCCGCCTCGTATTTGGGCAGAGGGGCCTCCTGTGCGGGCACAGGGGCCTCCTTTACGGGCATAGGGATAGGGGTCTCCTGTGGGCAAAGGGGCCTCCTATTTGGGCAGAGGGGCCTCCTGTGCGCACAGGGGTCTTCTGTGGGCAAAGGGGTCTTCTATTTGGGCAAAGGAGGCCCCTGTGCCTGTGCGGGCACAGGGGCCTCCTGAGCGGGCACAGGGCCTCCTTACGGGCACATGGGCCTCCTGAGCGGGCACAGGGCCTCCTTACGGGCACAGGGGCCTCCTGTGTGGGCACAGGGGCCTCCTGTGTGGGCACAGGGGCCTCCTGTGTGGGCACAGGGCCTCCTGGGCGGGCACAGGGGTCTCCTGTGGGCAAAGGGGCCTTCTATTTGGGCAGAGCGGCCTCCTGTGTGGGCACAGGGGCCTCCTGTGCGGGCACAGGGACAGGGGCCTCCTATTTGGGCAGAGGGGCCTCATGTGTGGGCACTGGGGCCTCCGATTAAAGGGACCCTCCCACTTTAAAAAAGTTAATGAATTTGCATGAAAGTGATGTCGCTCGGTTCAGAAAGAGCAAAAACGAATATTTACCAAATTTCACCGAAAAATATTCACCGGTTTTCAAGATAGTAGACTTTTGCTTTTGTTTACTTTTTGGGATCTCCGCTGTTCCTAGCGACTTCATTTTGGAAGTGCGGCGTTTGCGGCAGATGTTGGGCGCAAATAGCATATACCTACCACCACTGCTGCAAAAAGATGTTAGTATAAGGTTTTAAAATCGTTAGATCACCGCTGACGTCACAAATTCTAAGCGGGCATCTCAATGCATTAGCCCCTTAGAATCCGAAAACTGCAAGTTTGAAATTCCATATCTCCGAACTAAAGCATTTTTCGATGTTGTGACTTGTGAGTGCCCAAACCGGTATTTGCAGGCCATGGCCAGCAATTTGGCTATCTCAACTCAAAACTAATGTTCAGGTGGGATGGTCACTTTAAGGCACAGGGGCCTCCTGTGCGGGTACAGGAACCTCCTGAGCGGCCACAGGGGCATTCTGTAGGGCACAGGGTCCTCCTGTGCGGGCATAGGGATAAGGGTCCCCTGTGGGCAAAGGGGCCTCCTATTTGGGCAGAGGGGCCTCCTGTGCGGGAACAGGGACCTCCTGAGCGGGCACAGGGGCCTCCTAAGCGGGTACAGGGGCCTCCTGTACGGACACAGGAGCCTCCTGTGTGGGCACAGGGGCCCCTGTGCGGGTACAGGGGCCTCCTATTTGGGCAGAGGGGCCTCCTGTGCGTTCACAGGGGCCTCCTATTAAGGCACAGGGGCCTCTTGTGCGGGCACAGGGGCCTCCTGAGCATTCTGTACGGACACAAAGTCCTCCTGTGCGTGCAGAGGGGCCTCCTGTGTGAGCACAGGGGCCTTCTGTGTGGGCACAGGGGCCTCCTGTGCGGGCATAGGGATAGGGGTCCCCTGTGGGCAAAGGGGCCTTCTCTTTGGGCAAGGGGCCTCCTGTGCGGACACAGGGGCCTCCTATTTGGGCAGAAGGGCTTCCTGTGCGGGCACAGGGGCCTCCTGTGCGGGCACAGGGACCTCCTGAGCGGGCACAGGGGCATTCTGTACGGGCACAGGGTCCTCCTGTGCGGGCATAGGGGCCTCCTGTGTGAGTACAGACGCCTTCTGTGTGGGCACAGGGGCCTCCTGTGCGGGCACAGGGGTCTCCTGTGGGCAAAAGGGCCTCCTGTGCGGGCATAGGGATAGGGGTCTCCTGTGGACAAAGGGGCCTCCTATTTGGGCAGAGGGGCCTCCTGTGCGGGTACAGGGACCTCCTGAGCGGGCACAGAGGCCTCCTGAGCGGGCACAGGGGCCTCCTGTATGGGCACAGGGGCCTCCTATGCGGGCACAGTGGTCTCCTGTGGGCAAAGGGCCTTCTATTTGGGCAGAGGGGCCTCCTGTGCGGGCCCAGGGCCCAGGGGCCTCCTGTACGGGCACAGGGGCCTCCTATGCGGGCACAGTGGCCTCCTGTGGGCAAAGGGCCTTCTATTTGGGCAGAGGGGCCTCCTGTGCGGGCCCAGGGCCCAGGGGCCTTCTGTGAGGGCGCGGATACAGGGGCCTCCTATGCGGGCACAGGGGCCTCCTGTGTGACGCAAAGGCCTCTTAGATAACTTCCCACGTGTAAAAGGGCCTCCTGTATGTAGTGTAGACTTAACCCTCGCCCGCACATGCCATTTTCCCATCCTAGAACGCACATGGGGGGGGGGTGGTTGCCACCCCCCCCCCGCGCCATTTCGTTCCTGTTGGAGATAGAGCTTAGCGGTAAAGACCAAAAAGATTCTTTGGGAAGAGACGAATCCAATGATACCCAGTTTTACCTTCTCAGGTCAGTCATTGACCGTCCAGGTCAGGTCAAACTAAA
Organism: Amphibalanus amphitrite; assembly: GCF_019059575.1. Classification (NCBI taxonomy): domain Eukaryota; kingdom Metazoa; phylum Arthropoda; class Thecostraca; order Balanomorpha; family Balanidae; genus Amphibalanus; species Amphibalanus amphitrite. The sequence goes on from NW_024881665.1 coordinate 227,116, forward strand.
AAATGTTGCTGTTTTGGGTCACCGTTGGATATCAAGTGCGCTGCTTATCAAATACCGATGACGATGCTGTTTTCTGGTGCCAGGCCAGCTAGAACCTCTTTGTCACACTACCCGACCAGAATTTTGCGGCTGAGGTCATTTCAGGTCAAGTTAGGTCAAGCTCAATTATATGTGTTTGTATGTCTGTGTGTGTCTGTGTGTATACTGATGTGTGCACCGATTGTTTTTGGGTCCATATTACATGAAATCATGCTCTGAGAAGCTTTTACCAAAAATGCAGTCAAAAAATTCAAAAATAGTAAATTCAGCTTGCCTAAAACGCAATTATCTTAGATGACCTAGGTTGACCTTGACCCTGACCTTGACCCCTGTACATCGTCGAACCACATGTTCCATGATAGGTGGGAGGTAATACTGGCAAAAAAGGCCGAAATCAGGGTGTCAAAAGCTCGCAAGGCCCATGGCAAACGCAAGATGTTGAGAATTGGCCATTTGGGTCATGACATGACCTGAAAAACAAGGTCATATCTCCGAAACAAAAAATCACAGAAACCTGAAATTTTCAGTGGACATCAAGAAAGGATAGAGGAGCAGCTATACGAAAAATCAGCCTTCTAGCGCTAAAAATGTTGAGTGCAGAGCAGAAAGACTACCTGGGGGGGGGTGGCAACCACCCCCCCCATGTGCGGGCGAGGGTTAAAGGTCAAAGGGGCCTCGAATAGTTAAGACTATGCAGTAGGTATGCGAGTCTTCTTCGTCGGTGACATTTCAAATTTGTCCCATATTTCAGGGGTGGCAATGCCAGCGAGTCTTCTTCGTCGGTGACGTTTCAAATTTGTCCCATATTTCAGGGGTGGCAATGCCACCCCTACCTCGCGGCAGGGGTGGCAGGCTGCCACCCCTGCCCCTATGGTGGCGCCGCCACTGGCGGTCACAGGGAACGGTATGTCTCCCGTTTTACAGCTCATTGTTGGGGACGGCTGTGTCGGTGCAGTGCAACCGGAACCCCTGGCCAGACCAGACGGCGGGGGCGCCGGCCGCGGCGGCCGCTCTGACCCTGGCTGACCTCCGCCTGACCCCCGCTGACCCCTCGTTGACCTCGCTGACCCAGGGAGGCGCTCGGAGGGTGCAGTCAGTAGAAGTCCGGCGCCGGCACGGCTGTCCTGCTGCGCCATTACAGTGTGGCGAGTCGACGTGCCTGGACCGCAACCCAATGCCTAGTTATGTGATTCACTCATGGATACGGTGCAAGTCCTGAACAGTGGATAATGCTCCGACTCCGGCCTGAGTCACGTTATGAAGCAGCCACCTCCGAACTGTTCGAGCAGGCTCGGCTCGGAACTACGGCGTGGCCCACTCTGCGCATTCCGTTAGACATGTCAGAGTTGTGCTGCGCAGTGGAGCAAATGTCAGCTCCCCGCCCCAGCCCATGGGCCGATGGATTATCAGCTTTACCGCTCCGAATCGTCAAACGCTTTGACATGAGCCTCAAATGTCAGGGCTAACGTGTTTGATGGGAACGAGGTTGGCCGGCTGCGCCGCGCCGGTTTGGCCGTTGCCACCCGTTCGTATCCGTGTTTGAACGCCCCGTGACAAACGGGGGGGGGGAGGGGACATGCGTCCTGACGTGTCGCCGAGCGGCTCCAACATTTGGGCAGGGGCTCCGCTGAGCGGTTCGGCTGCCGCGGCCGCCCACCAGTTATCGTCAATGGTCAGGACTGCGGAACTCGTGGAGCGCCGTCGAACGTTATTTCTGGCTCCAGGAAAATGCGTGAAATGACATTACTTTTAGGAATCTCCCTCCAGTGACTGAATCGTGAGAAAGGCGCCAGAATACCACCAGGGACCGGGTAACGGCCCGCGTGGGTCGCGGTCAGGCCCATTGAAGTTGCCGGGGTCAGATCAGATAATCGTGTTCCGACCCCGGGGCGGCCGCGCGGTCCGTCGCGCCAGGCTGCGGAAGGCCGGCCGGGGGTCTGGCGCCAAGGGGACGCCTCGCCAGTCTGCCGCCCGTCACCCCGTCCGGCCGGGGTGCCAGTCATTAGCCCCCGCCGGCCGCGTGGGGCTGCCCCAAAGATGTGCTGCGTGCCGCCAGTAATAGTCGTATTTGGAAGGTGCTGGTGAATGGACTGTGTGGGTGCCTCTTGTGGCGTGGATATTGTGCCCACGCGCTGCTGTTAAGTCGAGGAGACTCGTGCTGTCACCTTCTGGTGCGCCTCGTGAGGAGAGCCATCAGTCCGTCGCCGAATCTGGTGAGTACCTACCCCAACTTTTGTGGGCTCCCCCTCGCCGTGTCGATTCATTTGACTCTGAACGGCTGCGTAACGGACGGTGACAGATCACATATGAAAGCGGATCCAAGCGTTTGGCACGAGTGTGGATCAGTGGGGGCAGTCCGCTGACCCGTCACCGTCGGGACACGACCTCGCAGTGGGCTCGGGCTCACTTCGCCGCCGGTCTGTCTGTCTGCTGGGGTCTGGAGCCAGCCGCCAGGGGTTGCCTGCTGTGGGTCTGTGAACAGCGTCCACTCGCGCCAGACCCCGTCGTGTGCCCGTTCGACGTCCGCCAGTCGCTATTGTCATTTCGGCGTCCCTCCGTACGGTGATTCTCCTCACCAATCGTTCATATCGTCCTGCTCACGATCGCTTCACCGTTCTTGCTTACAGAACTATCCACTGAAGATTTTTAACCATCAGTTCTGGCGGAAAGGATGCTTATGCAACCTTCCTGCTATATGATGTGCTTCTCGGTCTTTTTGCCAATCATCCCTGATCCAGTCATTCTTTCATAATATGTTGGCTTGGCCGGCTGACATTTCGCTCGAACTATGCTGCTCGGTCGATCCTTGCTGATCAGCCGGTCGCAAAAGCTAGTCGACTCGCCATCTCGAGCTCTTACGGCCGCCGTCAGTTCACCGTAAAGTCGTTGTGCGCTCAGTACGGTTACCGTCACCGACGCGGGCGGCGCGTGCCGAGAACGGCGCTAAGTGACGCACTCGCCGACAGGCGCGGACGGAGCACTCGTCGATTGCGACGAGAAATGGATCTCGGTACCGGTCAGAAGTGGCCAGTGGGCGGGCTGGTTAGCTATCTCATCACCTGGCTCTCAGTATCTAACCATTTGCAGAATGTAGAGGATGAAAATGCTGTGACGGATCGGCGTGGCTTGATGATTTGATCAGTGCATTCCCGCTCAGCTGCCTGACGGCTGACGCATTTGATCGTCGGGGACCTAATGAAGATAAGGTCGAGGCGGGCTGAGTCGGCTTGCAGTTCAGAAAGCGGGTTTCATCTGCACATGTTTGTTGTCGTGCCTGTGTTTCCCCGCCTGTCTGGCGATTGTTATTAATTTGCTGCGATTTGTCCAGGCTGCGAGTTAGCAAGTCAATATCGCCGCGGTCGGTTTGGAAAAGAGAAGCTATAATAGTGGCCTGATCAGATATTCGAATGAATGTATGTCCGTAAATCGTAATTGATGACCTGTGAGTTTGTAATACACTGCTGAGTGGTCGTCATTTATGTAGGTATCTGTTGAGCTTTCGGCTGACTTTGAATGAAATCGTTTGGTGTGGCTTCCGACATTCGCAGCCTGCATTACACTGTGGAAACCAATTTGTGTCGCCGCCTGATCAGGAGGCAGGGACACCGTCCCTGGCGGGGGAGGGGGAGGAGGGTCGGGCAGAGGCGCTGCACTGTAGGCGATCCATGCATTCTAGCGCTTCAGGGGCCCGAAAAAAATGATGGCAAATATGAATAAATACTGGCGTATTTTGTAGCTAAATATCCCAGCACCCGAAATGTGACACTATTTGTAACATCAAGCCAAACACTTTCAAACCACACACGTCCAAACACGACCTTTTTTGGAGAGGCTGAGCTCTGGTGCCTGGTCGTGATTTGATCCTAGTTATATTTAGAGCTGTAAATCAAGACAAAAGTTGAATATATTGAAAACTCTAATTTTGATTGAAACCTCATTCCTTGCGAAGTAATATGCATGCCATACTTTCAACTTTTGAAGCTTCTCTATATTTTCTATAATATTTTGCATTACACCTTTTTGACTGCATCAGTTCAAGACTGTGTACAACGTTTGGCAATGCGCATGTTTTACTGTCCGCGAGATCCGACCACAAAAACACCATTACTTAGTAGCCTAATGTTTGTTCTCAATACCCTGTTAAAATTGTCTGCGACTTTTTGCGATTCACGGAGTTATGGGCGTTTTGCTCAACCCTTACCGTATAAGGTGGGGGCAGGGCCGAGGGGAGAGCGAAGTACCGCCGCCCAACCGAAGATTCTGTTCGCGACAGCTCCGAACTCACCAGCGATAGAAAGCTGAAACTTGGCATACCTGACCTTTGATTCAAGTCGAATCTTATGACACCAACTACATTTTTAGGTCAGGTCAGTTCACGGACCAATGACGTCATAAGTGAACCTCTGCACGATCCTCAGATGTCGCAATTTCGCAAAGCCCTCAATGCCAGAGCAGCTTTCACATGGAGATGAAACTTACAGAACCTAGTATCCTCCAGAGGATTCACAGTTTGTATGTCTCGGATTTTCCCTAAAGGTCACATGAGGTCAGGTCGATCACATGACCTCACCATTGTGAGTCAATGTTGTAAAATTAACGCTGCTATTTTGGCGCCGGGAACGATATCAAACTAGTTCAAGCTTTACTGTTGCAAGGTCCGATGCTTTACTTTTGCATTGTTGAACTTGCGTGACGTCATTTATGACGTCACTATGATCTGGTCATTATAGTTTTTGGTCCATAACTCCCCAACAAATTGAGCTAGCGATTCAGGCAAGCCACTAATGAACTCAGGAAGATCTGCCGAATCAAATGGTATGCAATTTGACCTCCTTCGACCATTTTCGTGACCTGGGAACTCTGACCTAAAAAACTTACAATCGGGTAGGTAGAAATGGCTTCCGTTCGGGGAGAGCAGCATGCCCACGTGGCACCGAAGTTCTAACTCATTTAGAGGCCAAACGGAAAACGAAATTCCTACTCCTTCCTTTAACTCCGTTAGCGTACATTCATTTCGCAACTTTGAATCCCAACCACCAAACATAAGCGTTACACTTACGTTGTAGGTAGACACGATACTAGGCACTAGCTAAAGCTATTTATATGTAGAACATGTGATCGGAACGTTCAAACAACCACAATTTTTCGCAAGTCATGGTCTCCTCTTTTTTGCTTTGCAATTGCATCTTTGCTTTGCTTACATGCAATTTCAGCGCTAAACCATTTTCATTTCACCGATAATTACCTTCTTCCTAAAACACGATAACTTGCGATCTCCTGAAATGTGGTAGTCTGTTGGTACTATTTTCCCCCAAACAGACCAGTCTGAAAGCGCCTTTGCAACCACAGAGATCTCTATGTTTGCAACAATGTTTTCTTTGCAAAACCAGCACCCGTGGTTTGCGATCAAGTGGTTCATCCGTAACTGACGCTAGTTGAGAAGTAAGTCATGACACAGACAACACTGTATATGTTTTTGTTAAGCCTCTTCTGTCCTGTGCTAAGCCTATGGGGAAAAGGCATTGCTCGCTCTCTTGCACGTTGCAAAGAAAACCTGATTACTTCTTATGCAAACACTTATATCAGTTGAAGCGCAATGAAACTAGGCACAAAATAAGGGGTTTAAGGATGACTGGTTTTGAGTCTAACTTAAGATATAGCTCATGAAGTGCTAGGATAGCGAAATCGCCTACTGTGCGCTGGTGGACTGGGGACCTCCCTGGTCAGACGGGCATGGGACCATCGTCTATCCCTGGTCGAACGGGCAGGGGCGTCCATGGTCGTGCGCCGTGCCTCGACCACGAACCCATTCCGTCTGCCCCGGTAGCTCCTCGCGTAATGTCAACACCTCGCAGCATTTCAAAATTGTGAAGTGAGCTTGCATCTCGACCGGCCCCATGGCATAAACATTGGACTGTTTATGGGCCGTGGCGGCCGAGCACGGACAGGCACGCGGCCGGCGGTCTTGGGCACCACCCGGGCCGATAGCGAAATAATTCACAGAACGGACACCGCCCGAAAGCCCGGCGCCCCTCAGACCGGATTGGGATAGCGAGGAATGTAAACTGAATTCTAGCTGATCCCCGATATTTCTGTTATGTTTTGAATAGAGCTGTTGAAATCAAAGTGAGGCGTTTCTTTTCTCGCCGGCCGATATTGTGATAGCTCGCTTCTTTCTATCGTCGCCGCGGGTTCTCCATCTTCATGGAAGCTTACCTTTTCCAAGAGGTCCTACTCTACCCCGCTAGGCTACCGCAGCACGCGGTCGTGGCCGTTGGAGGGGGGAGGGGGGGGGGGGGTCAGCTGGCAGCGGCGCCTTGGTCCGACGCTCGGACCCGCTCTCGGCAGTGTTGTTCATGGACGCGGATCAACTATATTTTTACCGCCGCCGGCGCCGATGAAGTGGGGACTGGCGGTGGCGCCAGCCCTCGGACGGCAGGGCCGCCGGGTCAGGAAGGGGCTCAGCGGGCAGGGTGCCGGGCTGGGGTCTGACGGTCCAACCCGTCCAGCCCGGCCGGTGACAGTCCCGGTCCGGGGAGCGACGGCCACGCCGCAGTGCCAAGACAGGTGACACGGTGATCACTGAACCGGCGTCGAAATTACTTTCTGGGAACGGGCCTACGGAACAGAGTATTCCCTCGACGATGGTATGAAATTGCTGATTGGGTTTTAGCAGTAACCACCGTCCACCTTGTATGCTGTTCGGTATCCTCATGAGTTAATCGCAGCTCCCCCGCTGCGCCTGTCCCAGTGTGCCGGGGTGACCGTCCTCCCGGGTGCCGGGCCGGCTCACGGTGCCGCCGCCAGCGCGCGGTCGCTCGGCACCGCCTCCCCATTCACTCCGGTGTCCGGTGAGCCGGAGCCGGCCGCCCGGCCCACCGTCCGTCCGTCTGGGAGGAAGGTGCGGCGCCACGACCCGGCCGCGCGGCCCGCCGACAGTCGGACCGAGCGGACCGGACCGGGCCGGACTGCCGCCAGGTGGCGTCACCCCCGCCCCGCCGCTGCCGCCGCCGCCGCCTGAGCGGCGCCACGTCACCGGCCCACCAGCTATCTTTGGCGCCGCGTGCATTGCCGGGATAATTGTCACCGGGCCCGGTCGGCGGGCGCCGGCGCCCCCCCCCCCCCCGCGCCGCCCGGTCACCCCCGGTCGCCGGGCCGGCGCCGCCTCTGCCGCTGGCAGCGGCCGCTATCCCTCATAGCCGGGCGGCGGACTCTGTTTACGGCTGACGTCAGCCGGAGAGGAATTCCAGCGCGGCTGCTCTCGGCGGCCAGCTCGGCGCCGGAAGCGCGGCCGGCGCCAGTCTGGCGGCGGCTGGCGGCTGGCCGCAGCGGGCGGCCGTGAGACGGCTGGGCGCGCCGCCGAGCCGAGCCGCCGAGCCAGCAGCCCGGAGCTAGCAGCCGCGCAGAGATCGCAAGACGCGGAACAGCGGGCCGCTCCGACGGGCACGGAGAAAGTGACGGTTCGTGTGCAGCAGGCCTGGAGACCGAACTGGCAGGCAAGGAGGCAGGCCTGGATGGTCCTGGCTGAGAGTGGTGAAGGGTCAGAGCAGACTCCGACACGCTAGGACCACAGAGGCTTCTAATGAGCTGACAGCATGCTAGGATGGACAACAGGGAATCGATATATGAATCAGAGGGATGAGGCAACGTTTTAAAATTAATGAACACTTGCAATGCTGCCCGAATGCTCAATGTGTCAAGCTCAACGAGGGGTAGCTAGCGACAGTCCAGTTTGTACAGGAAACTTAAGACACGTGGTGCCAAGGAGAACCGAATGCGGAAAATCATTTAACCATGATCGTAACTCCACCTTATAAGGCGAGGAAACCCCGTGAATTATTTATCACATTGCAGGGCACATCGCTGTGCACGTTTTCTCTGTAGACTTCCCCATCGTTTAACATGGCACATGTGTGCAGTGAGAGGGCTCTATCTGGTGCCAGCCGTACCCGTCGACCCGCTTTCGTATTTTGCGCGGCCCGCTGAACCGGTTGCAAACAAATGCTGACTGCTGCTGAGTACCTCAAGCAGATCGGCATGACCGCAAAGCCTGCCGTGGCGTCAGCGGGCCAGCGGCAGAGATCAGCAGATCAGCGCCGTGCCAGCGGGAGCCCGAATATCAATAATATCGGCCGGTCTGTGTCTGTGCTGCAGCCCCCGCCTCCGCTCGCGCCGCCGCTGACACGCGACCTCCTCATAAAATGGTCGGGACGGTCCGCCTTCCGAAAATGTCCCGAACCATTTCGAGTAGGAGCCGCCGTGCTAATTTATTCGATCCGGGTCGCCCGGCGGCGCCGCGATACGGACTGCTCGCCGATTCCGAGAACCGGCAGCAGGTTTGGCGGTGCGACGCTGGCGGCGCTAGTGGCGGCGGACAGCGGCGGCGGCGGCGGCGGCGGCCGGCAGTGGCCGTCCGCGGCCGGTCCGGTCCGCGCGCCCGTACCGCCCTCTCCGTGTGTGAGCCCAGCCGAGCAGTGTCCTGGCTCGGCGAGCCGACAGCGCTGGCCGAGACGCGCTCGGGGCCGCGTGCCTCGCTCCACCGCCGCCACGACCCGGCCGAGCGGCGCGCGGCACACGCACGCCGGTGGGACGCGCCGCGCAGCCGACGGAGCGGCGTCGGTGGCCGACTCAGGTGGCCGCGCGGCGACCGGCGGCCACGGCACGCGGGCTGCTGTGTGGGCGCAGTGGTGGTGACGAGCGGCAGCGCGTGAGTTACCAGTGCTGACGGACGGCGGATTGTGGACGGTGTGAGTCGGGTAGTGGAGAGTGGACGGGTGTTGGGTGGACAGCGGGGACCCTGGACGGAGAGGTGGCGTGCGCGGCCGACCCCCGGTGGGCGGGTGTACGACGGACGGCGGCCGGCGGGCCCGCCCAGCTGCGTCCGACCACCTTCGGCGCCGCCGGTGAGTCACCCTCGACGGGCCGGAGTCGTGCCGGCCTGCAGCGACCCGGCCGGACCATGCAGCGTCTGGCCGAGAGGCGCCGATCCCCTCCGCGACCCTGCAGCGGGCAGTGCCCCCTCCCCTAGGCGTACCGCCCCTGCAGCGGCCAGCGGCCTCTAGGCGGCATGCGAGTCGCCCCTGCGGTGGACGACTCGTCACCGGCTCATACCGGTGCAGTGACATCGGTTCTGTTATCGTAGCTCGTTCAGAGTCTGACAAACTTCATAACAGCTCCACCAGTGGGCAATGTGAAGCAGTTTTGCTTAGTGCACCTCTGGGCATTCATCTCCAAACTACGACGCGAGTTTTACGCGAGACGGAAAAGGCACGCTTCTTTTTAGTTAGCCTGTTGTCAGCTCACGTAAATGGAACGGACGTATTTACTTTTGCAGCCTGCAATGCGCATATGTTATGCCTGGTAGTTTTATTTGACGACATTCCGACTATTCCCCATAAGGCTGTTATTTTCAACAGGTAACATGAAAGTAACTGGAAACCGCTTTGTTTACCTAGCGTTGACGCGTTGGAGTTGCTCGAGTCATTTACACGCAGCAAGAGGGAGTGCAAACAACTCGGCACTGCTGACCATTGAGTTAGACGGTTTACAATGTTGAGTCCGACTATTTAGCTTAACTATGACTTTATACACGAGATCCTTTACCAGTGCTCTGACTGATACAGCTTGCAGTTTTGGAGGCGCCAGCCGTTGGCGTTGTTTATTTTCACTATAGCGTCATAGCCGTTACCTTGAACAGAGTGCTGTGTTTAGAGGGCTCGTGTTGCTCTCTCAGGTCGAGTATCAGCGGCCGAGCGTGGCTATTATTTGCTCTCTCCTCCAGTTGCATTGTTCAGAAGTAACTAAGTGGGTACCCATTTCTGTGTTACACTATGATGTGCGAACTGCGGACGGCTGTTGTGTCATTAGTTCTGTACCGTCGCCCGCGTCACTCTATCCTCTCGACTCGTGCTGTATATTGTCGCCTCTGACCGAGCGTATGGTCTGTTTCAGCCTGGATAATGGCCTCGTCCAGCGACGCCAGCTCGTCCGATAACGGAGGGCATCACGGTGAGTACACGGCAGACGGGCGCTGAGCAGGAACATTGGGAGGGAGAGGAAATAACGCGCTAAGGTGACCCATGGGATAGGCCACTCGTAGTGCGGGACGTTCTACAGGGGAAAACGACTGAAGTGGCTACTCGGTCGTAATGGACTTATTCGGACATGTAGAGAAAAAATATAAGGATAGAGGCTACCGCAGTACCTACCTCAGTACCTCGGAGACCGTTTGATCGCCAGCCGAACGGTCGCTCGGTATAGCGAGACCGTGGGAGCCCAGTTGGAGTCGCGCCGGTGCTCGCTGATGCTGTTTTTCACGGCTACCTATATTGTTTGCGGTCATGTCATTGGCAGTGAGCACGGCACTTGCAGTGAGCACGGCACTTTTTTTATTTATTCCTCGTCCTCCACACGGGATATGTTTTCCCATTTATGGGAGGGCTCCTGCTCCTCCTCAGGGCTACGGTGCAAGGCGGGAGTCCACCCCACCCCCCAGTGACACAGTTGGGGACGCCAGTCCGGAAGCCGGGCGGCACCGGGGATCGAACCCGGGTCCTCCCGACCACAGAACCGACGCCTTACCAACTGCGCCACTGGAGCCGCACTTGATAGGCCTGAAATTATACCTGGGGTTGCCTTTGGGACGGATGAGGTGAATAACTTTTGGCAGTTGCTGTCCTCATGAATTACACACCCAAAGTATGTGTAGCTTGTAATGATGCAAAAAGCTATGTATATTGACTGCATTGTTGTTCACCAAATTACCTTCTCTGCGTTACGGCATGATATGGATGCTTGGCCAAACCACTGTGCATGGAGTCGAGCTGTGGCCTCATTCGTTTATGTCTGAGGCCAGTTGGGACCGTGGTCGGGCTGCACTGAACTGATTCAGAACACTGCGCTGGCAGGATGGTGGCCGCATGTGTCCAATGGTCCGTTATATGACCGAAGGGGAATGCTTTATTGGGGCGTAGCTAGCGGCGAATGCATGCTCTTATGTCCTTTCCAACCATTACAATTCTCGCAAAACACTCTTATACGACGTACCAACGATGAAAAGGTTCTAACCATTTACTGGCGGCTAGAAATTCTGACGAGAGATGAAGAAATGCCGCCGTGTTTTTGGTAATCGCTAATAATCCCACGTAACGTCCGCATCAGCCGCCGGTCAGGCCGCTGCAGAGGCCGATTTTCCCTTCCTGTTCGTGGTGAGCCGACTGCTGACCTCCTGTAATCTCTAGCCGGTAATGGGTGATCGAGTTTCGAGACAAATGCCACAAGAATGCCTCGCTTCCCGGCCGGCAAATGAATGGGCGTGTCATTTTAGGTACACGGCCGATCAGCCGAGCGATTTGAGCCTTTGACACTTGGATATTGTTCTTGGGAACAGATTTGAACTAAATATGTCTGCCTGACAGTGGCGCTTCCGATAACGGCACTTGTTCGAACCACTCCTGCTGAAGCTGGGTCTGAGTATGCATTACTCAAGACTGTAGTCTTCAATTGCCCCCCGGTTACCATGGCGACCGAGTCGTGCCGTCGGCACCGCTCCGCCGTGGCGGCCGCGTAATGGCCAATCGAGCCGTGTTCTGGGAACTCCGTCAGCGCCGACGCTGCTAGCGCTGTCGTGGTCAGCCGAACCGACTGCGTGCCGCGTGGGAGATAAGGACTCCGTGTAGGATATCTTCCCCGGAGAGACAAAGCAGCCTCACTGCGGCATCCGGACTGACCGTGCCGTAAGCAGTAAAAGACGATGTGTCTTATTTGCCTCGTACAATTAACTCGCATTGTGTTCTGCGTCCATATGTGACGTCTTAGCTGGTAGCTTTAGAAACCTTTCTTTACTACACACTGGATGTAAATGCTGGGGTGATTGGGACTTGTACCAGTAGCTGCTTATTTCAGACTCGTAAAAACGGTACTCAACATTATATTTACTCGCACCGCACCCCTACCGTCGGGCTGATGCGTCCATAGAACTAGCCAAGCTTTCCTTCTGGATCGCAGCACAAATCTCTGCCGTCTATCTTTCGGAAGACTGTTCTTTTCCACTCATAATCGACACCTCCTTCCATCTGTGGGTATTGATCTTTCTGAGCCATATCTGGAAGTAGCTGACCTACCCTCCGGGAATAGGACGGCTATTCACGGACGCTGCGCTGATGCGCAAAGGAGATGATCTGGCAGCTTGTCTCTGCGTCTCTGTCAGAGCGCTCAGGTTTGCAGATGGATTGACTCAACGAAGATGGACCTCTGCCGTAGAGTTCTAGTTACCTGGCGTTCCACGTGGAAGGCCCGACCGACCGATGCATTCGTACCGAAGACGCCGCTGCCCTCGTTCAGCAAGGTCGATCGACGAGCAGTGGTATCGAGCAGCCATCCTATATCCGTCTCCGCATGTCAGTCAGTTTATGTATGGGCCGACTTCTGGCTTTTGTCAGCTTATTTTTCATTATTTTATTCCTAGCCCAATGTTTGTTTCGCGTGTTCTTTTTCCGAATCGAGGTTCTGTCGTGCGGTAATGTTTTTTGTTTGCTACCCTATGCCCTGCGCTGGGACAATGGGCAGCAAGCTGACATAACACCGGAGATCTATTTCGACCAGTTGCTGCCGCCGTTTGTTCACTGTTTGATCTGCTGAATCTCTCCCTGCTCCGCCCACCTGTGTGCGTCAAGTCACTGCCGGACGGGAGATCAGACGACTCAGTGACGCCAGGAGGGGCGCATCCGGCCGGCCGGCCGGCTGGCCCGGGGCCAAACAATGTCCACCCCTCCCCCCCCCCGACCCGTCCCCAGCTCCCCCACGGCGCGCGGCGCACGGCTCAGGTATGAGATCATCGACAAGAAGGCCAGCTGATCCGCCGCCGCTGACGGCAGGAGCCGCTGACGGGCTGCACTGATGTGCTTCACTGACGTGCTGGTGGGCTGCAGTGATGCGCTGTAACTACTGATGGGATGACGTGCTGCACTCAAGGCGCGGCGTCTGTTTACGTCCAGTGAAGTCACTCATACCCGAGGGCCGAGAGGTCTTGGAACGGCGCACCGACGCCGCAGTGTCGACACAACTCACAAGCTAGCGGTGGAGTCCCGTAGTCAGCGAGTGCAAACCTGCTGTGTGAATGTTACGGCTTGCCTCGTTCAAACATGCCTCGGGGACTATACCCTTCTGATCCAGGGCTGTCATTCGACTTTCGATTAGGTAAATGTTCCTGTCTGGCGTAGTGCGTGTCGCATCGCATTCAACATACATTTGACACACTCTAATAAAAAGGTCACCTGGTACAGCGGGTCCCGTGACTGCGTTACCGTAACTCCAGCGGACCCGCCACTCCAGGGCGACTATGGGCGCGCGCTGGACCGACTGGGATCGGCGCCCAGTTCCCCGAAATAAACTCCATTTCAGCAAAGGGCAGCGGCGCCGACCAAGCGCGCCGGCCGATGAGTTTCCGGAAGCGGGCTCGTCGTACCGCTCACGGCCGTCACCGGGGCAGGGGGGGGGGGGTGAAGCGGGCCAAACGTGCGCGCCTCACGCCACCCGGCGGTCGAATACGCACCGACAGGTGAAAGTCAAGTTCGAGCTCACCGCGTGCCTTTGTTCGGAACGAGTCCGATGTGCTGTCGCCGAGGGAATTTGACTGAGTAGGCGACAGGTTCCGTTGACGGTGGAAGGTGATATCTGTGACCTGAGGTCAGCACGGGTTCTTACTCCCTCCCCCCTGCAGCCGGCTCCTTTGCTGCGCTCGTGGCGGCCGGCCGGCCGGCTGCAGCGGGGGGGGGGGACGGGGCCGCCGGGCCGCCACCCGGCGGGGCCCCCGGCGCGGCGGCGGCGGCGGCGGCTGGCGGCTGGCGGGCCCCGTTGCTAGGTGACGGCCGTAACACCCACCGGCCAGCCGGCCCGTGCCGTCTCCGAGAACCGCGTCACGTGACGGCCGGGCGTCACGGTGCCCCTGCCCTTGGGCGACGACGGCGTGCGACTTCGACGCCGGGGGACGGTGCCGCGCAGCCATTAGCGAGCCGTGTGCGGTTATTAATTATCCATAAATAGACCGCATAGCTACATCTACTGCCGGTCACTTGGTGTAATGATGTAATGCATTCCATCCAGATGTTGTAGAATCCTGTGGGTTACCCTCGCAGCACGTCCGGCCGGCCGGCCGGCTGAAGGGCTGGATGTCTCCGCGGACCCCGCTCTGACCCGTGGGGCCTCCTGTCGACCTGGTGACAGCGGCGCCGGCCCGCAGCAGCCACTGGATGTGATCCGGCTGACTCAGTACTCTGGATTAGGCTGCAGCCCACAGTGCATTCCTCGGACCAGAGTGGCAGCCGGACCATGTTCTAACTCGGGTCACAGGCGACGGCTCAATTTTACGTAATATGTCTGCGGGGCGCAGGCCTACTTCGATTATTAGGATGTGTCAGTCGCTTTCAATTTGAACATTGAACAGTGCCGTTTACATTGAAAGTTTCGATGGAGCGTATCTTACAGTCAAACGTATCTTACATCTTGGTCAAACTATTATATTATTTTTCTTCTAAAGCAAATCACACCTAGTCGGATTTTCACGGATTTTCAAGAAGTTGATTGCCTCTGGCTTTCAACTTCTTTATAGGTTTGCACTTGTTTCGGGAATGATATTTCGAGATACATTTACGAAGAACTGCCTCCTGCTACGTTTGTGTGATAGCTGGATATGGCCGAGGCAGACAGTCTCTCCCGGGCAGCTCAGAGTAAATACTAGGCACGCCTCTGCAGGCGATGGTGTGGGCGGGCTCAGGCCATCTCGGCCACACCACTCGAGGGTCCGTCTGGTCTGCCGGTCCTGCAGGTGACTCACCATCCCGCCCCATCATGTGATCGACTATCAGCTCTGAGTGTCGTGGCCACTCTGATCTCGGTGCACGTCGTGGTTTGTAGGCCGTATGTGGAGCGAGATCCGCCGCCATTCCATGAACAGGTCTGTCTCGGGCAGTTCTGGTACCGGGACACCGTCTCAATACTGATCTTGATGCCACCGGATTCCTTAGGCTCTTCATTGAAAGGTATATCGGCCAGCTGACCTTCAAAGTTCGGTCGCAGTCGCGGCGGCGTCTGCATGGCCCGCTGACATGGATGCCTCGGTGACCTTTCGGGTCGGACGGTTGGCGACGACGCTAACGTGTTTCGCCAGAACGGGGACACTCCGAAATAGCAGCGCCACGAGCGACTCGAGTGCAGTCGGCTAATGGAGTTACAGTCCACGGATCGGCGGTATTGGACCATTGGTATTCTGACAGGGAGCGTATGTAACATACGTGGACACTGGACACGGCAACTGTCGTTTGATGTGCTTGCTGCTGCTGAAGTTCTGTTATTGAATTCCTTAGTTTGAGGCTTGAGTTTTTTTTTTGTACAATGTGAGTAACTTATTTAAGGACTCAAAAGCTAAGCACCAAGAGTAAACATGTTGCCAGCCCTACTTTTCACTGTCGGAGTTTCTCACTCTCAGATGTTAATGAAAAGGCTGTTCATCAAACTGTAGGGGAAGTTGGGGGAACGCCGAAGACTTTTTTCTGACGCCCGTAGCACGCAAGGTAGACAACATAAGCTATTCTTGTTGGCGTCATTCGAGAGGCCAGTCTTTTGCCTTTCAAACATACCAGGCGCATTTGATGAATTCGCATACCGTTAAGCGCACAAACTAAAAATATCAAAGAAGTGACTTTTTCGGCGTTGCCCTGGACTGCGGGGAAAGCCGAAAATGGGAGAAATGATCTACGGGGAATGCCGACATTGATGTTTTGCCATTTTATCTCAAACTTTATCCAGAATTGATCAAAGCTGACACGCGTTTTAAGAGCTTGAGGACGCGGTGCACACTGGAAGTTATAATTGTGTGATATAATAAGAACATGCCAGGTAAATCATTCCTTATAGGTAACAGGCCGTTGTGTCGGTTGAAAGTGTAATTTGTGTGACTAAAAATACGCGTTGCTATTCTACAGCAATGAAGTCCACGTAGCGTGCTTTTAACACGTGCGTAATCGCACGTTTTCGGCATTACCCCAGCCTGCCATACTTTCATTTGCAGGCCCATAACTTTTCAACGTGCTGTATAAATTTCAAATAGGCAGCACACTTATGCAAAGACATGCTAAAGATTACTTGACCGAATTGGCCAGACAAACGGTAGCATAATGAGTAAGAAATGCAGCTTCAAAGGCGCATGTAGTACAAGGGAAACGTACCTTGAAAACGCTCTTGGCGCCCTCACAGTCGAAGTATTCCGAATGACGACTCGTAACAAACATGCGATAATTGTAGTCACTTAAGCTTCAGAGCATCACTGACAGGTGGCATCCATGTCTTACGGTTTTCGAAATATCTCGAATTTCGGCTTTGCCCCAACTCCGGCATTGCCCCAACTTCCCCTAATTTATTTCCACGCACACAGTGTATTGCTGACAGGTATCCCGGCGCTGAGCGCAGAGGGTGACCATGAAATGGACTATAAGGCAATGGACCGCGCCGGCATTGTCCCACTGACTCCACTCCGGCAGCGGCCGGCTCTGTTCCCCGAACTGTGCACGGCTGTTCGTGAGCGGGAAGTGGCTGCGCGACAAACAATAATGGCCGCGGTTGCGTCGCTGGCGGTGGCTAACGGTCCCCCGCCGGCGCGGCAGCGTTTCAGGGTAGCCGACCCCCTGTCCGGTTCCCGGGAAGAAGCCGCCGCTTCCTCCGGTGTTCCCCATGCGGGCGCGTCACCTGAACCTGGCTTTTATTTGTGCTTAATATGACCAATTACCTTTTCGGTATCGTAGTTTTCTTGCGTCACCGCCGCTTGTCACCGGCAGGAAGACGGAACTGTGGTGTCATTTGCCATCAGTTCTCCCGTACCGAGAGACATAACAGAAAACAGCTTTCTGTGAAAAAGAGATCCTGGATCGAAAGAACAAGACGTTAAATAAATATGGAACAGATGTCCACGCTTTTTAGCGTTGTCTGTATTAAGAAAAGAAATAAACATAATCTTCGGTTCTCTCGGCTTTGCCATTGTTTGATATCTATATTCTGGGAAGCATTATTTTTAGTTGTGCTCACAATACCGAAAGACGGGTAATGTTAAGCCATCAAGATCAATGTCAGGTCGCATTTTGAAGAAATGAATGAACAAAATGGCGATATCGGATGGCGATGGACTGCGCATGCACTGTACCTATGTTTAGAAGCAAAATTAGGATTTCTGAGAAACAACGGAGAGAAATATTTACGTTACGGGGATCGGTTTCATTATCGGTGTCATTTACATTGAATATTTCATAATGCATGCAGTGAAATTGTAAAAGAGTACTGCACACCCCGTACAGAGCCAGCCCTTCAATGCTTTGAGAGGCTTTAAGTATAGCCTCTCCGTATAGTTAAGTTCAGGGCGAGTCGTCCTGTGGAGAGCGCATTGGAAGAGGGTGGGGGCCTGAAGCCGTCAGGGCGTCTCGTGCTGTCCACCGCCGCCCAACCGAGCCACGTCGTGCACAAACCTGGAACACGGCCACCGGCGCATCGCCTGATAGGGTTTGTTTCATTCCCCGAACCAGACAACTTCGTCTTGTTTTGACGCGAAAAAAATCCAGTGGATGTGCCTCAAACTATATCCTTTTACAGGGTAATTGAGAATGCGAAGATGATATCTTGACATGAATTTACTCAGTTATTTGCGTCGGCCCAAGACAGGTTTTCGAGTCGTTTTTGGGGCTATCTGAAGTTTTGTCGAGTTGAGATATGCAAATGTGCAAACACTCCAGTCCAGGCCGCAGCAGTCTTGGGGAGTTCCCCGCTATTTCAACATCGAGTAAGACGGGTTGTTTTGCCATGAAGCTTGTCTGGTCGGACCACATCCATCTGTAAACCTGGTAGGTCTACAGGGTGTAACGAAATTATTCGGACATCTATTTTTTCGCCATATCTGCTCGCACAGTTTCTCTTTTAATGTCAGAAGCTGGAAAATTGGATGAATGCATACCTCTGGTATCTGCTCTCAACTCAGCAGTGACCTGACCTTGCGAAATGACTCTTGCTCTGAGTAAGAGTCGAGTCGCCGACGGGTTCATTTGATAGTTTTCGTTTAAGGCAGTGGAGAGAAAGGAGTACAGTCTCTCGTTTCGTAGTAAGGCTACGTGTTGGTGGTATGGTGGCATGAGCCAGAAGCTGGTCTGTCAGCAGCTGGACATCAGCAGCAGCCAGTAGCACATCTGCCTGAGGCGTAATAAGCTGGGACTTGGTGGCAGACTCAGCCCGGCCTCGATCGCAAAAGGCGCCCTTTGCCAAGTGGTGAGGAGAGTTGTCAAGATAGCGACAAGGAAACGGCACCAATTAATCCGCATACTGACTCGAATTCTTACCAAGGTAGATAATAAGAGGTCCCACCCACATCATGATTCACCGTTACCCGCCCTTTAGCTTGGTTTTACTGCCCTTCAAACTGGAAAAGACAATGAAATTGACGGGAAAACAACCAGTTCACCACCTTTGGCTTCAGGCCAGGGCGTGTCCACTGGTCGAAGGAAGACACGAATGAGGTGACCTGGTCGGATGGGAAGCTGTTCGAGCTGCGATACCCGTTGAACCGTCAAATCGGCCATGTGTTGGCTGCCAGCAGCTCGAATGTGCCGGCCGTCGCCGGCGTCAAACATCCGGCCAAAATCCAGACCTGGAGCATGTTCAGCTGCTGTGTAATATTCAAGCTGTTCATGACGACACAGAAAACCACTATCAGTGACGAGTATTACCGGCGCAACATCCTGGCTAGCGATTGGTTGGAGCCACTCAACCAGACGGCACAGGATGGCTCGGTTTCTGAACGTGTACCGATACCTGATTCAAGCCGCGCAGTCTTCATACGGGGCGGCGCACCACCTTCAAGTCCCTAGCAGAATGAGAAGTGATGCCGAGAGGACCTTTTTGTTCTTCTGGGCTAAAGGGCTATGGCTTGGAAATAGTTCCCATGCAATTCCGTCGATATATTATGGACTATTGTCCATCAGGAGATGAATGAGGGGACACCCGCCACCAGCGCCGCCCAACTGCGGGCACAGGTTAGTAAGGCGCCATTCTATATGAAACCCACTGTGCTGGAAAATCCAGTGGCTGGAATGCTCCAAAAATGTGTACCTGCGCTCTTATGAAAGGTGGCTATATAATAATTCAAAAGGGAAAATATCAGAATGTCTTGCTTCTTAATTACAGCGCGAAGAAAGATGTCCGGATAATTTCGTTACACCCTGTAAACTAACCTCAGTGTGCAGGCAGTGACTTTAAAACTTTAAACATGTATGTATCTTGTTTTATATTTAGCTAATGGAAGTTATTCATTCATAAATACCCATTAAAGACTTATCTGCCCTAAGGAGAAAGGTTATACGTTTGATGCATCCGCATTGTTGATTTGCTCATCCGGGAAATGGCGTACACCAATTACCTAAGATCATTATTCCAGGGGGCTTTGATGGTTCTCTGAAGCAAATCACGTGCTCAGTTCCGTCTGGACCGTCATGTGTTGTTTTTTTTGTGGCGGGATCGTCTTTGTGGCCGTGCTTACCGAGTTTTGTGCTGCTTTCTGACGCAACCAGCTGTCTGACGGGCCTCGGGTTTAGCGAACAGTTCGGGGAGCTCACCTCGGCGTTAAAGTCGTTTGAACTGACGCCGCTCTTAGCATAGTTTTTCCTTTTGGAACGTTCTTTTGATTTATATCGCAGTGCATTCAGAGTCTGCTGCGAATGCGATACAGACTCGGGAGAGCCAGAGGTGTTTGCACTACACACGGATATTTTATGTGCACGCGTACACCTCCTAAGCTGGGACGCATCCACTGGGCTTTTTAGTTGTGATATGTTTTGTCTTTGATCTGTACTGATCTTTTGAACAGGTTAGAGAAAAAGCCACGAGAACTCACTCCTTCCCAACTCACTCACTGCAGAGTGCGGACAGCCCAACTCACTCACTGCAGAGTGCGGACAGCCCACCTCACTCACGAGGCGGCCTCTCATTCACGGGACGGGCCAGCTCTCTGTAAAGCTCGGCGTGGCGTGTTCTGTCGAGCGCGGCCACTCGGCTGGGTGGGGGTGGGGGTGTGGGGGGGGGGTAGGTTGCAGCCCGACCTCTCCGCTCTCCCAGCTGCACGGACTGGGGAGGGGAGCGGGGGAGGGGAGGGTGTCTGCCGGCCTTCGCTGTCCACCGGCGCCGCCAGCGGCCGCCGCGGCGACTGCCTTGTTTGGGGCGGAGCCGGCCCTCTCTCTCCGGCCGGACCGCCCCCTCCCCCTCTCCCCGCGCCGGGCCTGCTGGGCTGGGAGGGGGCGGGCCGGTCGCCGCCGACGGCTGCCCCGCCCCCTCACCGGGCCGAGCTGCTGGCGGATCGCGGAAATGTTATGCCACCGGATCAGGTAATGATCAGCTGCGGATCCGTACTGAATGAAAGATGGTTTTTGTAGCCGCTCTGCGCTGAATGAAACGTGAGTCATTCCTGTTGACCGACCACGGCAGCTGTAGGCTGCTTTCTGACGCTGCTCTATTGCCGGAAGCCTCTGTGAGGTGCGGCGTTTCTAAGGGCCAAGCGGCGTCCAGTCGGCCCCGTTCGCCTGCCTGCGCGGCCGGCCGGGAGGTATCCTCTCTGACTCAGCACTCGGCCGGCGAGCAGCAGCTCCGCGCCGCGGCCTCGGCCGGCCGGTGACGTCACCGCGCGCCGGTCGGTGACGTCACCGACCCGAGACCGGCGACGGGCGGCGCATGCAGCGGCTGAATAGCGGGCGAGGCGGGTCCGGCGGGCGGCGAGCGGGTACTGTCACCAGCTCAGGTGCCGCAGCTGGGACGCCGCGAACGGCGGCCGGCGGCACAGTGTAGACTGGGTGCCGGAGCGTCGTGGCGCAGTTGCCGCTGATGGGAATTCTTGCGGTGAATTGAAGCGGAGATGGTTTTGAAATCGGGTTTCAGAATGTTTTATGTAATGTCTACAAATAGAAATAGTCAGTACGGTACGCCACGCGCCTGTCCACAGTGATGCAAATGGGGTTCACGAGTGGCCATAAATACCCAAAAGTCAAGTTTACCAAATCGAGTTAATTGCGATATGGCCGAGTAGACAAATGCTTGGGGCATCTGAAATCACATGTTTTTCATGTTTTTGTCAAAACCGGTCTCGTGTATAATCGTCAGAAGTCGTGACATTTTCTAGGTCGTAAAATGACGGTCAGACGCTCGCAAGTTCAAACGCCGCTGGTTTGCATTCATTTCGTACAAATTGAAAAAATTATGCATGGGAATGATCCCCAAAGCCTTCTGCTTCTAATGCTGGGTTACAAAAAGCCGTATCTCATTCGCTTTGGCGGTAATCTGACTATTTATCATCATGTTGCAATCGAAGTTTTTTACTAAGAAAAAAATGCTTTCGTTTCACCTACAGCACTTAACACAGTGTGTGCCCATTAGTCCACCATACCATAGCCTTCCCTAATCATTTCTGAGTCGCATCGTGAAAGAATTAAGGCGCTAGCACAGGGCTGACCGGCGCTACAGAGGTTTTTGTCCGGGCGGTCGGGTGCCGCAGTGGGCGCGCAGTGGGCGGGTGGGTGCCGTCGCGCGGCGTCCGGGCGGCGCGGCGGCGCGGCGGCGCGGCCGCCCGGGCCGCCCGCTGCGCCGCGGCACCCGACCGTGCCGGACGAAAACTTCTGTAGCGGCGGTCAGCCCTGTGCTAGCGCCCTAATTCTTTCACGATGCGACTCAGAAATGATTAGGGAATGCTATGATATGGTGCACTAACGGGCACACACTGTGTGAAGTGCTGTAGGTGAATTGAAAGCAAATATTTTTGGTAAAAAACTGCGGTTGCAACATGATTACAAATAGTTAGCTCACCGCCAAACCAAAATAGATACGGCTTTTTTTGACGTGGCATTAGAAGCAGCAGGTTTCGGGAATCATTTTCATGTATGATTTTTGCAGTTTGTATGACATGAACGCACGCTAGCGGCAGTTGAATTTCAAGTACCTGACAGTCATTTTACGACATCGAAAATGTCTCGACTTCTGACAATCCATACACGAGGCCGGTTTTGACAAAAACATTAAAATCATACTTTTTCAGACACCCCAAACATTTGCCTGACTGACCATATTACGATTCATTCGATTAAGTGAACTTGAATTTTGGGCCTTTTTCGTATTTATGGCCACTCGTGAACCCCATTTGCATCACTGTGCTGTCTCTCCAATTCGATGTTTGATAAAACGTCAGCTATTTTAACGTTTATGTGGGCCGATCAAAAGCTCACAACTGACGATAGATAGCCCAGTGAGTGGCACGGTGCGAACCTCAAGCCCGTGAGTACTAGACCTCAAAGGGTAGTGGAGCCACTCAGCCGCTATAAATAACGATGACCGAGTCTTTGAGTGTCCAGGACGGAGCGGGAAGGAGGGGAGGGGCCGTGACGTTCTTCATGGTACCCTTTTAACAACCGCCACGCTCGGTTCTACGAATGGACGAAACTGGCAGGTACTTGAGAGCCCGTAGGCCTCCAAGTCCTAATAGATAATATACGCTCGTCTGCTCGAGCAATGCGATGCACTCTGGGTGGAGAATCCGCATCCAGCAGCCTGGAGCCTGGAGCTGTTCTTGTTTCGGGCCTTTGTCTGGGTTTGGAGACCAGACGAAGCCTGACGTGCCGTGAACCGACCTCACCTGAGCTCACCAATCACCGCTCACTCACCTGAGCTTCAATCTAGCTCTGTGTTCTATGACTCACGGCACCTCGGTAACACCATGGCAGCTACCGTGTTACGCGGCACCCCTGTCCGAGCCCGCTGGGCAGGCAGCTGGAGCGCCCTCACTAACCACGCCAGCCGGCCGAGCCGCGGTCGAGAGCGTCCGCGCCGCGCTGCAAATAATGCGTGCCGCCGTAACTGCGCGTCGACACGCCACAGTTCGACTCGGACCACGGACATGGGGGCTGTGTGGGCCGCGGCACTCCCCAGTTACCGGGGCCACAGCAGTGTGTGTTTCTCACCTCTTGGGAAAGCAAATATTGGCGCAGGGCGGAGCAGCAGGAAGAATGTTTAGGAAACAGAATGAATGGGCGTTTTGTTTGGTTGTTTATTCAATAGCCGGTGGTCGTATAAAACAGAAACATGACTGATGAATTTCCGTTTGCCCGTTGTTTTACATTAAGTATAGTAGGAATTATGATCGAAGGGATTGGGAACTGCCAATTATGCCGTTTGACATTACGGTAGTGTAGAACACCTTAACTAGACCTTACGATCGTTCATGTTTACGTAGTGCAGCACTCGTTTGCTTAGTCAGTGCCGGCGGCACCGTGCCTCTATCCACGTGCCGACGGCCCCCGGTCCGTCTCCGGGTGTCCAGACGGCCCCCGGTCCGTCTCCGGGTGTCCAGACGGCCCCCGGTCCGTCTCCGGGTGTCCAGACGGCCCCCTGTCCGTCTCCGGGTGTCCAGACGGCCCCCTGTCCGTCTCCGGGTGTCCAGACGGCCCCCGGTCCGTCTCCGAGTGTCCAGACGGCCCCCTGTCCGTCTCCGGGTGTCCAGACGGCCCCCGGTCCGTCTCCGGGTGTCCAGACGGCCCCCTGTCCGTCTCCGGGTGTCCAGACGGTCCTTCTGTCCGTCTCCGGGTGTCCAGACGGCCCCCTGTCCGTCTCCGGGTGTCCAGACGGCCCCCTGTCCGTCTCCGGGTGTCCAGACGGCCCCCGGTCCGTCTCCGGGTGTCCAGACGGCCCCTTGTCCGTCTCCGGGTGTCCAGACGGCCCCCTGTCCGTCTCCGGGTGTCCAGACGGCCCCCTGTCCGTCTCCGGGTGTCCAGACGGCCCCCGGTCCGTCTCCGGGTGTCCAGACGGCCCCCGGTCCGTCTCCGGGTGTCCAGACGGCCCCCGGTCCGTCTCCGGGTGTCCAGTCCAGACGGTCCTTCTGTCCGTCTCCGGGTGTCCAGACGGCCCCCTGTCCGTCTCCGGGTGCTCACTGCCCAGACGGTGTTCCGACGTACCTGTTTGCGCCCCAGCCTGCACGAATTAATTACACATTCTCACATGTCACGCTCGGTATATACCAAATGTGAAGGCCTTCCCGGAAAACCAGCCTGTACTTAGTTCTCAGAATGGATATTCGCCAAAGATTACATTTCAAGGCCGGCTGGCTGGCCGGGCGGCGAGCGAGCGGCGGGCGGCGGGCGACAGAAACGGTTCTTGGCGACGGACAGGTCGCTGCGCTGCAATGTCGGGCAGGGGGGGGGGGGCAGCGACGGGGCAGGCCTGGCGCGCCGCGGGCAGTCGGGGAACCGCAGAGACGGAAGAGGGCGTGGAGATGGGAAACGATGGCTGAATGTTTGGGGAGGGGGAGAGAGATCACAGGTGTTCGTCCCTCACAGACGGCTGTTGAGCGGGAGCCCCCGGTGCCCCCGCGCGCCTGACCCTGGCCCACAGCCGCCATCCGTCTCGGTCGGGAGTGTGCAGACACCGGCGGCTGCAGAGACGGCCCAGGTGCGCCTCTATGAGCTGCCGCAGCCCGACTCGTCCTGAACCAGTCGGTGATTCATTCGCCGCTGAGCCGACGGAAAGCAAACAAAATACGCCCGGATTCCCTGTCCGTCTGCCCAGTGTGCACCTGGTCAACAGCGCAGATGTAAGGCGGATGCGGCGACTGTTTGTGGGCGACAGTGGTTTCACCAGTGATAACCAGAGGGGACAGGGGATGTCCCACCCCTCGGGACATTCCCAGCCCCACTGACTGATTGCTCCAGCAGCTGATAGCTGGTCTGGTGTTATTCCATCTCCGGTGGTGCTGATCATTGTTTCCTAAACGCATTTGCCAACGCCGAACGTACGGCGCTGCTCAACCAGCAAACGTAGGCAATAAACGGCACCGTCGCCCGATTTTTATGTGCCGGGACGGATTGAATGGGACTTTTTAAGCTGGCATTTACGGCTGGTGATAAGTATTACAGCGCTAATTCATCTGATACTGATCCGGCTGCATGATACCGGGCTGGAGCTATTGTCTGGTCGGTAATGGATTACGACTGGTCCGCGGGGCGTGATAGCCTTTGACGTCTTGCACGCCGGCTACAAACAGGAAAAACGCGATGACTGGCACGCCCATTATCCAGCCCCGATCCAATGTTGACTTAGAAACACGTGTCCTGGCTGCCAATATTGCCGCTTTATAGATTGTCAACTGTCGCTGGCATGCATCGAGCATTGCAGTTACGGGGCTCGAAGCCATGGCAACGGAGTAGCGTAATGCCGTTCCCTAAGCTCAGCCTCCGCTCTTGTTCCCTTTGTGGACGGCCGACTGCGTGACATTAGTGGCAGAACACCTTCAATTAAGTGGGGGGGGGGGGGGCATTGCCGACTTTTGGTCCCATTCTTTTCATGCAACGCCCATAGGGCTAATGTTAAAATGCCAAAATCAAGGGGGCACGGTGCCGCGGTGCCCTTCCCCCCCCCCCCGTTCCGCCGCCTATGCTGCATGACCCGTCCCGCCCTGTCATCACTGCATTTGTTGTTGATACATCAACCTTTGTCCTTATACGGCTGTGTTTGCGGCCAGCCGGCTCTCAAAGCTGCGGCGGCTCCGAGATCCATTCTGCGAGAGCTGCGGCGGCTCTCTGCTTCATTCTCCGAGAGCTGCGGCGGCTCTGCTCCGGAGCCGGCCGAAGCCTCACGAGGTGCTCTGCCGAGCCGGTGCTCTGCCGAGCGCTCGGCGGCGCCGAGAGTACCGGGAACCTGGCCTGACACCATCACATAGAGCGCGCGGCACGGCCCCGTTCCAGGAAGGACGGCGTCCGAGCGGCGCGCCGGCCGGCCACTGCAGTCGGCCTGACGGACGGCAGAGCGCGCGCTGGAAGTTGGAGCGGCGCCGTGCGGAGGCGGGCCGCCGGCGGCCGCGCCGGTGAAACCGCACCTCCCAGTGGACAGTGTCGCAAGGCCGCCGCTGCTCGGAGCTCGTTGGGTCGAGTGGTGCGCCGGTGAGCGGCTCCAGCCGCCGCCGCTGAGCAACGGATCGATGGCCGCTCGTCTCGGCGGCTGGCTTACCTGGCGCTCGGCGAGACTCAACGCAGCGCGCGGGGCAGAACAGATGGGACGCGATGGCAAAACAATGCAGCGGCGATTATGTCAGGTGTGCGGGGATAAGTGTATGCAGTCCGTAGTCCGAAATCGGTGTCAGGTGGCCTACTGGTATCCCGCGTAGCGACCGTTCCGTGTAGGTTACACTTTACGCCGCTAGATGGCAGCAGTAGTGGACGCCTGCAGTTAGACTGTGCCGCATGGCTCTACGCTTCTGCCGAAGGCCGGCAGATGAATTTGGATCGCTGACCGAATTAAATCGACATAGCTGGGATATTTAGGACCGAAGTGATTTGTGTCTACTCCGGGCATTGTTGAGAGCGCTCTTCATTTTGGAGATGGATAATGTCCGTGAATCTGGGACGTATCCTCGGCACCGACTGAGTGCCAGTACCGATACAGCTAACCACTTCAAATGCGGAAATACCATCGATTTGGACACTGCTGAACACGCTGGGAATACCGCGGGTGCAGACAGGTTGTCGAGTCCCTGGGTGGACGCTAAATGCCAATCGCCCTGAACATCTTCAACAGCCGCACGTTCCCATGGTTTGTCGGAACCCTGTGTAGAGAAGGTACTATAGTTAATTGCATTGCAAGCCCTTCAATACACTGGTATGTCTTATGCTAGCCGTTCTGATTTATTTTGCAATTATTCTGGAACATATCAGCATATATCTGGACAGCGATCAGCAATCCTCTCCCCTTTAAATCTCGACTCAGTATCCGCGCTGCTCACTCCTGAAGGCACGGTTCCCTTCCGACGTTCCCCGCTCCAAAGTGGTACGGGTCTGCCGGGCCGACTCTGGGTCGTTCCAGCCCGTCACAGGGGGGGGGGGACGGCAGTCTCGTCACCGGAACCGCCTCTGTCGGAGTGACTCAGTGGCGGAAGAAGTGGCCGGGCTCCGCGCAAGGCGTCGGAAGCGGCGCCCGTCTGCCGCCCCCGCCGACCGCCGACCGCCGACCGCCGACGGCGGACGGTGGTCGGGGCTGTAACTTCCCTCCCCCTCCTCCGCTGTCCGACGAGCCCCCCCCTCCCCTCACGGCTCTGCAGGTCACAGTGGCGACATCTGTGATCGAATATACGATGGCCATCTCGGTGAAACTTGGAGCGCAAACACTGCCGACTTGAGTGGGTAGGAGGGAATGTGTGGGTAACAAGGTGTAAGGCACGGCGAAGCTTTATTTTCCTCGAGTTTCGAGCATTTTAAGCTTTCATTATCAGTGCCATGAATGTTCTGTAACACTGTTACAGCTCCGTCCGTCTTGACGTAACAGTGGCACCTAATTACTCTCCCACAGCGTAATGTCTAATTGTCCGTCGTTATCCTACATGATGCAGGGCTCTTCGCTCGATGACATTTGTTAATGTTTCATAGTTACGTGTCCTGGTAACATCAGCTGCAAAGTGGCTGGCCTTTGTCCTGCGGTCCCATATATTTGGTATGTGCAGGTGTCTAGGCGGGCCCGATTTGGTGTCCACATTCCGGCTGCGTCTGTCACGCTGTCTGTCACGGTATCTGTCACGCACGTGCCGGCGGCGCGCGTCACGCGGCTCAGTTGATGTGTCCGCGCTGACGCAGCGCCGCACCGGCCGTGACAGGGCGGTCGGTGCCAGGGCGGGGGCGGGGGCGGGGCCGTCCGCTGTCGGCTCGACACTACCTACCAACAGTGCTCCCAATCAGAGCCTTATCATCACAAAGGCTCGGTGCTGCGATCTTTACCGTTGGGCTTTTAAATCACCTGACAATTACATCACTACTTTTGCTGCTGTATTTGTTTTGCTCATCTCTCTGCGTCTCCCCCCCCCCCCTCCCATCCCGCTCGGCGTCGTCCCAATTCGCCCTGTGACGTCACACACACTCGCGGCGATCGGTACAGATTCGGGTGACGTCACGGCTGGCGTCGGGAAGCCGCGGCGCGCCGGTTCCGCGAAGCTCGTCTCTCGGCTGCGGCGCCGGCGGGGCTGCCGCTCCGCTGGTCGACATCGATTGCTCGGCGATGGTCGGACCCACTCAGTCTGGGCGGCCCGCATCCCGGCGCCGCCCCCCCCCCCCCCTCCCCCTCCCAGAACGTCGGCGCCGACGGAGTCGACTGGGGGAGGTACTCCGAGCCAGCCGGGTGCAAGCACTAGACTCGTGAATTGTGACTGTCCCTAGAGACGGAATAGGGAACTGTTGACTGAAGCGAGGATCGAGGCGTAGGGAAACGATGTGTGGTTTGATACTTCTTTCCACAAGCGAAGTATCTTTGTGGATGGTTTTCTTGATGTACTTCTTTGTTGTTTGACTTTCTTTGAAGCGAATCTGTCCTTCTCAAAGACACAACAGGCTTAAGCTTTGTTCTCCCTCTCTCGCTCTTGCTCCCCTCTCTCCTCTGCGAACGTCAATAAACAATCGCATGCTTTTCACAAGAACTGATGTAAGGGCTGTAGATATATAAAAACAAACGCTACATTATGTAACACCAATAACTCATAACCATATTGTCATTGCGGATGGCCGGCATCGATCGGTTTGTTCGATGCTACTTAACCGTGGGCAAAAAGAGCGAACGTTAGATATATGACGCACAACCTCTGGACGCATCTTTTCACCGCGCTGCCATGTCAATCGCCACGTGGCTGGTCTGATTGCGGTCGCCGTCCGTTAAGGGGCGGACGGTCAATAGAACTTATACCTAAACGGCAGCGACCCCAGCCTGGATGGCGCGGCTGTGGCCGATTTAGTTGGAACAGTGATCAGGTTCCGTTGACAACTCGTCGGGGTCGGTGCTACAGTGGCCCCTCTATTGCTCGGTTCGGGGTAGCTGCGGCGCCGTGCGCTCTTCAACGGGAATGTGTAAAGGTCAGCTGAGGTCACGGGTCAATCTGACGGTCCGGTGTCATCTGATATAATCGGACGCACGTGCTGCAGTGACTGAGCATGGGGAAATACTCGACCTGGCAGGTTATATCAGCCTGGGAGGCTGCCTAACTTTGGCTATATTAGGTACATTTAGGATAGGTGATATCTTGTGAAGTGAAGTTGGCGGGTCACTCTGATGCAGATCATCACAGGGGTGAGTTTGTGAGGTAAAGTGAGGTGTGGTGATATGCACATAGTCGGTATTTTCACGGACAGTCGGATCTGCCAGAGTGGCGATTAGGAGCGGCGTGCCTGCCAACAGGCGCAGCTCACATGTGGTTCTCATCGATCGGCCGCGCCTTCCGACCAATACAGCCGCCTATTCTTACAGCGCCCTGCTACCGGGAAGCAAAGCAGCTGCACCGAGGCGGTTTCCGTTTGTTCAGGGAAAAATCATTATTGAGTGCCCTCTATTACCGTGATTGATAATACCTATGTATCTAGACGACCGTAATCACATCAAATATCGCTTGCCACCGAAGCTTTTGCCAATTTTCGTCTTACAGCGGATGTCTTTTTGTATGGCCTCTGTAATACAGAAGATTCTCCGCATTCGTAGATATATGATTGCTCCTGGGAGAGATCCGTTGGCTTGGAGCTCACATCCCTCTCTCGGAGAGCCCCCTCCCTCTCTGCTCCAATCTCCAGTGTTGCTCTCTCTCCTCCCTCTTTTCCTCCCTTATCACCGATATTTATGCATAAGACCGTTACATAAGCCAGCTCACCTACATTTGGCGTTTGCTCGGTTGGCGGCGGTGTGCGCGGGTTCCTCGCACAGAGCCTCTCCGTCCGCCTCCGGGGGGCAGGTCTCCAAGATCCGCCGCATTAGGGCAATTATACCGGCCGCCAGCGACACAGGCCGGTTCCGGCAGTCTCTCGTCACTGATTACCGACGGCGACGATACGCGCCGTAATTGTACTCCAGAAACGGAGCCGCGTCGAAAACGTCGCGCCGGCGGCGCCACTTCCTTCTCGGCTTCCCTGTATAGCCGAGGCAGGTTCCGGGAATCATTGCGGGGTATTAGCGCTATTCGCACACGGAAATGTGTGCGGCGGCGATAATGCTGGCCGGAAAATTCACGGTCTCAGCGGCTCAATCAGTTAATGATGTGGTGAACAATTAGTTCATAATTATGACCTCACTTTCCGGTCACCGGCCGCGATTGTTCCTGATCGGTGTAAAAACAGCGACGCGGATCGTTTGGTGTATCGATTGTCGCTATTGCTAACGTCATGAGCATCAATGCTAGTGATGTAATCTAGGTAATTGTGTTCCGTATAATTGCAAGATCATTGTGGTAGAATTTATTGAAAGATGTCGCTCCCGACTAGCTAGAATTAGTTGAGGTTGCAATAACGGGTACCAGCAATGTCATCACATGAATTCATGGCCAACAATAATGATGAATTGTTGACTGATGTACCATGATGCGGGATGTCGCTAATTTGTTGATGATTGTCCCGATCGCTCTGCCCCGCCTCCCGTGTCTGTGCCGCTCTGTGTGTGACACCCCCGTCTCTCTGTGTGTCTGTATCGCTCTGTGTGACACCTGTGTCTCTGTGTGTCCGGCAGAGGGCGTGTACTACCACAAGAAGTTCAAGCTGCTGTCGTGTCTGTCGGAGCCGGCCGGCTACGACGCCGTGGCGGCGGCGGCGGCGCTGCGCCCCCAGCTGGTGGCCGCCGGCTGGGAGGCCCGCCGCCAGCTGCCCGAGCCGCCCCCGCCCGCCGCCGAGCCGCCGCCCCCGCCCTCCGCAGACGAGGCCGCCCTGAAGGCGGCCCGCAAGGCCGGCAAGTACCAGTGCAACTTCTGCGGCAACTTCTTCGCCAAGCCCAGCGTGCTGGACAAGCACATCCGCTCGCACACCAACGAGCGGCCGTTCTCCTGCGCCGTCTGCAAGTACTCTTTCAAGACCAAGAGCAACTTTGTCAAACACTGCAAGACGCGCAAGCACGCGGCTCGCAGCGCGGGCGGCGACGGCGGCGACCTGCCCTCGGACGAGGAGGTGACGGACAGCGAGATCAGCGAGGCGGAGGGGGACGCGCCGTCCGAGACGGACAGCTGGACGGCGCTGGACCTGGCGGCGCCTCCGGCCGCCTCGCGCTGGTCGGCGGCCGCCCCGGCCGATCCGCCGGCCACCTCGGAGCGCGTCGAGCCGCCGCCGGCCGGCGGGCCCGCCTCCTCCCGACAGCACATCAGCCACTCCATCGAGCACATCATCGGCCGGTCGGAGGAGCCCGGCTCACCGCCGAATCCACCCGGCTCGCCCGGCGCCAAGGGAGTCGTCAGTCACATCGACAAGGTGATCCAGCTGAACGAGGCCCAGCTCAGCATCACCAAGCGGGCGCTGGACAACTTCGGCCGCCACAGTACCACGCTGGGCCGGGAGCGTGAGACGGTGCGCCGGGTAACCTCTGTGGACCCGTCGGCCGGCAGCCGGCGCGGCTCGCTGTTCCTGCCGGCGCGTCCGGCGCCCGCCGAGCCGCCCACGCCGCCGGCGCTGGCGCGGCGCAGCTCCGTGATCGGCGTGGAGGCGCAGCACGACACGGCGCCGCGGCCCACCGAGCGGCCGCGCCAGCCGCCGGCGCTGCTGCGCAGCTCGTTCAGCGTGCCGGCCGCCGCCGAGGAGCCGCCGCTGCCCAGTGACAGCCTCCAGTTCACGGCCATGCCCAGTCTGCTGGAGGCGCGCTGCGTCGGCTGCGGCCTCTCGCACCCCGGCCCGTGTCCGCTGCTGTCGGACGGAGCGGCCGCCGGCAGCGGCGGGCACATCCTCAAGCGGCACCTGCTCTCCAGCGCGGCCGGATCGCCGCAGCTGAAGCGGCGCCGCCTCTCGCCGGACGTGGAGCGGCTGTCGGCGGCGGCGGCGGCGGCGCGCTACGAGCCGCTGGTGCCGCCGCCAGCCACCGCGCCGCCGCCCGGCGGACGCTCGCCCTTCGAGGAGCGCAAGAACCTCAGCTACATGGGCGGCGGCCAGGTGATGGTGAACGAGTCGAGCGAGCGGCGCACCTACCGCGTCAACCAGTCGGTGTCGGGCACCTCCGCCGGTGTCAGCTTCTACGTGTCCTCTCCGCCGGCCAGCGCGGCGCCGCGCGAGACCAGCCCGCAGGTGATGACCATCAAGTCGAACCTCAACTCGGGCGGCAAGATGATCGAGATGAGCGGCTCGTCTGACAGCAGCTCTGGCGGCTCGCAGCTGGGAACTCCGCGGCTCACTGGCTCGGCGCCGCCGCTGCAGCACAACCCGTTCCACTTCAACAAGCCCATTTCCAGCATGTTCACGGGCTCGTTCTACCCGGCCATCCAGGCGCCCAACATCACGCCGCAGCTGGGCCCCATCATGCTGCCGCCCAGTCCGAGCCGGCTCGGTCCTGGTGGCAGGGAGGGACGGGAAGGCAGGGAGGGACGGGAAGGCGGCGCCAAGCGGTTCTGCTCGCCCAAGTCGCCGTCCTCCGGTCTGCTGTCGGTGCCCGGACAGCCGAGCCACGCGCCCGTGGTGGCCCTGCCGTCGACCACCCGCGCCGGCGGCGGCAAGAACCTCAAACTCACCATCCAGATCCCTCGGCCCAACTTCCCGCCGTCGACGGCTGCTCAAACCGCCCCCGTCACCGTCCCCTGCCATGTACCTCCTCTGGCGGCGGTGGCGGCGCCCGCTCCCGCCCCCGCCCGCTCCCCTGCTCCCGCGCCGGCCCCCGCTCCCGCCCCCGCGCCGGCCCCCCGCTCACCGGCCATCCTGCAGCCGCCCATCAGCCCCGCGCCGCGGCGATCTCCGTCTCGGCCGGTGCCGCACATCCCCGGCATCCCCGGTCCGTACAGCGCCGCCTCCGACATGCCCGCGCGCATCGAGCGCCCGCCGCCGCCGCCGCCGCCCGCGCGGCCGCCGCCCAAGATCCAGGTACAGGCGGCTGACGAGCCGGCGCCGGGCAAACTGGGCGGCAGCCTGCCGCGGCCCAGCTCGCTGCCCCTCCAGCCGGTGAAATACGTGAACAAGTCTCAGCGCGGCGCGGCCCTCTACAGCCCCGAGACGCCGCGGCCGCGCAAGGCCATCCAGCAGACACACATGAACGGCAAGTGCTACACGTACATCGGCCACAAGAGCTCGACCAAGCTGTACTTTTGCAGCCTGTTCCAGCCGCAGCCCAACTACGTGGAGCAGAAGTGCGGCGGCCACCAGGTGTCGATGTACTCCCAGTGGAAGCACTCGGAGCCGCCGGCGGACGGTGTGCCCGTCACCCGCGCGCTCTCCACGCTGCGCCTGTCGGTGAATCGTGGATCGTTCGGCCGACTGAGCTTCGCTAGTCCGGAGCTGGGGCCGACCGAGCCGCGCCTGGCAGCCACCGGTCTCCGACAGCCGCGACTCAGCACCGGCAGGAGGGCCGAAAAGGTAGGACGCCGGGGCACCGGGAAACGTACCCACTCGGTATGTGTGCGCGCGCGCGTGTGTGTGTGTGTGTGTGGGGGGGGGGGTGTAAAGTTCCACAGTGGATACCACACAAGGACCGCGTGGTATTACTTGGTGTGCTATTTTTGTTTCTTTTTCAGAGTACGTGAGATCACATCATATGGTTTCTTACAGATTATATTGCTCCAATCGTATAGCTTCTCAAGTACTCGTATTCCTCTCGGACAAAACTTATCTGACCTTTACAGCTTGTGAAAGGTTACGTAAGGGTTGTTCGTTTCGTCTGTAACGAGTCGTTCTAACGCTCTGGGCAAGAGGTATGTTTCTCGGAACCAGCGCTCCCCATATGCAGTCTTCTACCGTGCCGCGGATCCTGGAACAGTCTGTTTCCAGTTCCACACTGCACATAATATCGGACCTGGGAGGCGAACTCGGCATCTGTGTTACTCCCGTGCAGTCTCCTGCTTCTGGCTGCTCCCGCCCGCTGTGGGACTGTCTCCGGCAGCGCGGCCGATGCTCAGACGGGACGCGCGGTATTGACGCGGCTCGGTTCGCGGAGCTGGCAAAGATGCACTTCCACGGAGGAGACTCGGGGAGCGATTTCTGGAAGGCATGCGCGCTGCTCTCATTCTTGGCGTATTTTCATCAAATAACGCAACTCTGCTGATTGCTGAGATTGCTTGCGTTAAGTCTTATGTTGTTCCGGACCATTTGACACTTTCTCGCTACATGCATCCTAGTGTGTAGCGTTAGATCGTCTTTGATCCAACCGAAACTACCACCCATCCCTGCCTGCTCTGTTCATGCCTATCCCCCCCCCCCCCCCCCCTAGAGAGTGATACGGGTGGATCTTCCCAGCGGCTGGGACCGCCGAGTGGCACCTATCGCCCCACAAATCACCTCGTGGCCGCGCGCTGACGCCGACTGGCGCCAATTCTGAGAAGGCGCGCTATTTCCCGCCGATCGTGCACTGATATACGGCGGGCGGCGGCGTCCGGGGACCCACTGTCCGGTGCCCGGGGACCGACTGTCCGGCGCCCGAGACCCACTGTCCGGCGGCCGGGACCGACTGTCCGGTGACTGTCCGGTGCCCGCTGTCAGTCTGTGGCTAGCTGTTCGGAGGCTTTCGGGAGCCCGGGTCTGCCTGTCCGGTGACCTGGTCTACCCGGCTGTCCGGTGCCCGGTTCCAGCCTTTTGGTGCCCGCTGTCGACGAGGGTCCAGCTGTCTCACCCTCACCACTGTCCGAAGTTTGACATAGATCGTCTGGCAGTCCGTAAGGGGTGTCATTAAGCTTACGGTTGTCCGGTAATTAGTTAGCGGCTGTCCACTGCTAGCGGATTGATCGTAGTCTGGCCCGGTTCTTATAGAAACACTTACCGGTAAGTGTCACTTGGGCCAAAGTGACACTTATCTTAGGGCGACTTGAAGTCTCGGTTCTTATAGCCACCCATATATAGCCACCCATATTATAGTCTCGGTTCTTATAGGACCCTCCCACCTTCAAAAAAGTTAATGAATTGGCATAAAAGTGATGTAGCGTGAATCACAAAGAGCGAAAATGAACATCTACCAAATTTTACCGGAAAATATTCACCCGTTTTCGAGATATAAGACTTTTATTTTTGTTTACTTTTTGGGAACTCCGCTGTTTCTATGACGTCACATAAAGGTTTTCTTTACGTCGGCATTTGGAAGCAATAATTTGGTATCAAAGTGCGACAAATATTGCGCGAATGATGCGTTTATCTTATCAAGGTCAATATATGATGGCCAATGAAGGATTCCAGGACAATTCTTCTTATGGCATTTCTTCGTATCGCAATTCTTCGTCTGCAAATCTTCGTCAGGGCATTTATTCGTATCGCATTACTTTGTCTCGCATCAGGGTATATGAAAATCGGCTCGCATTTCTTCTTCAACGCAAATATATGCAAGAGTAAGCATTGAGGGACAAATAAATGCACCGACGAAGATTTGTAGACGAAGAAATGCGGACGAAAAATTGTGCTACGAAGAAATGTCATGCGAGGATTTGTTCTGGTACCATGACATTTATGTGATTTCAAAGTCAAGGTTCACAGCTGATTTGCTAAATCAAGCCAAGAATCCAAACTATCAAAAAACTATAATTATTTGTTTGTCTGTCACAGAGGTCTCAAGCAATATAAGGTTTACATATGTTGAATCAAAAATCTACTGCCACAACTCACATCTCCTGCCTTAGTTTATCATTGTTGTTTTAACTTGCTTTCAAGAGAAACGGAAGCCAGTATCTGATATCACTTCAGATGATTGTTTCAAGATCTGAGTTCAAATGGAAATAAAAGCAAGATCAAGATGAAACAGGGATTATTGCTGTTAAAGTAGTTTGGCCATGATACAACAAGCACATAAATCATTAGCCAAATCAAATACTGGTTGGTTTGTCAAGATGTTTGTTGTCTGTCGTCTGTCGAGCTGCTATGAACACTGAACGCTCTCACTCTTACTTTGAAGAGAGTAGTTTAAGTTGAATGGTAGTGAGCTGTAATTAGACAAAGCAGCTATTCAGTGCTCACATCAAGCCAGGCTAGGAAATGGCATCAACTGTGGTGGGAGGAAGCAGGTTCGGCAGCCCTATATGTTGTAAACTTCTGTTGTGTCTTGTGTTTGATCAACTGATGTTTTCTGCTGTTTTGTGCAGTGATAGTAGCAGGTAACTGCATGCTTGTCAAATTATGTGAATAAACGAATTCATAACATTGCATTTTTCTCTCCATGCAAGGAACAAGTAAGATGTTGTAGAAAATGTAATAGAGGGCTGCATTGCTGATTTTGCACTTTATCAGAGCTTTATTTAGAATTGCTTTCCTGAAAGCTACACACAGGCCACGGTACTGAAATTCACAATGTCATAGCTTTTGGCAGAAAAAAAGAAAAGACTTACCTAGCTAAAATTGGCTGAAAGTATGGCAGAGCAGGTCTTGATGCGTATGCCCATCCGTGTGCTTGCCGAAGCCGAACTGACTGCAACACATTAACTCTGACCCACCATGGTGGCCGGCATATCCTGAACTTTCACCACTCTAAACAAGACAACTTTCAGCCCTCAGCATTGTATTAAAACACTGTACATGACACTCAAAATTTGTTTCAGTGCCATCCACGGACAACATCAGTCGCCATTCACCAGGCCAGTAAAAACAGAATAGATTATAGCTTCAAACCCATGTAGTCAGAGTTACTAGGTCTGCACCTCAAAACAAAATCCAGGTGACATTCACCACGCCAGTAAAAAACAGGTACTTAGGTAACGTAACAGCTTCAAATCTGGTAACATGTTGGTCGGACTTTACACTACCATATTTACATGGAATAATATGATACCAAACAATAGTGCAACCATTCTGGATAACAAAAGTGTATGATAAAATTAATTTAGAAAACTTTGGCAGCATGATTTACGAGCACAGGCAGGTGTTACCTACCAGCCTTCTCAATGCTCGTAAAACCAACATTGTGGTTTTGATTTTACCTTACATGATAACACACTTGGCTGCAATGGCACATTTAATTTAATACTGTGAAAAGACCAGTTATAACCACTTCACAAGCACAATTGCACCTCATGCCGACATCCTTTACCAAAGACAG
Organism: Amphibalanus amphitrite; assembly: GCF_019059575.1. Lineage (NCBI taxonomy): Eukaryota > Metazoa > Arthropoda > Thecostraca > Balanomorpha > Balanidae > Amphibalanus > Amphibalanus amphitrite. The sequence continues at coordinate 264,187 of NW_024881665.1, forward strand.
TCACTTTCGTCAAAACTGGATGATCAATCCCCTTCAACTGTTAACATCAAAAATATTTCTTCATGGTGTGATCTCCATATGGAAACCTTGCAGGAAAAGAATTAATGTCAATTGTCGGCTCTTCAAAATTTCTTTGGACTTTAACTTGGAGTACCATATCCAGTTTGCTTTGATATTTTGTTTTTTATTCCATGTTGAAGTTGAACACCAAGCTCCAGATATAGCAGGCAGCTTGATCATCTTCGGCCTTGGTATAATATCAGTCCAAGTTCCAGTGGTGGGTATCTTCTAATATTCAAATTAAAATGAAAAGCAATAGGCTTTCTCAGCGCCGACGACGGATTTCACGTTGATAACAAAGGGAGCTCAAGGTCAGCAAAACTCGGGTTCAAGGAATGGCGGGCGTTGAAATGACTGCTGACGTCATCAAGAAACCGCTAATGGTTAAGAGATAGGGACTAAGCTGGTCCCACCCTGCAAGTAAAGGGAAGAAATTTCTTGAACACCATAAAGCTGCGGGGGTTGCGACCAGGATAAATGGTGGTTTCTGAGCCTGGCCGCAAACTTGGCTATCTCAACTCAAAACTAATGTTAAGGTGGGATGGTCCCTTTAAAGCCTCCCTATGATAAGTGTCACTTTCCTTAGGGAGACTTTGAGTGAGACAAGCAAAACGAACTTTGCATCTCTAAAATGTTGTCATTTCTGGCAAATCTGTCCATTTTAGGAAGCAGTCACGTGCAATTTGTTCAATTCATACTTTGGATATGCATATGACCGAATATTCGAATAAGAACCAATACGTTGAGATGCAGTTTTACATTTACCTTTGACTCTTTGCTGTTGTTGTTGTTCTTTGGAAATTATTAACGCCATTGACAAAAAGCACTTAACCCGCGCCCCGTACCGCCATCGGCGGACCCTGCCACACGTAGGGGGGTGGGGGCGTTTCCCCCTATGATCTTGGAAGGTTACCGACCGATTTTCAAATTTCAAACGGCATTCGATAGCTCCATCGGGGAACTACCTTGTAACCAAATTTCATTGATTTAGGTCCAAATGATGAAGTCACGGGTCAGGTCAAAGGTCACATTTTCACCGTTTAGAGGCCTTATTCTAAGGAATGCGTTATAACATCGAGCAAAAGGAAAGTTATCCCGCGCCCCGCGCGGGGGAGGGGGCAGAATCTGCCCCCTCCCGTTTTTCGCCAATAACTTCCAAACGCGTTACGCCAGCGACGTCAAACTTTCAGTACCTTATCATACATCAATGTGACACGTTCTCTGCAAATTTGAGCGAAATCCGTCGGAAAATTTTTGAGAAATTGACGGTTTAGTGACGTCATGTTCGCCATTTTCGCCTCAAAAACGGCAAAATTTCAAACGCCGCTAACAACTTCATTGTTAAAGGAATCAAGACGTAACAAAAAAGGTTATACGTGATTCTACTTTGTCTATTAAATGGCTATCTCGGTTTTTTGGAAATTTTGGATTTTGGCTCAAACTTTTTTCAAAAAACTTACTTTTTGGGAAAATAATTAAAAATCCAAAATTTTGAGTGTATCGAAAAACCGGAATATATGTCAGAAAAGTGGTCTATGTGCACCCACATACCAATTTTTAGAAGAATCGGTTCAAAAATGTGGGAGTTATTCAAAATTTTATGACGTCACGACACACAAAAATTTTGAAAAATGATTTTTTGGAAGTTGTAGACCTCGTACGGAAACAAAAATAGCACCATTCGATTCGCCGGGAAAAACTGCATCAGATAGACACCTTTTTAGGCCTTAACCAACTTCAAAATTTGACCTTACTTGACCTGACCTTGATCTGACCTCGACCTGAAATTCATCCAGAGGTGGTCCATATCACTTATTGAGTGTGCCTATTGAATTTTATGAGTAAAATGACCCATAAAACATGTGTCGCACATGCCCTTTTCTATATTTTGTTTTTGGTGACCTGACCTGACCTGACCTGACCTGACCTTGACCTTGACCTTTGAATGACATTGTATGCAACGAATATTGTCTTGGTAGTCTAAGAACACGTTTTGGGCAATCAGTCTCAGTCCATTCTTCGGCAACTACGGTGCAAGGCCGATACTGTAGAAACTTGCATTTTGTGCCCTTGACCTGACGACCTGACCTCTGACCTACTTGAGTAAAAAAAAATGGGCTCTTAAGATCCGCCTTGTTGAGAGCTTTCGATTGCCGTTTTCCCCGTCTTTCTACGACCATCGGTTCGGAAGTTAGACAGGGGGGCAGAATCTGCCCCCCCCCCCCAGCAGGGCGCGTATGGCTGAATAGCCCAGCGGGGCGCGGGTTATCGTAAATCATCGATAAAGCGTTGGTTGCCTGATACATAACGACACATTTCTTCCAAACCCCTTATCTGTTCTCCCTTGAATTTCCGGGAGGCGCGAATAATCCCATTTAAAAAGTGTCCAATCGGCCCAGCCGTTCTCGAGATCTGGAAGCGGCACCCTGCACGTGCGCACTTGCAAAATGGCTCCCAACTGGCTTTTGCACACGGCACTCTACTAACCGGTCCCTAACCATGTACCAAATTTCAGCACAATTCGTTCAGCCGTTCTCGAGATCTGGAAGCGGCACCCTGCACGTGCGCACGTGCAAAATGGTTCCCAACTGGCTTTTGCACACGGCACTCTACTAACCGGTCCCTAACCATGTACCAAATTTCAGCACAATTGGTTCAGCCGTTCTCGAGATCTGGAAGCGGCACCCTGCACGTGCGCACGTGCAAAATGGTTCCCAACTGGCTTTTGCACACGGCACTCTACTAACCGGTCCCTAACCATGTACCAAATTTCAGCACAATTGGTTCAGCCGTTCTCGAGATCTGGAATCGACCCCTGCACGTGCGCACGTGCAGCGGCACCCCAACTGTGGCACGTGGATATGCATTGTCTAGTGGGCGCCTACCTACATGCCGACTTCCAGCACAATAGTCCCAGTAATTGCCGGATTATTGTAATGTGAACGAACGTGACACCTCTTCATTTTGCATTCGGCACGTGCAGTGACGGTCGCCCAGATGCATCGAAACTAGCCAATATCGGGGTAGAAGGTATGGGATCACAAACAGAGAAGACTGCTCATCAAATGGTTGAACGGTTGCGAAGATACATGCGTCCCAAAAGTGCTTTATTATAATCATGTCACACTAACTGCGGTTAGGGTGGTATCACCCTCCCTAACCAAAGTCACACTTACCAGTAAGTATCACTAAGGCTAGTATGGCTATAAGAACGAGTCCCACTTTCCGGGTTAGTGCAGCTCGATGTTAGGGTGGCTATAAGAACCGAGAACCGAGTTCTCACTAACACTTAGCAAGTGTCACTTGCTTAGTGAGACTTTTAGGGTGGCTATAAGAACAAAATCGCCAATTCCAAGTGTCACTAGGCTTAGTGAGGCTTGAAAGTATGGCTATAAGAACCGGGCCCTGGTTACCTGTTCAGTTGCCAGAAGGGTGAGATGTTTATTGGGTGCCCGCTGCCAGGTGGGGACTGCCAGACCTGTCACGAACCCCCTGGAATGTGAACCCCGAGTTGATTGAGCGGACTCGTCTGTCGTTTTATGTTTGTCACGGTCATTTGACCTGAAGTGATGCTCACTTCAAGCCATAGGGTGGAAATGATGAGCCGTTCGAAGCCTCAGAGTGTGGCCGTTTCTGTTTCTCTGTCAGCAATGTTTTTGTGTAATGGGATTAATGGCTGTCGGCAGCCTCCAGTCTTTTTGTAATGGTCTTCTCACCCAAACTGAGCAGGGATGTGTGGTAAGTGCTCAGTTTCCGTGTCCGACTGAGGTGTATTCAATGCGTCATTATATGCGGCTATAAACAAATGATTGGCTATTTTCATGCAAGCGTCGGCTGGTCATTACGTCAGTGTAACGACTAATCCGGGAAATAGCATGCAGATTGCGCCTGCACCTGGAATTCGCTGTTCACGCGAGCGGGTGCACGGTGGTGCCGGACTGCCTTCTATGGAGTAGGGCCGTCTGGTTGTGTATCGCCCGCTGCCGCTGCCGCCGCCGGCTGTCTGCTGGTGGCCGGCCGGAGCCGGGCGGCCGGCGCCCGGTCGCCGCGCCCGCCGCCCTGTCGGACTGTTATTGCCCGCGTCCGGCGGGCGGCGTGGCGCGACTCCTGGCGCCGTCTGGCTGTCCTGCACCCCCCCCCCCCTGTGGGCGGTCCGCTGCAGCTTCTGTGATGCAGCCGGGCCACTCGGACCCGTGCCCTCCCCTCCCCCTCCCCAGCCCACGGCGCTATCTTCTGTCAGCCGTGGCGAGCAGACAACTGCGCAGGACACCGGTTTGGTGTTTACGGCTGAGTCGCAGTCACTGGCTGCGATATGAGCAGCTGAGAACACGTCTGAAATCCGCCCCCGGCGCCGTGCTCCCATTATATCTCCGTGTTTTGGCCTCATAATTCCCCTGTCCCGGACGGTCTGACTGCATGTCTGATAATAGCGGGATTCCCGTTCCCGGAGTCCGGAGCTCCCGCGTCAGTTCCCTTTTCTGGGACTGGCGCCACTCTCGCTGGCCGCTCGTGTTCGTGTTCGAGTCCTGTCGGTCCGTCGCCCTGCCGCCCGCCCCTGTTCGTGACCGGGCTGCCCGAGCCGCCCGTATTGCCCGGCGCGGTGTGTGCGAGCCGCCGCCAGCTGGCGTGGTAACTCGGCCGGCATGACGCACCGCTCTGCGGTATGAATGTGACCTTGTTGGAGCCTGCAGCCGGCCGGCCGGCGCCGCGCCGCGCCGCCCATGCAGCGCTCTGGAACGCGCCGCGTAACAGGAGCGGCGGCGGCGGCGGCGTCACCGCGGGTGCACGCTGCAGTGACCCGCCGGGCGGTCACAGGGGCCGCTGCCGACCGGCCGGACGGTCCCAGAGCTGCAGTGGCACTCGGCAGAAGCGAGAGATGGTGGCGCGCCAGTCACGCCGAGCGCGACGTTCAATGGAGCCAGGTGCCATATTTGTACGGCCCATGGTGATCGGCTTTGTTTGCATTCGCTGGAGCATTCCGGCAGGTTAATTTATGCTCGTCTGGCGGCGTCTGGCGCGCACGTTTTCCTGGAACGGGTTCGGCCGACGGCGCCTGCTCGCTGCTTGGTGATGGAGGCTAGATGATGGGCTGTGGTCAGCTGTGCACTGGATAGCCACATGGCCCTCCTGTGCAGTGGCGAGCCGTGCAAACGGGCCTCTGTCTCTGCTGTTGTCGGCCGCGCCTGCCGTGTCCTGTTGTCAGTGAACAGCGAGACTCGGCAGTCAGCTGATCCTACGTCTCTCATCTGTTCGGCGAACTGGACTGCACCCCAACACCACTTCATACAACAGCACACCACAACATGCAGCCGGTCGGCGATGCTGTCCGCTGCACGGCCGCTGGGCTGCACCCGGCGCGCCTCACATGGAATTCGGTGGGTTCGTGGAAGCGGCGCGGCGCGGCGGCCGTGTCGCCCCGGTCGGCCGGCCGGTGGCGGCGCCGGCGGTCGGCACGCGCGCCGCCGCCGCTCCCGGCGCCGGCTCGGCGCTCCCGGCCGCCCGTGCACGGCCCGTGTCCACGGCAGCCGTCACTGACGGCTGATGGCCGCCGGCCGGCCGTTAGTGTCAGCGTGAGACGCGCCGCCCCGGCCGACCGTGGGCCGTCAGCAGCCGGCGGCACTCTGGGGGGATGCAGCGGAATGCGGCGCTTCTGAAGGATGAAAGACTACGGCTGAGAGGGATGGATGAGGAACAGCGAGGAGAAATGAGCAGCTCGTCGGCAGTAATGACCGTATCTGCGGCGGTGGCCCGGTGTGAGATATTGCAGGCGGTGACGTAAGGCTCTGCCGATGCTCCCGATCCGCAGGCTCGCGGCCAGCGCTGCTGGAAGGGGTCCAGCGCGCCGCGACAGGCGGCTGGCCTTGGCTCTGCAGCGGCCCCGTACAGACGCGTCCCGTGCTGACACATGTTGATGGAGCTGAGGTGTGTGTAGGGTGTGTGGCTCACAAAACACGCACTACTAGTCAGATGACGGCAGACAGTCTGCGTGTCTGCAGCGGTCGGTGGGCTGGGCGCAGAGCTGCGATTTGGGTAGTGCTTGCGTGTGAAGCAAGTGTGTCTCTGAGTGTCATGTCACCATGAACTTCTGTAAGCACCCTCCCCCCCCCCCCCAAACTGCTGCCGTTAGCTGTCCCACGCTGCCTTGGCTCCCCAGCTGACCCCTGTGTCCGTCTACTCCCACAGACGGAGTTGGGAGGCCAGCGGCGGTCGGCGGCCGGCTGCACCTGTTCGCGCGTGACCGGCGGCGCCTCCCTGCCCTGCCCCAGCTGCTCAGACAGGTACGGGACTCCATACAGCGAGAACAGACTCGCATGGAAAGGCATGGGGGGAGATAGGGTGGGTGAGGGAAAGCTCGTGCATGACGACGAGGGCTGTGATGGAAGGGGGTTAAAATATGGGAAAGGTTATGTGGTGGTTAAGTGCAGAAAGCAGCTATTCAGCTACTGGATGTTTAATAGTTGAATGGTTTATGGGATGGGCGGGCATTTAAGTGAAGGACGGGTGGCTGGCCGGATAGGGCAAACAACCGCTGCAGAATGGGGAAGTTGGTGTTTACCGTGAGGGCAGACCGCGGCAGCGCCCGGCCGGCGCCGTCTGCACCACCCGACTGCCGGAATCGCCTAATGAGTTCGCTCTACCCGGCTTATATCGGCTTTTACGGCTCTATTTACTGCACTGGCTAGCATGTCAAGGGATAGTTCAAATGGTGATAAGCGCATCGAGGTGGATTCTTCGAGGTAAGAGTGGTTTTGTGGAATACTTTGAGGGCCCGGTTCCTGGACGAGTCTCGTTGAGCGTTTAATTGTGTGCACGCCTCGCTGTGGCTGCTCCGAGTGGGGGTGAAATGGTGATTAGCTCTGACGGAATCATCGCGGCGCCGCGAACGACGGAGGTGTGCGGGTGCAATGTACAGTTGGGCCGGAAGGCTGGTATGCTGCCCCTTTGCGTGTCGTCATTGGATGGGATAAGCGAGCGTTGTGGATTGATTGGAGTACGGTTCCTTGTCCGAGCTCAGCTCGATCTCGAGATACGTGTTCCTGTAATAATATGTGTTTAGCTTTTTCTAGTGAGGATACCGTGATTGGGTTGAACGCTAGGGAGGCAACGTTTCCAACTTTTGCATCCCAGGGGAGTTACTTTGGCGGTCCGTGGTTGATTCGCTTGTCAGAAAACACGGCAGCCTCCGCAGTATCTTCTGGGCCTGGATGTGGGAGCTCTCTTCTCAGAAAAGTGATGGGCGATACCAGGTTCACCAAGTTGCACGATGCCCGAAATAGGATATGATGGCGGACGCTTTAAGCCATACTGCATTGCACTCCGTGTGAGCAGAACAGGTTTCATCGGAACGGAAACTTCATTTATGAGTTACCTTCGGCTACAGAGTTTTTTTGAATGTCAGTTGTAATCGACTGGCACATGGTGTGGCAAAAATTGAGCATTTTTATATTGTTTTCTTCCCCCTCAGATAGTTGTTTCTGTGTGTTTCCGATAGCGGATGGTGCATCTGATATCAGTGGGGAGGGACAGGCGGGTCTATCACCGACAGCCGCGGGTGGTACGGGACGTTCGTGGAAGCACGTGCCGCCCTGCCGGCTCCGATAGCCGGCCTATCGCCGAGTCCAGTGTGGCGCGCTGACGGCCTGTTCCGGGACTGAGAGTCGTCCTTGTCACTCTGCTATCGACACAGTCCAGAGTGTCGGGGACTATCCCGCCTGTGCTGTGATGTCTCCTCCCTCACCAGAGCAGCACTGAAGCGCCAGTAATCTGTTCGATCTCTCAGCACACCTGTCAGGGAGGCGGCCCCTCGTCAGTCACCGTCCGCGCTCCCGGCCGTGCCCTTTTGGCCGCGCCCTCCGTCGGCCCGTCGGCGTTTTACCGAGCCGACTCCGCGCCAGGCGACAGCTGACGCTGAGTACGGCACGCGCGGGGAGGGGGAGGGGGAGGTGCTGGCTGATTCAGCGCGGAACTCCGCTAGCTCTGACTCAGGGTATATTGAGTGCTCTGACTCACGCACAGCCGCGCCGGCGTGACACACGCACACGCATGTGCTCGGGGTAAGCGGGCCGTTCTGACTCGGTCTACGTGTGAGCGGTCATCTGCTGTGGGCGGGGCGATGGTACGGCCGGCCACGCCTCCGTCCCTGCCCGTCAAATTAGACGGAACGGAACGAGCCGGAACGGAGCTGAGCCGGGACGGAGGAGAAGAGCGGCTGACCCGGGACGGGACGAGCTGTCAGCTTCTGAGCGCCCGGCGCAGACAGACCGGGGAAAAGCGAGTGGGATAGGGAGGAGAGAGGAAGGGAGCGAGAGAGGGATGGGTGAAATAGCAGAGCAGATAGGCTGACGCAACATCCTGTGAACTTTAAGCCAACTTCCACGAAACGAGCATATGGCATGGCGTCTTGCTGAAAACCCTCGAGCGCTCGGGACCGTAGTCCTTGGAAGTTTGAGAATACAAAAGTCTCATGCATGTAAGTCCTCTTAGCGGGGACTCTGCTGTGTGTGCAGCGTTCCGGTAACGTGTGCACGTCTGGCACCGGCGGTGTTTTCGCCCCGTCCCGCCCCGTGGGCGTCGGTATCGGCCGCCGGATGACCTTGTCACGGAACCAGACTGAGATCAGCCGCGCCTGCTGCATGTCCGGGAACGGGACGGAGACGGCAGCCCGGCGCAGGGAACGGGACGGAATGGTGGCTCGGGTACCGACGTGAGGGATACAGGACAGGATGTACTATAGTCACTGCTAGCATGTGATCCCATAATCGACGCGCCCGAGAGTCTCAGACTCTCAATGAACTAACAGAATGGCAGGATTGGGAGTTTCTAACCGTTGAAGCTGGGGTACGAAATCCGCTACACAATCCTAGAAGTGATTACGACCACGAATGCTTCAACTTTGAGCTTTTTTCCTCCGACCCCTGAAGATGGAGCGGGGAAGATAACCTGCCAGTAGTGAGGCTGTGTCTCGAACTGACGTCTCCTACCACTTGTAGTCCTGTGCCGTTCGTGTTTCCCAGGCCGTCGGCCGGCCGTTATCACTCGTGGTGCTCGGTGACGAGAGCGGAGGGTCACCCCGCTGTCCTTATCTGAGCGTCACAGACAGATAGGGCGACGGACACGGCCGGCCGTCCCCGTTTCCGTCCCCGGGTCGGCCACAGGACCGCCGAACCTATCGAGTGGAGGGGCTGGATGGATAGCGCTCCACGGGGTCTGCCGCGGTGTAGAGGGGGGGGGGAGGTGTTTGGTGGTGGAAAGGTCAAGGCTCAGGGCGGAGTCGGTGTCCAGTGCGAGTCCATAGGGAAGTTGTTAGTTTGGGTCGCTGCAGTGCAATTTTGGAACGTTAATGTAAGAGGGGGTTATATGAGGCAAGTGTTGAAATGTGAGACTCAGTCAGGATGCATATTCGAGGTTCCGGGTGTTCCATTCCACAAACGCCGACAGTGGCAGTGAGAGTGCCCTGGGGCGGCTGTCACGTGGTCACCCGTTGTGTCCGACCACACAGCTTTGTTCCGTGTTGTGACGCGGACGGTCGGTGGGGAGGGGTCCTCCCCACCCCCGTTAGTCACCGTACTGCGTCACGCCCCCCCCCCCCCTCCTCCTGGGGGTCGGCAGGTCGATGGGACCGGTCGATGGCCGCCAGTGGCCGTTTTACCGCCCAGGTGCACCCCGGGGCCCGGATTGGTGTCCCGCGACCGGCTCAAGGACCTACTGACCAGCTGTACGGATATGGATACGGACGGCCAGTTATACGGATATGGCCAGGTTATACGGACGGGAGGCCTTACTGGCCAGTTCGGGTGTGAGCAATCCCCACCCCACCTACATAACTATCCTAAGGTAGCCGACGAAGAGGAGCTCGCTAGTTTTTTTTTGTTTTTTTTTTTTGCCTAAACTGCTTTCCAACTACCTTGAGGATAGGTCTGGTGCGATATCTTGGACCATGAGAAGGTTCGATGAATTGCCCTTCTTGTATCACGAGCAGCACTACCCTCATCCTTCTCCGCAGCCAAAACATAAGCTGTGATGCGGCTTGCAATGCACAGTCGTTGAGCAGAGCTGAGGTGGGTGGGGATGGGGCGGGGCCGGACGGATGAACAGCACGGCTGGGGCGCGACGGGGTAGTAAGAACAGGGGCGGGACGGGGATCTATCAGTGCTGTTTGGAGTCACCCCGTCCACACAGCTCGCCTCCTAGCTTCAGTACTGTCCAGTCGAGACCGTCAGATCCCCGGATAGCGGGAGGGTGACACGGAGTGTGAGCTGGACTCGCGGGACGTGATGTCAGCTGCTCGGAATGTCCTTTGTTACGGACGAGGGAAACAGTCGCGCCCGCTCCGTCAGGGGACTGTTGCCCTGGTAACTAAGCAACAGGGTAGTGACGTGGTGCTGGCATGTGTCAGCATGACGACAGCGGCGAGCCTGCGGTCTGTGCTGATCCCTGTCTGTGTGCCGTGGGACCTGCAGTGATCCTACCTGTGCTCTATGTCCTCAGAACTGACCTCCTCTCCCTGTGCTCGGTGATGCGCAGTGACTCCTGTACGAGTATGTGTCCTGTCACCCACATTGACACTATATTTGCCACCAGAACGGGCCTCTGCCTGTGCCCTGCACCGACCTCTGGCTGTGACCTGTACTGACCTCTGCCTGTGTCCTGTACTGACCTCTGACTGTGACCTGTACTGACTCTCCTCATCTGCCCTGTGACCCCTTCTGACCCTCCCCGTGCTCTCTGTCCCCCAGGACGGACCCGGCGGCCTGCTCTGACCGCCGGGACCGGTACCCGAGCAGCAGCAGCAGCGCAGGAGCAGGACCCGTCCACAGCCGCCTGCTGGGGGCCGACCTCTCCATACGAACCGCGGTAAATACCAACAGTGGGACCCGTGCGATGTCACCCAGCCCTGCGCAGTAGAGCGGGAGCGGCGCACCTTCCACAGCCGCCCAGGTCACAGGGTGCATAAAACAGGACTGACTCGGAGGCGGCCGGCGGAGGAGTTACATAAGTCTGCAGACACGTCTGCCAAATGCAGCAGCACGACTTGTCGCATCTCATGTATCTGTGACATCAGCGGGAATCCATTGAGGCTCACCCCAGTGTACCTCTGTTACACAGCGCAGTTCGGCCCAGCCCCCCTGAAACACAGCACAGCCCAGCTGAGTATCCCTATTACGCGGCACAATGTAACACCGCACAGCACAGCACAGCTCCTCTGTTGTTATACAGCTCAGTGCCCGGGGCACAGGGACAACACAGCACAGTGTGACTGTGCGGCGGAGCGAGTCGGATGGGTTGTCCCCCTCTCCTCCCTTTCATACTGTACCCGCTTTAAGGCTCGTGTTCATCTCAGCTGATGGCTCGTGGCATGTTCTAGACAATGGCAGTCTGTTCGTGCTGTCCAAACATTCGTGAGTAAGCTTAAGCCGATGTAAATTATACGATGGTGTTTGCTGATTGCCCTGGCTAGGTCAGATAATTGCGCCTCTGTGGCTCTAGTGCGATGTTTGCATTGATGTGTGGAATCATGTCCGATATAGCTGATGACTGAAGCCGTCGTAACCGGGATAGAGCGGGGTCAATCACATCCTTTGCAGCCGTGTCGAGTTGTTTGATCGATCCCGGCCGTTTGCGATCTCCCGCGATAGCATTGTTCATTCAATCACTGAGTCATCGACAAACCCGATCGGCCTTCAAGTCCGCCGGTTTTTCTGTCCGCCTGTCCGGCACCGTTACAATGAATGCTCTTGGAGACTCATTGTGCCACATTTGGAGCCGATCCGTCCACATTCAGCGTTCTGGAGCGCATTCGATGCATCCAAAAATATTTAGCTATTTAGATCCTGCAGCGCTGGAACTTTGATGAATCCTTGCCTGCATGCAGCGGAGCGTTGTGTGCTGGACGGTTTCGTAGAATTCCACCCCTGCAGGTATTCATGAGATCTCTCAGGCGTTACGGGGCAGCGGTATGCAGCGTCAATGAAGCACCATCGATTCTGTAGCGTTTAGGTGTTGTTTTCCGTGTCGTGTAGTAAGTACGTCACGTCAAAACACAAACTGCCGCGATCAACAGGCGCTAGTGACGTGCGCAGGCCAACTGACGTGAAACTGACGTCCAGCTGACGTGCTTGATGCTGTGATCGGCTCAAACGGACGTGATTGACTTATCCTCCCGGCTTCGGTTTAGTCCCGTGCCGCATGACGCCTGTATCGTGATGTGGCTTGCTGATATGTTGTGTCAGATGCTTGTACGGGTGGCAGGACCGCCGTGTTCGACTTGCGGAGTTTGCTGTTCAGTGTTCAGCCCTTGTGCAGGTGATGTGTGTCCTGACGTGTGTCTGACTGTATTGTGGGACGGTCCTGACTGGAATCTGTCTTTAATATGTGGCTATACTGACGTGTATCTGCTCTGTCCCCTCAGAGGAACGGCCGTCCGCCGAGCTGGGGCAGCAGCTGGGACAGCGCCGGTGACGAGCGGGACCGAGAGGCCAGCCGGAGTCCGCGCCACCGGCGCCTCAGCAGCGCATCAGGTAACTTCGACCGAGGACCGCAGAGAGTAACTCGGCGCGGGGACGGGTCGGGCTGGGACAGCACCCAGGGGACAGGACGGGACAGCTCTCAGCGCCGCGCAGTGTGGGGATGGTCAGGATCGATGGCGCTTCCTCTAACGGGGTGAGCGTTTGTCCACCCAGCCAGGTCTGGGTGTGTCCTTTGTCGACCAGCTGACCGTCCAGCCTGCCCTCTCTCCCTCCCCCCACCCCCACCCCGGTGACTCGTCGAGGAAGGTGCTTTGTCAGCGCCCCTCCCCCTAGACGGAGCCATGTTTCCCATGGAATTCCCCTGACGGTGCGGGCGTGTCGGTGAAGATGGTGGCCGCGATTGGATCTGGTCACAGCGCCCTGCCGGTGCTCGGAGCCCAGGTGTTGTTTGTTCTGTGGTGTGTGATTTTTTTTTGCGGTGTCGCGCTGATTCGTAATCGGGACTTTCTGTCGGAATGCGATATTGTGTGGTGTTTTTGTGCTGTTTTGAGGTGTCGACGCTGTCCCATTGAGATGTTCCGTGTTCCTTGTCACTCCCTGGTGCTCCCCGGTGCTCCGATGTGGCGAGTCCAGCCCCGATCGCCGTGTGTTCGGTCACCATGCAGGGTGTGCGCTCCGCCCGGTGCCACTCCCTTTGCTGCGGGCCGGTTGCTAGTTTTCGCTGCAGGAACTAGGTGTGGCGGCTGCCGTCGAGTCGATGTCCACACCCATTCCACGGCCTGTCCAGCATCTGTCCACTGTCTGTCCACTGTCCACGGCCGATACAGGCCGATGCTGTTCCCGGAGATCACGGGGTGGGTAGCGGGCCAGTCAATCTCTGAAACTCGGGCCGTTTCTAAGGCAGGGTTGGTTTCAGTGTGAGGATGGGATGGACTTCCAACCAGCAGCTGCCGGGATTGTGATTCACTGCCATTGTGACACTGATCTTATATATCTTGAACATCCTGGTTGCATGCTTAGTTCTAATACTTCCCTCTCAACGATCCAAATCCCATATCCTAGGCATATTCTAACCACAACCTCGCCATGCCCTATCCTGTTCCCTCGGCCCCGTCTCTAATACATTGCACATCATGTCGCTGCTTGGCTCCCCAGTTGGCCCAGCCACTGTATCGCCGGTTTTTGGTGAGCGGCCCGCTCCGTGCAGCCATGTTCAGTGACTGCGGGCGCCACGTCACCCCTGTCGCTGGATGAGATCACGCGGCTCGGTGTCCGGTGGCGCCCGCCCCCGCCGCCCGCCCTGTACTGACCCGCCGCCCGCCCCGTACTGACCCGCCGCCCGCTCCGGCAGGCTCTGCTGAGGACCTGGCGGCGGCAGAGACGCTGGTCACCTTCCGCGGCTCTGCCGGCGCCGGGCACGAGGAGCAGGACGGGCCGATCGACCTGTCGGTGGGCAGCGGCCGGCAGGCGGCGGCCGAGCCGGCGCCGGCGGCCGTCCCGCGCCGCTCGGCCGCCGACGTGCTCCGGCCGCTGGCCGAGGCCGACCAGCTGGGGATCATGTACGCCGTGCTCGGCCGGCTGGACGTGAGCCGGGAGGAGCGGCCGGCGCCCCTCCGCCTGCCGCCGACCGCCGCGGAGCTGCCGGCCAAGCAGCGGCGCGTCTCCGCCGAGCCGGCCGCGCCGGTGCCGCCGTCGGTGACGGTGACTGCACTGGCGGCCGGAGTGGCGGCCGTGGTCCGGACGCTACCTCAGGTCAAGGAGGAGGCCATGTCGCCGCCCCTGCCGCCCCCGCCGCAGCCGCCGCAGCCGGCCGCCGAAAGCAGTCGACTCCCGGTGGTTGTGGAGGAGATGCCGGATGAGAAACCGCCGCCACCCCCGCCACCCCCGCCGCCGCCGGCGCCGAGGGCGATCTCCCCGGCGGGGACCGATGACGCCGGCTCAGACGTCGACATCGAGATCGACGTGGTGTCGCCGGGAGACGAGGTGTCGGAGCCGGCGCGCGTGGCGCCCGCCGACGGCTCGGCGCCGCCCGCCGGCGGCATGCAGGCCATTCTGAAGGACATCTTCAACCAGGTGCGCCATGAGCGGGCCAGCGCCGGGTTCGCGCCCTCGCGGCCCGAGGCGGCGGCGGCCAGCGGGACGACCGAGCCGGCCGGCTCGGCGCCCAGCCTGATGCACCCGAACGTGACGGCCGGCCAGCCGGGTCTGGCGCTGACGCGCCCCACGCAGCGGGTGGAGCCGGCCGAGCCGGCCCAGCACAGCGACTCGTCCTTCTTCAACAGGTGGGTCACTACCAGTAGTCCGGGCTGTCCCGTCACCACCGGCTCGGGGCGGGCCACTCACTACCAGCTCTGGCTGACCAGGCGGCGGGCTAGGAACACTGGGGGTTCAGCGGAAGATGGGTTCGATGTGCGCTTTGTTGCCATACACCTTCTGTATCTATGTGCTCGCACACCGAGATATACATAGGCATATAACTGTGCATTGGGTGGAAGATTTAGCAATGGTTAGGGCTGTGCGTTACGAGGGGATGCTATATGAAGCATGTCTGTCTGAATTTAGTTATGTCTGAAGTTATTTGTTCTTTGTTCCGGGCGATTTGTAATCCCCCAACGTCATCGCGTGAGATACTTTGCCAGTAGTTTTTGCCTCTTGAATGCACGTGCTCACAAATGTGCTGCCACGTTTTATGTTAATTCTTCTGAGCTATTTTAAAGAGAAGTGTATGTTTCTGACGCAGTTTTCCGGTATAATCAGCTTGTGCCGATCAACTGATGGTCTATTGGTAAAGTTTGCGCACACTTGGTATGACGCGTTACCAAGTAAGGCCTCACAGCAACTTTTGTTCATTTCACGGTCGTGCATTCAGGCCTTAGGCGTATTTCATCCCGTTTAAATTATCAAGTTGCATGTGCGTTGGCCGCCCTAGCACAGAAAACGTGCTTCTTGCGATCAACTGCGAGTTTTCCAGGGTGTTAGCAGTATGCGAAGGTTGTGCTTTTAAAACCTGACTAGCAGCGGGCCTTCTCAAACAGTACGACTGTGCGTTACAGTTAAATTTACTTTTACTGCTTAGGCTGTCACGAGAATGGCTGTGATTGCGGGCTATGATCCCAGGAAAATGTGATTCTGACTGTGATAGGCACTTAGGGCTTGCGATAACCGTGCCAAAAGTATATTGAAACGCCTACATATGGTATGAATGAAAAATGTCAAATGTGTACCGCTAGTCAACGTCGTGTTTTATTTCTAACGGGGACTTTCGGATGCATCCGGCATTCTTTAACTCCTTGATCTGTTGAGCCAATCTATATCCGTTTTGGCCACATCATAAGAGTGCGACAAAAGTCACCTCTGCGGCGCCTAAAAACTTGCTTAAACCGTCTCTAAAGCAGCTGTTTTGTGCGGCGGTCCTTTGACAAGGCGTACACGCCAGCGGGGCCCGCTGTCACCGGCTCGAACACCGGAGTGGCGCCTATCGGGGCGGGATCTTAGTAGCGAGACGGTCCGCGCTGCCGACTTTGGGGCCACTCGCGCTTCGTGATCTTTCATGCAGGCCGCCGGACGGGGGAGCATAACGCGACCGCCATGCAAATCCTGCTCACTACGGACTGGCAAATCAGCAATCAAATAAAGTTTTCACTCCCATAGTAAAAGCAGTCAGGCTGGTTAGGCTATTTCATGCATCAAATAGTGACTGTGTTCCTTTTCCTCGGTTCCCTTCTTCACCACTCTTAGCACTAGCCCACGATTGACCTGTCGAGCGCACCTCACCCCGCCGCCGCTGACACAGCCGATAACCTCTGACCGCTGACCTCACCCCGCCGTCGCTGACCTGCCGCTGACCTCTGACCCCCCCCCCCCCTCAGGAACTCGGACCGGCTGGTGTGTACGGTGTGCAACAAGCGCGACTTTGTCAACCGTAACCAGCTGTCGGCTCACACCAAGACACACCAGATGGACCAGCGACGCTTCCGGTGTGACGTGTGTGAGGTCAGCTTCCGCTCCGAGCAGCAGCTCAACAAGCACAGGAAGAGCAACGACCATCTGCAGAAGGTACGTGAGAAGAAGATGGGGACGGACAGGGAGACAGAGATGAGACTGAAGATGAAGATGGAGACAAAGATAGACAGAGACGGGTAGGAGACGTAGATGGGAGATGGAGAAAAAACTGGGACGGATGAAGGAGACTTGTTGAAGCTGGGACAGAGACAGAGATGGGACTAAGACGGGAATGGGAGACGGTTTGGGGAAATGCGTCTGAAACGGTTCGGGGTGTCAGACATGGTTTGGTGACGTGGGGGGGGGGGGACGGCCTTGACGGGACGGAACCGGAGCGGAGATGAGTTGGAAGGTCGGTGACGGGATGGGATCAGCTCAGATACACTGGTGGGAGGGCTGGAGATGTTCTGTCAGCCATCTCTCACCCGGTCCGGTCCGGTGTTGGTATCGCCTCTATCGTGTCCATCGGCTTAGCGTCCGACTCAGCTCTGCGACAGGAGTAACCAGGGCCGTGTGGCGCCGCAGGGCGGTCCGGGAAGCGAGCTCGGCGGAAATCCCGCGCCAGTCCGCTCCGTGAGGGTATATTTAGGCTATTTGGCGCCCATTCGACCGGCCTGGATTTTGTCAGCACTCAGCATATCTTCCCATTCAGTGATGCGCCAGTCAAGTGTTGTCCGCTAGCAGCATTACTGTTGACTGGAGCGTTTGTGCTTGTAATAGGATCTCAACCAATTCATTACGCGAAACCTTTTATTAACCCAATTAGTCGTTGTCTTAGACGTGTTTGTCTCAATGCTCCACATCATGCCGACATAGCCTGTTGTTCGTCTCTGGCTCGTCAGTACTGGCACTACAGTCTGTTTATTTGTGAACGACAACGAGTGTCTGCGGGCGCCAGCTCCCGGCCGAGACTGAGCTGTTGCCTGTTAGTACATAAGCCATGACCTGATGCCGTATCGCCGAGTCAGGATTGTGCAGCAGCTGGTGCCCTCGCTTTCTGTTCAGTGTACCAGCTAATAGACCAATCAGTGGGTGGTAATTCATCGTTAGAATAACTCATGCGGGGGCCATTGGTGGCTGAAAACCTCGTTATAAGTGTGGTCAGGCCTGGCGGAACAGATGGAGACTCGGTGGTGGGTCCGTGCCCCCTGTCTGACCCGCTGGGAGGGGGTCTGATCGTTCCTGACCGGTCAGACGGCGTCGTTTGTATTGGCTCGGAGCGCCGCCCGCTGCCGACAGAGCCGGTGGCAGTGACGTCAGTGATCCTCCCTGGCGGTCCACGCCCTCAGGGGCCGTGCCAACTCGGAGTTCACTTCCTTCCCTCCCCTGCCCTCCCCTCTCTGCTGGAGCTGATGTGACATGACCCCAGTGACCTTAGTGGTCCGGACCGTGTGTGCCCTGTACGTACAGGGTGTCTCAAAAGTTCGTTTACACATTTCCCATGTCAATAAAGCATATAAGAACCAGCCAAAAATCTAAGGTTTTGGTGTCCGTGTGTACACTAGACAAATATGCATGCTTTGACAACTGATTCGGAAGGTTGGAAACCAAACCCTTTGCTGTATCTCCAAAAATATTTGCCCATACCGATTTTCGTCACTCCGTCAGCTGCCGGAGGCTGATAAAAGGTTACCAGCTTTCAAGCTCTTGTAGGGGAATCCCCCGCAGTTTCTGCGTCGGATTTAGGTTTGACGAGCTCCCCGGCAACATCCGCTTCTCCCTGAAAGCCGATAGCTTGCATCGACACCATCCGTGAGTATTTTGTAGGTCTTCTCTGGCGCTAACTCCTTCATGAATGACTGGCGCCGACCTCCCAAGCACCATTTTCCTTTTCAAAACAACCCCATTCCTGAACAAATGGAAAGTGCCAGGGGCAAATTTTTCGCAGCATATCGTAGCAGAATGTGTCGGCCATCTGTTTCTTAGACACATTTTGCAAAATTTGCAAATCCCGAACGCTCGTCATTCCCAATGCCAAGACCTTCGCTGGGTTCCGGAGTGTTTTCCTCAGGAGAGGTTCTGCTTTGTAAATGGCCAAAACCTGTCCATCGTGCGGTTTTGTCCGGATTTTGTGTGTAAAAGAAAGCTATTTGCTCCAGATCTGCCTCTTGAAACTTCGTTAGATAAAACTTTACATTAATTGACACTTTTGGAGGGTCACTTGTCCTCGGCATTGACGATTTTCTCATTGTTTTCCCTCAAAATTTAGCGTTATAGATATTATAAACAATTTTAAATGATATTTTGTCTTTATTTTATGATGACCTGCAATTTTTGAAACTGGGTAACCTCTGTCTGTGAGCTTCTAGTCAGTTTTCAATAGTTAGGACTGCATTTTCAGCTGCTTTCCGGAGCACGAGTCTGCTGCGGTACAAGGGTCGTTCAAAGCGCTGTTAGTCTCGCATGGTTTTGTCCTTCAAAAATTTTAGCCACCGTTTTATTAGATGACCATCATGTTGTACTCATCCTCGCCGACACTTTGCCATGTGTCATTTCCGACCTGACCATTCCCATTACTCGTGAAGCAGAGAGTTTCTCAGCCGACCCGAGTATGCGACCTCCATTTTCATGCCTGATCCATGGTCAGAGGTGAACCCTTTTTGTGAGCTCATGAAGGGTCGAATGCGCTTGAAAACAATGAAGCTGCTTGAGGAAGGTTGTTACCAATGCCCATGCAAAATTTCGACTGTTAATTTCATGTTGATTCAGAATTATTGACAAAAAAGCATGGCTGGTACCTGTAAGCGAACTTTTGAGACACCCTGTACATTATTGGCCTCGCGTACCCCTTGTGTATTTGTCAACCGACTCCGTGTGACGTATGTTTGCTGTGACCTGACTCGTGTGACTCCGATGACCTAACTGACCCAAATGATCTCTTTCGTCGGCAGGCCAACATTCACCGGCAGTTCGGCAAGCCGCAGGGCGACCGGCGCATCTACGAGTGTCTGTTCTGCATGAGAGGGTTCCACAACATCGGCACCCTGCACAAACACTTTCGGTGCAAGACGCACATCATGGGACTGGAGAACGCCGGCTGGCTGCCGTGCGGCACGTACGCCGAGCTGGAGGCGCTCGGCGTGCCCGGCAGGACAGACGGCGCGGACAGCATCAACGTGGAGGGCACCTGGCCCAACTACTGCCATCTGCAGGTGAGAAAACGAACAAGTAGTAACGCCAGTTGCCTATAGGCGGTGGGAGAGAAAAAACTCGAATCGGGTGCGACGTATTGTTGCGCCGCTGGGCGACGTGTAATTCGGCGTTTTTTCGCCGATACGATCGCTGTTTTGGGGAAATAGCCTTGGAGCGGCGGCCGGTTCCGCGGCGCTCGGCCCGCTCGGTAATAGGCGAATCACGATTTTCTTTCCCGAGAACCGTCCGTCGCCCCGCCCGGCGCCGGTGTTGTGGCCCGTTCGTGACACACTGCCAGTTCGGTGGCTTGTTTTTGGGGACGGTGACGCGCCGGAGACATTCCCCGCGGCTGGAAAGTCATGTGAAGCCCGGCAGCGGGTGTACGGGTGACGGGAGCTCTGGAGCTCCTACACGACTGAACACAGGCAGCGTCCAATAGTCACGACTGTATGTGGGACAGCCCGGTGGCGGACTGTTAGTTACTGTTACAGTCAAGGCCAGCTTCCAGTCGGTGGCAAATAGTGGGTCGAGCCGGAGCGTGTTTCATCCAGTGTCAGAAAAGTTGTGTGCTAGTCTTGGATGGAATCTATGTAGGCCGTGTTTGTAAGGGAAATCGGACAAAGACTAGGGAGATACGATTGACGGAGTAAATGAATGAAGGAATCAACTGATCGATCAATGAATGAATGGATCAATGAATCAATGAGCTAGGCATTCAAAGCTTGTTATAGCTTTGGGAATAAGATTTTGAGGCGTAACATGGCGAATGAAAAGGATAACTTGACGGTAACAGTAGTAACATTTTCAAGCGAGGTGTTGCCCCTCCCAGTATTCGCGCCTGATTTTGGTCTCAGCCGTGCGTCAGGAGACAATACCACGTGTTATTCCGTTGTCCCAATCCGTTTAGCTGGCGGGCAATGGACTGACTGCGGTCCCTGGTCGCCGGATGTGGTCGTGTCGGCCTTCGCTGTGGACACTCGGTAATCTCGGACCGGCTCGGGCAGACCGACCTGCTGCGTGACGTCGCCTGGCTCCGGCCCTACCAAGTGACCTGACCTGACCCAGACAGGAGCTGCCTGACTCCTGACCTGACATGACCCGGCAGGAGTTGTATCTGACCCCTGACCTGACCTCGACGGAGCTGTATCTGACCCCTGATCTCTGATCTGACCCGGCAGGAGCTGTATCTGACCCCTGACCTCTGACCTGACCTCGGCAGAAGCTGTATCTGACCCCTGACCTCTGACCTGACCCGGCAGGAGCTGTATCTGACCCCTGACCTCTGACCTGACCCGGCAGGAGCTGTATCTGACCCCTGACCTGACCTCGACGGAGCTGTATCTGACCCTTGACCTCTGACCTGACCCGGCAGGAGCTGTATCTGACCCCTGATCTCTGACCTGACCCGGCAGGAGCTGTATCTGACCCCTGACCTGACCCGGCAGGAGCTGTATCTGACCCCTGACCTCTGACCTGACCTCGGCAGGAGCTGTCGCTGACACTGCTGCAGCGGGACCGGCACGCCGAGATGGCCGACTGGCGGCGCAAGTTTGACGATATCCGGCGCGGCCGGCCACCGCGCAGCTACCCGTTCGAGATCGACCCCAAGCTGCGCGGCAACGCCGACCCGAGCCGGCCGCGGCCGCAGTTCCCGGCCGACTTTTTCCGTGCACCGCCGGCCAACGGCACAAACGAGAGTACAAACGCCGCCCAGCGGCTCACATATCGGTCGGCGAGCGCAGCCGGCGGCGGGGGCGGGGGCGGCCTCTGCGCGCCGCTCAAACAGGAACAGGCCGACGAGGAGCCGACGGAGCCGCTCCGGCTGAACGGACAGGTGAGAGGGAGGGACGGAGGGAGGGAGGGAGAGTCAGGGGTCGAGGGAGACAGTTCGGGTGCTCTCCTCACCCGAACGGGAACGGTTAGGTAGAGGAGTTCAGTGAGGTGGAAGAGACGGTGAGGCTTAGGAATGGGAGCAGGGGTTAGCTTAGGTAGCGAAAGTAGATTATACGGGTGGATGACTAGGTGAGTGTCAGTTTTAACCGCCGTCATCGCCCGGCTTGGTGGTTGAAGGCCAGTAGCGGCAAAACACCTTCAATTAAGGGGAGGGGTTGCTGCCGACTTTTGGTCCCACTCTTTCCATTCAACGCCCATAGGGCTAATGTTGAAATGGCCAAATCAAGGGGGCACGGTGCCCCGGTGCCCGCCCCGTTCCGCCGCCTATGTTGAAGGCCACTTGACAATTCACTTGAGTCACTGCTCGTCGCTAGCGCCACTGCTAGTTTCTGCTAGACACTGATACCACTGTTTATTTGTCGCAAACATGCATGTGGTAATCGTCAATAGAGGTACTAATTCGCCGAAGGCCTGCGGGCGTCGCCTGCTTGTCAGCGCCCCTTGCCAACACAAACAGGGATCGAATTCGGTCTCACATCGGCCGAGTGTCACCGGCTCTGTGTGGCCACAAACGAATTGGGATGTCGGCACGAACGATTCGTTAGAAATGGGGCGCTCTCGGCGACCGAGTATCCAAAATATACCCTGGTGTCAACTGGAGAATTCTCACTTATTTGAATGTTCAACGAAAAGAAGTAACGCTCAGCACTTGTCATTGTTTGTGACTGTCTGGTTGTTGACAACCTCATTAGTTGAGTTCTTGGGCCTCGCAGACGAAAAATCTACCACACCATATATGGTTATACTCGGTATCGCTCGACTTGCATTGTGTAACGTTTCATTGCTCGTGTAACAGCGGCTGTTTGTTCGGGCGGTTCTAGTTGACGGACTGGTGTGTTTCTGTGTCTTTACAGAGCTACTGAGATGGGGACCTGCTGATCTCGGGGCGCCGAGAACCAGAAGACTTTCCGATATTGTTATAGCACGGGGCTCACTGTGGCCCACAGGCGAGCCACGTTCAAAGCTGCGCGCCCGCGCTCGCCGCGCCTGGTGCCTTATGATGCGGCGGCGCGGCTGGCTCGCCGGCGCCTGCCGTGCGCTGGCGTTTGTGTGTATAGCTGTGTGGGCGCGGCGGTGGCGCGCGCCCCTCGAGTATGTGATATGGGTGGACGGGACGTGCCGGTTTTGTGGCGCTGCGCCGCGCTGTGAGCGGTGCGCGCCGGGCGGCGGCGGGCGGCTCACCGCCAGGGTAAGCGCCGCCCGTTTACGGAGCCGGCCGGCGGGTATGTGGGCCCGCCCCAGGCGCCATTTGGAGTGATGCACGCCATACGACACGAGGATGCTGGTACAAATGTCTGTCGCGCTCACTGTGTTAATAATATGAGGAAAGTGACCTGTTGATGGCTGTTTTTGTTCTGAAACGAAATGCGGGCGAATGCTGAAGCAAAGTGGGGTTTCGTTATACAGCAAGGCTGAGAGGATCCACGGCCGATCTCGCGTAATGACAACTAGCAGGGTCCACGATCCTCGCCGGGGATTAAGTATTGTACAATGGCTGTAAAGCCAACTACTCTCATGCATCTCGTATATTTAAAACGTAAGTGGCACGTCGAATTATGGAAATGAGTGTCAATATGCCAAATAGGATGGTTCGCTGAAAACAAAAGCAATGTCAATTATAGCACCTAGCTTGTCCATTTGTAGACATATGACGGAGCGGCCGCTGAAATGTGCTCGGATCAGAATGAAGTACCCACTCTGCGCCCATCTGGGTAAGCGCATAATGTCAGGAAAGGTTAGGAGGCTTGACTGGAGTCTGGGGTCGAAATACGTGATGGAGGTGCTGTACAATACTGAGGTCATCTTTTGTCCGAATGAACGCCAAAAGCGTATGACTGGCCCAGGGTATATTGAGTGAAGGCTCGGCCGGCTGGCTTTATAATCAAATTACCGTGTAATGGCCAATTAGCAACAATGACGACGGTGTGCGCAGCGCAGCCCGCAGGGCGCGTCAGGGCAGAAAAAGGCACTAAAATCAGAAATCACGATGGCATGAAACACGGGTTTCATGCAAATCATGCAAGTCGCAAAGTTTCTGTTTTTCCATGCATTTACCTCTTACGGATATTTGATTTTTGCTAACATTCCGTCATTTGGTTCATTTGGAAAAACGTCTGCAAAATAACTGATATTGAAATGAGACAGCCTCGCCGCAGGACCGACGTTTTCGGCGCTCCTCAAAAACAAATCCACGTGGAGTGGGCACACACGGCGACGGCACACACGTGTTTTGGACGGTAGTGGAATAGGTGTAATTGGAGATTTGACTGATTTTGATTGATTACTTTGCGAGCTTCAGTTAAAATTTTGTAAAATAAATGTCTGAAAATGGGCATGAGCGAGATGTGCAGGAAGACCAAGTCATCAAGGATTCAGAAAGGATGAGAGACATGGAGATGAGCAAGTCATTGAAGTAAGTCAGTTTGAATTTAGATCAAATTACTAATTAGTCGGACTTTTGACAGTTAATCATGTATTTTACCTTAGATCAACACTTCATGATAAAACACACCTAGGAAAAAACTTGTATTCCAGCTCGCATGTTAATTAGTGTAAAAAATAAATTAGTTACCTTATCTATTTGAATGATAAATTTGTGAATAATATCTTATTCCTGAAGCTTTTATGCAATGTGGGTAGCTAGGTAGGCACCTACCTACATATTCAGGGCAGAATCTCTGGTACATATCATCATTTGATATGAAAATTAATGATTATGCAATGTCGAATGCATTGGTTTTCCAAAAAAAAAAATGAGTGGGATTCTGATCCTTTTTCCATGGTTTGTTATGTGAGAAAAGACTTTGTGGGGTTCCAAAATAGGTAAGTGAAGGTGTGTGATACAGGTTGATTAGTCAATTTTTGGTGCTCATGTTTACATGAAAACCAACTGGAGCATGATTGTTTTGTTTCAGGTCGCCTGTCTGCCAGCAGTGTTCCGAGCCTGCCAAGTACACATGTCCAGGCTGCCTGTGGAGAACCTGCAGTGTGAAATGCATCAAGCGCCACAAGGAAGAGACACAGTGCACAGGTCTGCGGGACAAAGTCAAATACAAGCCCATGTCTCAGCTGGGGGATCTGGACATCCTCAATGGTGAGGACACCATCAGTGATTGGAACTTGAAGTCAGCTCCAGCATGCAAACTGGAGCTATCTTTTATGATTAAATGACTAAAGACAGATTTTTCCATCTTGAGTGGGGGCTGGTGGAACTGGGGCGTTCCATGACAGATCGACCAAGCCATAACACCCTACCTCTCAGATTTTGATGAAATTGCGTCTAGGGGGTTATCTGTACCGTAGATTCTTAATCTCCTATTTTCAGCGTTATACTACAAACAGTTTACGAGTTATAGCCTGTGGCATTTTTCAAAATGCACAGAGTAACCCTCTTCTTGACTCACATTATATAAAGATATGGTCTGTAACTTACATTAATGTAGAGGAACACAGCTGTTCGGTCTGCCGGTCTATTTCAGAATGCCGCGCGGGCCAACTGACCCGCGCGGACGATGACACTGCGGTACAGCATAACAACCAGGCGCGGTGCGCACGCGCACCGCGCACGCGCGCCGCCGCGCGGTTCCCGCGCACGCGCAGTCGTCGCGCGGACCACGCCCAATTACCGTACATTACTTTCCCACGTAAAAGTTTGGCTTGTTCCTTACACGAGTCGGATAGCGACGCACAAGTTCACTGCGAGTGCCCGTAGACACAGGCGCGTCATCGGGCCGCGACGACGGCCCGATGAGGTCAGCCGTCCGCTGGGACTGCAACAGCGGCACCCGGCCAGATAGTGGCGATGACGGAACGGCAGCGCCCGAGACCTCGCGCGGAGCCGGCCCAGCACCAGCACCAGCCGGCTCGCCAGACGACCCAGCAGGCGGCTCGGCAGACGACTCAGCAGCAACACCAGGTGCCGGCGGCCGAACGTGCGCCGCGGCGAGCGGCCTTTGAACAGCGGCGGCGGCAGCCGGTAGCCAGCCAGAGACAGACGTGTGACCTCCGTCAGCGCTGCCGCCAGGTGTCACCTCTCCGCTCCGGTTCAGCTCAGGTAGCTGACGATATCCTGTGGACAGGGGTCTGCGTCTCAGTTCATCGACTGGGAGATCGATCTCTTTTGAGTCTCGTTCCCTTTCACGAAGTTGATCGACGTGGCGTCTCCAGCATCTCCCGTCTTCTAATCGTACCACATATGACACTGGTCCATCGATCGCACAAATAGTGCCGGGTACCCAAGGACGACCCACAGAAAAATTTCTTGCATAAACCTGGTCATCTATATCAAAAGTTCGAAGCGTACGCTTACCGTCGTGGTTTTGTTTTTGTCTCACTTGACCTCTGACCACCGTCGCCCGGATGCTCGGCCGTAGAAGATCCAGCTTACTCCGCAGCCTCCTGCCCAGCATCAGCTCTGCGGGCGGAACACCAGTTGTTGACTGAGGGACAATGTGTTGGTGAAGCAGCCAGTTTGCGAGACACAGATCCCATTGTCCCCCGCCGGAGCGCTGCAGCGCCAGCTTCACTTCTCTCACCATCCTCTCTGCCAGACCGTTCCCTTGACTGTGTCCTGGTTCTATCGTTTTGTGCTCTACTCCGTTCTCACGCAAAAAATCCTGGAACTCCTCAGAAGTAAATGCTGTTGCATTGTCTGACACGAGTACATCAGGAAGGCCCCAGCGTGAAAACATCTTTCTCAATTGAGCAATGGTGGTCCTCGAGCCAATACTGTGACACAGTTCAGCCTCTACCCATTTTGAGTGGGCGTCCACGACAACCAATACGTACCGTCCTCTTACCGGCTCAGCGTAATCAATGTGAATCCTGGACCACGGGCGGTCCGGCCAGGGCCACATACTCAGCGGTGCGCGGTCCGGTGCTGGGCGGCTCTCCTGGCATGGCTGGCAGCTCCGCACGGCTTCCTCGATGGCGGCATCGATGCCCGGCCACCAGACGTAGCCTCGTGCCAACGCCTTCATGCGCCTCATCCCGGGGTGGGCGGCATGTAGTTCGGCCAGTACCTCGCCTTGTGCCCTCTCTGGAATGATGACACGGTGTCCCCACATGAGGACGCCTGCGGTGACTGACAGCTCCAGTTTCCTGTCGGTAAATGATTGTGGCACATCGTCACCTTCACTCCAATCACCATACTGCACCATCTGCAGAACTCGGCTCAACGTTCGGTCGGTAGCTGTGAGTCGGGCTATCCTCTTTGCGTCAATTACGCGACTGTCAACCATCAGAACCAGCTCCTCCGGTTCACATGATTTGTTTAAGGGCAACGGAAGACGAGACAGAGCGTCGGCATTTCCCATGCGATCAGTCGGTCTGTGCTCAACGCTGTAACTGTAGGTCGACAGCTTCAGCGCCCACCGTCTGATCCTGGCAGAGGTCATGGTCGGTAAGTCCTGATGTTCCCCGAACAGTCTTAACAGTGGCTTGTGATCCGTTACCAGCTTAAAACGGTTTCCGAGCAGATAGTTGTGAAATTTGCACACGCCGAACACAATGGCTAGTGCCTCTCTGTCAATCTGTGCATATCTGCGCTCTGACTCTGTCAGAGTACGCGATACATACCCCAAAGGCCTCTCTGATCCGTCAGCCTCTCGATGCGCTAGTACCGCGCCGATGCCGACGGGAGAGGCGTCACAGACCAGGACGAGCTGCTGGCCACTCCTGTAGTGCGTCAGGAGCGAGTCCGACGTCAGCGCGTTCCGCGCCCACTGGAAACTCTTCTCCTGCTCGGTGCCCCAGCGCCATCTGGAATCTTTCCGGAGAAGCTCGTACAACGGGGCCAACTTGTCAGCACGGGAGGGCAGATACTTTGCGTAGTAAGTCACCATTCCGAGAAAACTTAGCAGCTCTTTGACATTTCTAGGAACTGGAGCATCTCTGATGGCACTCACTTTGGCTGGCGTCGGTCTGATGCCGTCCCTGTCGATCAGATGCCCCAAATACTCCACTTTCTGCATCATGAACTGACACTTGGATGCACGTACCTTCAGTCCAGCTTCTTGCAGGCGATGAAGGACCTCGTCCAGCGTTTTCAGGTGCTCTTCAGTGGACCTGCTGCTCACCAAAATGTCATCGAGGTACACGGCAACAGATGGCATGCCGCTCAACACCTTCTCGATCTCTCGCTGGAATATCCCAGGCCCAGCTGATATTCCAAATGGTAAGCGCGTGTAGGACATGGGCCCTTTAGCTGTACTAATCGTCAAAACATCTCTCGAATCTCTATGAATGGGAATCTGGTTGTAGGCTTGTGCCAGATCAATCTTTGAAAAAATCGCTCCTCCCGCTAACTGAGCAAAAAGATCCTCAACAAGCGGCAATGGATACTGATCCAGTTTGACGGCACGGTTGGCAGTGAGTTTGAAGTTGGCACATACCCTGATCTCACCAGACTTTTTCAGCACTGGGACCAGTGGTGCAGCCCACTGGCTGTGCTGCACCGGCACCAGTATGCCCGCCTTGACATCCTTCTCGATCTGCTCTTCCACCTTCTCCCTGTAGACGTACGGCAGAGATCTGGGTCTGAAAAATCTGGGGGTCACAGAGCGGTCCACCTCCAGCTTCACCTCGACCCCTTTTAACTCACCGAGCCCCGGCTCGAACACTTGACGGTACTTTCCCTTCAGCTGGTCGATGGCCGAGTTGAAGACCGCCTTGACCTCGCACCAATTGATTCGGATAGCCTCCAACCAGTCCCTGCCCAAGAGACTGGATCTGGTGCCTTTCACCACGATCACCTTCATACCACGGTACGTCATACCATTGTGCTCGACGGACGTACAAAACTCCCCAAGCACAGGAATGGGCTGATGTGTATATGCTCGGAGCTGAACCCTACACTCTTTCAGTCTGGGCCTGCAGTTTAACATGCTGAAAGTATTCTCTCCAATGAGCGTGTACCTAGAGCCTGTGTCGATCTCCATAGTCACATCAGTCTGTTGCAGTTTAACATCACACGTGAACGGAGGTGAGCCACCCACCTGTCTGACGTCAGCAGGGCCGGTGTCGGTGGATCGACGGATCTGGCCAACTGCTTCTTCGGCTTCCACCCAGCTCTCCCAGTCCTCTTCATCGCCGGAGCCGGTGACATTGTTGGCCGACTGACGGCGCCTCCCAGAAGTGGCCGTCTTCCGTGGGCGGCGCCTGCACGCTCTCTGAATGTGGCCGAATTGACCACAGTTTCGACACTTAAAGTTACGGAATCTGCATATATCCGGACTGTGATTGGCACGATTACAACGCCAGCAAGGCTCTGTGTTCGCCTGCGCTGCAGCAGCATGGACAGTGGCGTGGCCCGTGCCCCCGCACTGACCTGCGATGACCTGAGCGTCCTTACTTGACATCTCGAGCGACAGACTGACTTGCTGAGCTCTGGAGAAGTCCAGCTGCGGCTCAGCCAAGAGGTGCCTCTGGATGCGCTCGTCAGCGATGCCGCACACCAGCTGCTCCATCAGTCGATCTTCCAGTGTGCCTCCAAACTCGCAGTGCTCTGCTGCCTTGCGGAGCTCGGCGATAAAGTCTGCAACAGGTTGAGACGGATCACGATGGCACTGGCTAAATCGAAACCTGCTCAATATTTTCGATGGCTTGGGATCTTTGTGAGCTCTCATCACTGCCAACAGCTCTTCAAACGATTTATCATGCAGTGCAGCCGGCGACACCAAACTGCGAAACAATGTATACGCTTTCTTCCCACAAGCAGTCAACAAACGAGCTCTCTTGACGGTACCATCAGTGATTTGCTTACTTTCCAAGAGGAACACAAAACGTTCCTCCCACTCACACCATGAGTCCGTATCGGGATTAAATGGTTCGATCTCACCCATTTTGCTGCTGCAGACGCCTCAGTGTCCGACAGGTTCAATACCAGAGCCGTCCGCGGCGACCGGGACCACGCCCAGTCCAGCACCCGTCCTTTGGCTGTCCGTATTCCTCGTCGCCAGTTGTAGAGGAACACAGCTGTTCGGTCTGCCGGTCTATTTCAGAATGCCGCGCGGGCCAACTGACCCGCGCGGACGATGACACTGCGGTACAGCATAACAACCAGGCGCGGTGCGCACGCGCACCGCGCACGCGCGCCGCCGCGCGGTTCCCGCGCACGCGCAGTCGTCGCGCGGACCACGCCCAATTACCGTACAATTAATATGTATATCATTGAAATTCTCATTGACTGAAGAAAAATAATCAATCAAAATATTTTGAAAATTTTCAAAATCTCAACATTTTTTTAATTAATACATTTTTTATTTTTTATTTTCAAAATGTGGCCATTAAATTTGTGCCAAAAAGATTATGCCAAAAGATGCCTCTGGATATGAAAATTAGATGTACAAAAATTTGGAGAGGTGTTTTGCCTTGAACTTTTTATATAATTTTTTATTTACGGCAATATTAAAGGGACTATCCCACCTTTAACATGGGGTTTGAGTTGAGATAGCCAAGTTTGCGGCGAGGTTCAGAAACCACTATCTATATAGGTTGCAACCCCCGCGGCCTCTTGGTGTTGAAGAAATTCGTTCCCTTCATTTGAAAATGGGCCTTGTACAAGGCCCTATCTTCAACATGGAGCGACCGTTAGTGTGACGTCACCTCGTTTAGTCATTCTGATTTTAATGGGTTTGTGTGTTGAAAAATCGCTTAAAACTTGGTCTGAACTTTGTTGTGGTGCCTACAGAGTAAAAAGAATCAGCTTTATGACAGTAATGTGGCCTGGGGAAGGAGGTAATTTTGGGCTGTGACGTCACATATTTGAAAGTTTGTGTTTAGAATATGGGAAGCCTAAGATGTTTAATGAAAAATAAATGCCAGAACCGTGTTCCTGGTCATCCAATCTATAAAGTCGGGCACAATTTAACTGGTTTTAACAACATTTTAGAAGGTGGGATAGTCCCTTTAACACGAGCAGTGGAAGGGGGATTTCGCCCACCCCTCCTGTTTTTCGCCAATAACTCGCGCCGCAAACATAATATTAATGTGAAGTTTTGACTACCTGTCCAAAATTGAACTGCGGATCTCCTCGTGCAAGAAATAAGAAAATTGGATCACAACTTTTCTAGTAATAGCGGTGTAAAGTCAAATATCCTGCCGCCGCGGCGGCGCGGCGGCCGGCGCTAGCCGTTACGCGCCGCCTGAATCGTAGACTGTGCCGGGGCGGGACGGTTCCGTCTTTACATCGCGCTCCGGCGCTGATTATATTCGATTGGCGTCAAATTTTGTGAGAAGACTGAGAAATGTA
The DNA here is from genome assembly GCF_019059575.1 of Amphibalanus amphitrite. Lineage (NCBI taxonomy): Eukaryota > Metazoa > Arthropoda > Thecostraca > Balanomorpha > Balanidae > Amphibalanus > Amphibalanus amphitrite. Next base: position 295,051 of record NW_024881665.1, read on the forward strand.
CAGGCAATCCTATGGTTCAATAATTTTGAAAATAGGTCGGTAACAACTTGAGTTATGAGTGTGTAAACACAAAATTGTGATTGCCGCGTTTCTCGCGTCGGCCGATCCCGCCTCAGCCGGCGACATCTTACCCTTCGCAGGCTTCCAACTGCCATATTTATTGTTGGATTAACTAGAAATTCACCATACATACTCACAAATGTATATTCTCTCGTATAGTGAAAGAAAAAAGAAAATCGACCGGTAACTTTTTGAGTTATCGGCGTGTAAACGCTCATAACAGCCGAGGCTGTGTTAGGGTCAAATGAGGAGAAGGCTCACCCTAGTAATCGCATGAAGTTCGCTCTGTCCATGTAATAATGGGCTTTCAGTGAGTTTGCTTATTGAATATGCCACACACAAAATATATGCAGACAAAAGTGCGGCATTTGGAAGCAATTCATTGCAATTGACTGGGGCGTGACCAGGTCAGAGAGGGTGCAGATAACAAAATTACAAGTACCGACGTGAAAACTGGCCGGGATTGTGCGCTCCCACGGGAGCAGCGGTGCCGCTCCAAGGGAGCAGCCCGCATGAGATAAAGTTGCCTGTCCAGCCCGGAGGGGGGTTGCGGCGTGGAGAAGGATTTCTGTATCCTGAGCATAGAAGCACGGAACGGTGATGCCTGGAACTGGAAGCATCTCAAACGTTTTGGATTAATGTATTTCAAGGTATTAAGTGGCTTGGGATGCTCCATGTTTCACTAACATTCACTTCCATAGCATTTTTATTTCCACCTGGCCGAAGGTTTGATGTGCAGCCCCAACGGTTTTCTCGAGATCGTTTGCAACGCTGTAAGGCTGGAGAGCTGAAATTGACATACCTTCCTACCTACCTGAGCATTGACTTAAGCCGGATTTTTTTACGCCAACAGAATTTTGAGGCTGAGGTCAGCTTACTGACCTATGACAGCACAAATAAATATCGGAACGATGCAAAAAGTTGCAGCTTTACAGCGCCCTCAGTGAGCCTTTTGCAGGGGATGAAACTTAAGTAACGGCATATAGTAACGGCTCTTGAGATTTCACATCAATTCCTCCAACTTTAACTTTCACCCGAGGTCAAGCTGGCCACGTGACTTCACTATTACAAGTCAATGGGAAATATTGAAACATTGAAACTATTATTTTGATGCCGGAAACGAACGAAGCCTGTCAGCAATTATCAAACACCTGTAATCGTGATTCCATACACTTTGCAGAGGGCGATTTTTCGGGACCTTCCATGACGTCGTATACCTATGCTAATTGCTAGTACTTTGTATGGTCGTTTTAGGTCATCGTTTTTCTTTTTGTCAATAACCTTGATTGGAATTAATCTCGCGAGTCGAATAAGCCACCAGTGCGTGAACTCACGGAACCCTGCTGAACCTAATCATATCCCTAAAATAGCTGCTTTCACGACAAGTATCTAACACACATTTACTGATAGTTGATGCGATTTGGTCAAATTTGGTTCATAGTTGATTCTCAATTGCTTTAGCTTGGGTTGCACTAGTTGCTTATTGACCTTATTTATCATATTATCAGACGTTCCTTTTAAATCAAACATTTGAACAAAATTACGTTATGAAAATAGCTATACAGTAAAACAGATTTGGCTAGATTCGTCTGACATCCGCCATGAAAACGGCTGATACATGGCCTCATTTGACCAGCTCATCTTGACCTCAGCGGTTTTGATGTGACTTCGACCTGAGGAAAACACCAGCTGACCTCTTCCAAATACAGTTATATCATTACGGTCAACTGGTGACCTCTGTGGTCAGGTCAAATGCCCTGAACCAGGGATTAATTTTCTGTCAATAAATCCCCAAATGGTCGCAGCACCGTCATTTCAGTACCTGACACTTATCTGGCACCATCGTGTTTATGATGCTCCGCCGGGAAGAATGGTGTGCTGATATTTTGGAAAGCTCAGCTTAACGTGCTTACTTCAGGTCAAGGTCAGAACGAAGTCGTTCAGGTTACGAATCTGGTCGATTGAGATGATTTTGAGTACCTACATTGATGACCCTTCCCTCAATGCCCTCATTTTGTTTGGAATCAATTGACGAAAAATTATCCCATCAAACAGCCTTAGTGACGTCACAAATGACGTTCCGTTTTTATGTCGTCACGCAAGGTCCAGGAGCAAAACTGAAACATCGGACCTAGCAAAGAATGCGTGAAGTACATTCTCCTCGTAAATAATTGTTGGCAATGAGGGCATTTCGCTCTTGCGACATTTTTAACATTACATAGACTTACTTATTTGACGTAATAGTTCAGTGAAGTGACCCTATATAAAGTTCGTTTGGTGTCACAAGCTAAATCGAAGATAAGTTATAATAACTTTCAGCGCTCTATCGCCATTGCGTCCCTAGCAGTGATGAGAAAACCGTCAGAGGCGGATAGTACTCGCTCCCACGGCCACATGCGGTTTAACCTCGCTCTCTTGAGAACAATACGTCATTATGACGTCTTTGACTATTTGGGACCTAGCTTAGCTTGCGTAGGTGTCCTAAGTCTCTTTAGAAAAAATTAACAGAGTTGCAATGAGCTCTCAATCACATTTGACCGTTCTCAGTTCGGACCAGTTGACAGTTATTGTTATTTTTTCCACTGTACGACGAAATTTAATGTTGTATAGCGACCTTAAGAGGAAAAACACCTTTTTAATATTTTCATCATTCAATGGCAATGCGTTGAGAAGACTTTTACTGCAAAAATAAATTGCAAAAAAAGATGGCCACATTCTCAAAATTTGATTTTTACAAATAAATCATATGTAAAAAAAATAAAAATCGAAAATTTTCCAAAATAATTGATATCACACAAATCTTTGTTTAATTCCAATTGTGGGGATATGCAGTTTTATATGAATCTTATGAGTATTTAGCGAAATATCCGCGGATGAAATTTATAGTTTTTATGCTAGTCATTAAGTTGCCTGGGGCAATATCTCCCAAAGTATTCGACGGATGTGATTGAAAATGTCACAAAACGAATCGCCGGGCTAGATAACCACATAGCCGAAATTTCATTAAAATTGGAGAGGTAGGGTGTTATTTCGCGATTTTTTTGGTCGATTTGTCGTGGAATGCCCCAACTGTCAATTGGTATAACTGTTTTATGACTATTTTGGAGACATAATAACAATTGCACACCATGCTGCTTGAGACTCAAGCCTATGAGCAATACACTCCACTCTCCCAGTCCCACCACGTGTCCTGCTCCCACTCTCCTCCTCTGACCCTCTGTCACCCCCCTCCGCTGACCGCTGCCCGCCCCCCTCGGTCAGACTACCGACTGTTAGAGGCCGGCGCCCCTCGCTCGCAGTCACCCGCGCCCCTCCGCTGACCGCTGCCCGCCCCCCTCGGTCAGACTACCGTCTGCTGGAGGAGATCGGCCGCCAGGTGGAGGTGGCCGGCCGCACGGCGCCGCGCTGCGGCCGCCACGGCGCGCCGCCGCCGCTCCGGCCCGCCCTCCACCGGCTGCGCAGGCTGGCCAAAAAGCGCGGCGTGCGCCTCGACTTTCTGCCGGAGAGCTTCGAGCGCCGGCGACAGAACACCACCGAGGTGGATCCGGGCGGCCAGCAGCGGCTGCTCTGGAGGGTCGAGTGGCGCCTGCCGCTGGCCGATGCCGTCGTCACCGACGACAAGTGGGTGACCGGGGAGAGGGAGGAAATGTTAGAGGGAGTTAGTGGAGCGGGTGCGGGGGGCTGTGGTGTGGGTAGGGAGTGTGATGGAGTCTCAGGTGGAGGTTGGAGGAGTTATCAAGTTTTTGGGAACCATTTGAATGTATGAGTTATGTTACTCGTCTCCATGCTTTCAAGGCATCGGCATTTGCATGGTACAATAATGTTTTCTATTGGTTTGACAGCATCCAATGGCGCCACATAATGAAGCAGCAGTTTTGAGTAGAGTGGTCCTAGCTCAGCTCCGTTTGTGATTTATTAGCGCTCTCTCCTCTCCGCTCGCAGAGTGCCAGAGACCACGAAGTTATCGGAGGCGCTGGGGCGACACCTGTCGGTCGGGCCGGCAACTAACGCTTTGAAGGAGGATCCGCTGCAGTTCTACCGCGCTGCCTTCGAGACGGGCTCCGTGCGGGTGTTCCTTCGCCTGGAGCGGGTGCAGCAGGGTGACAGGTAACAGGAGGGGATGGTCTGCGGTAACAGGAGGGGATGGTCTGCGGTAACAGGAGGGATGATCTGCGGTGACGGGAAGAGCGGGAGGGAAGCTGCTGAGAGGGGGGTGTTGTATTTGACGAGAAGTCCTAGCCATCTGCTCAATGCCGCGCATCTGCGTGGTGCATGGGTAGTGGGTACTGCATACCAATGATATCCCATGCATGTGTGACTGGGTGTACTGTGGAGTGTGGGTATCTGGTACCTAACCTCAGTTTACCAGGTACCTGACCTGTGTATCAAGTTTCGTGCATTGCGTATACCTGTCCCGTGTACTAGTATCGTATGCTATCCTGTGTACCTGACATATGTTCCCAGCATCATGTAGTGTGTGTACCTGACCTCGGTGTTCTCTGTCCTGTGTACTCAGTACTGTAGCGTGTGTACCTGACAGACCCGTGTACTCGGTTTTTCTGCGCTCAGGTACCTGGAGCTGCCGCTGAGCCGGCCGCTGGCCGAGTGTCTGAGGCAGCAGTTGGTGATCGAGTTCCCCGTGCTGGTGGTAACCACGGAGGAGCACGCCGAGCAGTACCGCACCGACCGTATAGAGGGTACGCGGCCGACCCTCAGGGCAGATCACCATACCCCCAACCCCAGTCCCCCCATACACACAGCTCACCAACCACGGGCTGGTCAATGTGGGCCAGTTCACACTCCAAAGAAACACCGTTTGAATACAAAAGCACCACTTTGTTCTGGGTCTTTGTACAAACCAGTGACATTTCGCTTAGTTTGTAGTACGGGTTAGTTACATCATCGGAAAAAATGTGCCCCTGCCTAATTTCAATGGGAAGAGTGTTCGGATGCAATTGGATGCTAGTTTTCGTTTTGTTTGGGGGGTTGGGTTTTGAGCTGCAGTTGAACTGAAGCAGTTGAACAGTCTTTAACCTGATGACTTCAGTGCTGAAACACTGAGCTTGTCCTGACTAATTTTCCCCGTTGTGCTTCGATATACCGTAAGGTGGGGCTATTTGAGACAGTGGGGCTATTTGAGACAGTGGGGCTATTTGAGACAGTATTTAAAATTGTTATAAAATAAAAACCGTTTGAAATTTATGTTTAATTTTTGCTCAGGCGCTTTACCGCTTGATTCCACACCTTCCTGAGCAAAAATATCACATACAAAACAAACGCTCTTCATTTTATAGCGATTTTAAATACTGTCTCAAATAGCCCCACTGTCTCAAATAGCCCCACTTTACGGTATTCGAATTAACCTCACCATGAATAGCTGTTCGTTTGTTGATTTCCCCACCAGTCTGAGAACGTTATGTGTCGCCGGCAGCGTCCTTCTTCTCTCTGTGTAAGCGCGAGGAGGAGGCCCAGCGTCGCGCGCGACGGGCCGAGCGGCGCCGGGGACCCGCCGACGCCGACGCTGCCGCGCCCGACGAGCCGGCGCGCAAGCTGCCGCGGCCGCGACTGGATGGGGTCTCTGTGGCGGCCGCCCCGCCTCCTACTCCGCCGCCCGCCCCGCCGGAGCCGGAGCCAGAGGAGCTGGAGCCGCAGCCGGAGGTCGGCGGTGAGCCACAGCCGCAGACGGAACCGAAGGCCGCCGCCGGGTTCGGTCTGTTCGGAGTTGATGATTCGGACCTATCCGATTAGGTTGTTATCGGATGCAGACGCGCTCGCCACTGAGGTTTATATGGAGTCATGCGAGATTTCCAGCCTGCCTTGTCCGCTTGTTGGTGTACTGGTGCCGCTGTCATTCCCAGTGCCCTGCCCCTGTGACGGTCTTGTTGAGTTTGCTGCGGTCATCCAGTGTCGTATAACGGTCGTATAGAGGTCGCCGTTGAGGTGACGCGGATACCGCAGCGGTGCGGTCCAATGGACGGGTGCTGCAGTCCGATGTCTGGGCTGCCCTCTCGGTCAGCTGGGCTGGTGGGAGGGGAGGGGGAGGAAGGGACACAGATCGATCTGCCCCCGGCGAGCGATGTCCTGTGGCGTCCCCCCCCCGGGCCCCCCCCCCCCCCTCCCGGCACTGCGGTCCCCGAGATGACTGTTTGTCGATCGATAACGTCGAGAAACGTGGAGAGCGGCTCGGGAACGTTATCTAACGTCACGAGTCGGTGTTAGATATTTCCTACAATTTACAAGAATGTGCACTTTGTAAAACAAGTATAAACTGATTTCGTTTTTTACGGTTATTATGTTCGTCGAAGACTAATATAGTTTTGTCAAAGTGATTATGGGTCTAATGTTTTATACCGGAAAAAAATGGTGTTTGGTGAACAAAGTTCTACGAGCCTGTGTTGCACAAACTTGCGACAAATCGTCTCACGAAATCGTGTTTCTCAGTCGGGCCAAAGCCCTATCGGCGTGTTTGGTTTCGCTTCAGTAGGAGAGTGGATGACTTTGTCCGCGCCGGCTGCTTAGTTTAGAAAGTGGAGGAATGATGTAAAATCATTTACAGGTCGAGGTGATCGTGTAGTGAGATGCAAGAAGTGAGGGCAATGTATGACAGCCAGCTGAACCACAAATATTGACTGGTTATTATCGACCCGATCAGTTCTGAAGTCTGTCGATGTGGCACCAGTCCGGCCGTTAGCTCGCAAAAAGTGCGGGGCGGCGCGGGCTGGGTTTTTCACCAGCTGTTCGCGTCTGAGCGCCGCCCCGGCCGGTGGCGGCTGCAGCGGTCGCCCGCTGCCACGCGGCAGCAGCCTGCATGCCGTGGCCTGTGAATCATGTTCAGTCATTCGTGTCGCTGCAATGAACCGGGCCCGGGTTCTCCGCGCGGAAAGAACCAGGGTGCCTATTGAATGAAAGGACGGCATTGCCTAAAAAACGGCCAAAGATGCCATGAAATAGGCAGTATTGACGAAAATTTTGCTTCAAGATACTGTATAAATATTTGGTAAATTGGTAGCCGAGATGAGTTCTGTTGGACAACGTTTCGCCACAGCCGATTTCAGTGAGCCGTTGAGACTCGGCCGGGGAGGGATGGGCTGTTGAGGCAGGGGTTCCGCCGTCCCGGGCGGGCGCTGGCGGCGCGCCGCCATATGGCTGCGGATGGCAGACGTGGCCTCCGCGAAACCAGTCAGCGGCGGCGATCAGCTGGGGGCGCGCCGACAGCGCCATCTGTACCGGAACCACGAACCACGCCCGGCCGGCGGCCACGTCACGGCCGCCGACCCTCTCGACCGGGAGCAGCAGCCAGCAGGCGCCGCCGCACCGCCAGACGCCCCCCCCCCCCCCCCAGACTGGAGAGATTTTCAGCTGTTCGCCCCCAGTTACCACGGGCCGAACCGATAGCCCACCCAAAAACCGCGGCAGACTTGGCCGGCCGCCAGGTCCGTCCGATCAATGCTCCTATGACCTTGGCCGTGGAGACTGGAGGGGAGCCAGAGCTGCCGGTTTTCCGCCAGACGAGCACGGCAGAGGGAAATTCTCAGCTCATGACCAGCGAAATGCCGGAGACGAGGATTAGATGGCGAGCAGTAAGCACTGCATTGGTCTCTCCGTCCACATCTTGGTGCTCGTCAAAGCTAAGACAGGCTCCTTCGGCAGTCAGTCGAAAGCGCATGCTAGATCTTATACCCACTACCTAAATCCCAGATGCTGCAGATTAGCTCTCAATTACATAACGCATCCATGCCATGCGAGCGTTTGGTGTATATGTTAGCGTGCGATTTTCAGACTGTGTGAAGTCTTTTTAGTATAAAGACTGCAGGCACTTGTCCGAGTTTACCGAACCGTCGACACGGTGACCCCGAGGCGCCATGGAACATGACTCATTCGATCAATAATGCGGTTCCAGCTGTGCCGACCGACTCGACTCCCCAGACTCCAGGCTACCTAAACGGGCCCCGGTTTCAACTGCAAGCACATCAGGCACCGGACCGGCGTACCAGGATCACTCGGTTCAAGATTCATACGAGGGATCTGCAGATCCTTGGAGGAATTGTTGAGCCGGACAAAAGTGAATGATCCTAATAGTCATTCGGAAATAATATGATGCATACTTTGACCGGCAATGATCAGAACTTCAAAAGCATCAGCATCCCCGTTCCCAGAGCCAGGCTTTTCCAGGAACCAGCAGTCACCTAACGGTTGTGCAGCGAGCTTCTCGAACAACGCGAATCTGATTCACCGTGCTACTCAGTTCCAACTACTAATGAATGGCCTGGGAGACGAGCGATTCCTGCCACCCGTCCTCCCCCGCAGTGTGCGGTGTCCCGAGCCCCGTATGGTGCCCCATGCCAACGCATACCAGCCGGCCGACACGTGGACCCACGCCGGCCGGCCAGTTGGGTCGCCCACGCCGCCGACCGTGACGTCATCGCCGCGCCACACGCTTCCCCCAGACACCACTACCCACAGCCCGCCGGCTACGAAACGGTGATCCAACAGACAGGATCATTCAAGGCAGTGACCCTAATTTATGAATCTCCATTCCGCAAATTGCAACTGCGATCCCCCCCCCCCCCCACCCCACCGGTATACAGATTCAGTGTCCAATTACTATCTGACCCTTTCACCCTTCACACGGGAAAAAAGAAAGGCCACGTACCCGGTATTGTCCATAGGTTTATTTATACGCCCAGGTGACACAATCACATGGATAGCAGAGTATGGGTCAGTCGATAAAAAACTGATGGGCTAGTTTCCACATACTCTTTTCCTCCGGAACTCCTTGCGGTGACAATGCGACATAAGCCACTGAGACAGAGAAAACGAACAGTTAAGCTTTTTCTCGCCAAATGGCCAGGCGGTGACACAGAACGAAATGCATCCCTTCTTACGGTACGGAGAGCAAACACCTGCGGTCTCACAAGTGGCATCCATGTGGGGGGCAAATACCTATTTCTTGCCGGCCTTCTCGGCAGCCTTGGTCACCTTGCCGGACACCACCTTGGGGGTGACTCCCTTGATGACACCGACGGCCACCGTCTGCCGCATGTCGCGCACGGCGAACCGACCCAGCGGCGGGAAGTCGGTGAAGGTCTCCACCACCATCGGCTTGCTGGGGATCAGCTTGATGATGGCGGCGTCGCCGGACTTGAGCGACTTGGGGGCCTCCTCAGTCACCTTGCCGGTACGGCGGTCCACCTTCTGCTGCAGGTCGGCGAACCGGCAGGCGATGTGGGCCGTGTGGCAGTCCAGCACGGGCGTGTAGCCGGCCGACACCTGACCGGGGTGGTTCAGGATGATGACCTGAGCGGTGAAGTCCTCGCAGCCGGTCGCCGGCTTGTTCTTCGAGTCGGAGGCGACGTAGCCACGACGCAGCTCCTTGACGGAGACGTTCTTCACGTTGAAGCCGACGTTGTCGCCGGGGAAGGCCTCCGGCAGAGATTCGTGGTGCATCTCGACGGACTTCACCTCAGTGGTCAGACCGGACGGGGCGAAGCAGACGATCATGCCGGGCTTGATGGTGCCGGTCTCGACACGGCCCACGGGCACCGTTCCGATACCGCCGATCTTGTAGACGTCCTGCAGGGGCAGACGCAGCGGCTTGTCGCTGGGGCGGGTCGGCGGCTCGATGTTGTCGAGGGCCTCCAGCAGGGTCTTGCCGGAGCCAGAGCCGGACTTGCGGGTGGTCTCCCATCCCTTGTACCACGGCATCTTGTCACTGGCCTCCAGCATGTTGTCGCCGTGCCATCCAGAGATGGGCACGAAGGCCACGGTCTTGGGGTCGTAGCCGACCTTCTTGATGTAGGTGGAAACCTCAGAGACGATTTCCTTGAAGCGGGCCTCGGAGTACGGCGGCTCGGTGGTGTCCATCTTGTTGACACCGATGATCATCTGCTTCACACCCAGGGTGTAGGCAAGGAGGGCGTGCTCGCGGGTCTGGCCGTTCTTGGAGATACCAGCCTCGAACTCGCCCACACCAGAGGCGACGATCAGCACGGCGCAGTCGGCCTGAGACGTACCGGTGATCATGTTCTTGATGAAATCCCTGTGGCCGGGAGCATCGATGATGGTGACGTAGTACTTGGACGTCTCGAACTTCCACAGGGCGATGTCGATGGTGATACCGCGCTCGCGCTCAGCCTTCAGCTTGTCCAGCACCCAGGCATACTTGAAGGAGCCCTTGCCCATCTGAAAGGAAGAAATTGTATCATCAGAATTTTAACTACCACATCCTCACGCGGGGAATGGGGATGGGGCTTCAAGGCAATGTGCATGGGAGTAGCGTGTGTATACATTGCTGGACAGTAGTGAACAATGTTTTAAAACAAAACAGCCGCCCGCATACTTTTTTAATTTCCCGAATTTTTGTTGTAAGACGACATAACTCGTCTGAATACGTTGCTTCATAGCTCCCGCACTATATCACATCTCGTAAGCTTGACAATTACCTGCTGGGCCTCAGCCTCGAACTTCTCGATGGTACGCTTGTCGATGCCACCGCACTTGTAGATCAGGTGACCGGTGGTGGTCGACTTTCCGGAGTCGACGTGGCCGATGACCACAATGTTGATATGGGTCTTCTCCTTTCCCATGGTGGCGGAATGTGTAGGCTACCAGCACAAGAGACTGCAAAGAAATAAAAAAAATTGTTAGCTGGGTTGGTGCGACAGGAGGGCAGGCTGAGAGGATGCCAAGGGAATAGTATTTAAGTGAACAACTTTGAGAAAGCAATCATCCTTAATTTAGTAGAGTGGGCCTCCATTTTTGTTCTGGAAAAAATATATTGCAATACCTAAGCATGTCCGCGCAATGTTAAGTATCTCAATTCCAATAGCAATGCCAAACAGGATATGTCGGGACTGTATCACATGGCAGGACATTCGCAATGAGTTTCAGGCAGTAAAAAGCTATGAACCGCCAAAATGAAGATCGTCTGATAACAATAAGGACCAAGCTGCAACCAATTCCAAACTGACTGCACTACAGAAGGAAGTACAAAACTTGATGAAAACTGATCTCCAGATTGACGACTGGCACAACTAGACAAGTAACCAGTAGTCACAACATATGAGTCAGCCATAACTCATTGCTAACAGAAGCTGAAGCATTGAAGTTACACAATCAGTTGCATGCTCAGGCATGCATTTACTAAATATGGGCAAAAGTAAGGATTGCTGGAGACATAAGTCCCATTCCATTTCATTTTTCAATGCATATATCCCACCTTCAACAGATCATAGCCTAATAGATAAATCAAAGAAATGATTCAACATTGATAATCGTTTCAGTAATATCATGTGCAGGGCTGCGGAGTCGGAGTCGATCGGAGTCGACAGTTGTGACCGGAGTCGGAGTCGATTTTAGAAACCCGGATTATAGAAACCCGGAGTCGGAGTCACCGAAAATCTGTCGACTCCGCAGCCCTGCTAGGTCTGCGGAGTCGGAGTCGGTCGGAGTCGACAATTCTGCCCGGAGTCTGAGTCGGAGCTGGTTTTTGAAAGCCGGAGTCGGAGTCGCCGAAAATCCATCGACTCCGCAGCCCTGATCATGTGATATGCAGACATCAGTCAACTACCCTACAATTTAGTGACCACACAACTGAAATTTTTCATCCAAATGATTCAGAGGAGATAATATCTACATTCACTGAAAGTAAGCAACTTATTGACAACCTTACAAGCAATTTTGCAATGGTAAATTTGAATCTCCCTTTTAAGAACATTGCTGCTATCAACATTCAAACCTCCTATCTGCACTTCATAGTTCAACTTTATACTTCAACCGTCAACTACGTTGACACATCAACATTGCAAGATAAATGAACCATTTTCATACTTTTTCCAGTTTAGGATTCAGCTGCTCCACTGATACAGCTGAGCCAGTAATGCTACACAAACAAACACAACATACATGTTGGACACAACAATACAGCTGAGCCAGTAATGCTACACAAACGACCACAACACACATGTTGGACACAACACATCAATCCATAAGTACACTCGGGGGCAGATTGATGTTCCACCACTCCCTACCCATCGGGATCTCATGGCTCCCGCACTGGCTGCTGTCAGTGGCAGGACTGGCAGCACTGGCATTGGCAGGCAGTGCTGAGCAGTGCTGAGGGCAGGCAACACTGGCAGCAGCCACTGCTGATCCATGGGAGCCCGATGGGTAGGGAGTGGTGGAACATCAATCTGCCCCAGAGTGTACCTACATCAGACCCCACTTCCAAAGACAACCCATGAAACACCACAGCTAAGCTAAATGCAACAGCAGAAGATTAATGATTACTACATGAGCTTTAGCATCCTCTCGACATTTATGCCTTAAAGGGACACTCCCACCTTAACATTAGTTTTGAGTTGAGATAGCCAAATTGGTGGCCATGGCCTGCAAATACCGGTTTGGGCACTCACAACATCGAAAAATGCTTTAATTTGAAGATATGGAATTTCAAACTTGCAGTTTTCAGATTCAAAGGGGCTAATGCATTGGAATGCCCCCTTAGAATTTGTGACGTCACCGGAGATCTAACGATTTTTAAATCTTAGACTAAAACCATCGTTAACACGTGGTGGTATACGCTGCTTTGCGCGCAACGTCTGCCGCACTTTAAGGCTGCCAAATTATTGCTTCCAAATAAAGTCGCTAGTAACAGGGGAGATCCCAAAAAGTAAACAAAAGTAAAAGCCTAATATCTTGAAAACCAGTGAATATTTTTCGGTGAAATTTGGTAGATATTCGTTTTCGCTCTTTCTGAACCAAGGGACATCACTTTCATGCCAATTCATTAACTTTTTTGAAGGTAGGAGGGTCCCTTTAAGTGCACCTATCACTCAAGGAGCAGTTAATCATATTGACAATATTCTTGGTCAGTTTAAGGTTGACAATATGGTGTTTATCAATTTTGAGCCCAGAGGGCTGCTCAGGTATGAGCAGCGTTGTGCTGCTTTCATCACTCGGGCAATGAGGTAAAAACGGCTCTTTGCAAGCTAAGAATAGATCTGTACTGTGTGCATCATAATTGACTTCAGCTGCTTGGCTCTGCACACTCCTCCAGCACTGCACTGCTTGGAGCTGTTGCAGCATATTTCATGCACAGCAAGACCATGGCATGGGACTAATGGTTTCATTGGTGATTGTCATTTAAATATGGTTTAAACCAGGGTTGGAATTTCACGCAGTTGTTACTTGTAAGAGATTAATGGCAGTGTGTCACTGACAAGGAAAACGCACCCATAAAAACACCATCATGCCTTATTAAATTGGAAATAAGGGACCATGCTTCCAATTTCTGAGCCGCATGTCAAAGAAACCACAGTAGAAAACATCGCAATGAGATGGCACACAAGTGTGGCCAGGACTAGCAGGCAGAGCTGTGCATACATGATGCAGCACATTTAATTTTCAATGAGCAGCCGAACAGCCCTCTGCAATAGATCTACACAAGCCACTAACCATCAAATGGGACCACAACAGAGCCACCACAATTACATCACCAAATATCATTTGGAACAAGAAATGGACAATTAACATTTGACGTATGAAGTACTTTCTAATGTATAGATTGCACATTCAGTATGCTCAGGCCCGCAGACACCATGTGGCGCCACATATGTCACAAAGCACAGTCAGTTAAAAATTTAGACCAAAACGAGAAATCTTAATACAGAGATCGCTTAATATAATACATAATTATAATTCATACCAATATCCAGGATTATTAAGAGCCAGACAAGCCAGGATCACTTGAAAGAGCCTGCGGAGCCGGCACAGCACCTCCGGACAAGCCCGCAAAACTAGTCACAAATCTCAATAACCGAAACGAACAACAACCTTTTAGAAGCTAGGAAATGACATATTTAAATGGAGACTCGCATCTATTCACAAAAGAACGATCAAACAACAGCCACTTCGCAGATATTTACCAATGAATTTCACAGCACACAACACACGTCCTACCTGACAGCGAGCCGGCTTAGAAAGAGGACGGAAGTAGGTGGTGCTGTTTTAGGATGTCGCGATGATGATACTAGGGCTGCTCATTTATGATTCAATTATGTTGCTTTGTTTTAAACATGTTTTGAACTATGAAATATTTTATTTTTTGATTTGCCATAAACATTTTTATCTTATTCATCCTATTTATAAGAAAAACTGTCAAAAACCTAGCATTGTAGCGGAAATGACGTCATGCTAAGCAAGTGCTAGACAAACCAAGTTCTTGCGCCATAAAGTAGATATTTAGCATGTAACAAATTGTGAAATATTGAACATTTCAAAAGAAATATTGTTGACAAGAAAAAAAGTCCTTTTTATGTCATTTTTTTTTAAATGAAGATGAAAAATATTATTTCGTCTCTAAACTTTTAGAGTGGCTGTTTTTCCCACAGAACCACCGATGTTCAGCATAAGCCCCGTTCACATAGGATTGTTGCAAGCTTATAGCTCGGCCTGTTATGTTGCCAATGATGCCAATGTTGCTTTACAAGCTACAAAATTATCCCCTATAAATATGTAAAGATAGCTGCAACGAAATTATCGCAAACTAAATGAGCTAGAGCCTCGTCAAAAATGTTATGCAAACGCGACTGTTACAAGTTATGGTGCAGCCCTCTGCTCACTGCGTGGTATATACGGCGTGGTATATACCTATATACGGGCTTGGTGGTAAGTAGATAATACTTTTTTTCAGAAAAACCAAACAATATCTCAAAAGCTCTGCTAGCGCGCGGAAGTCCTAACGGAAGGACTCGCGTCTTACAATACCACACGACTTTGGAGCTCCTTGTTGACTAGACCAACATTTCCGTGTGATCTCTCCTTCGCAATTAACAAAAGTTTGTATTTTCCGTCCTGACTCCTGAGACTAACTTCTTTTTGTTCCCCTCCCAGAGCCGTCCTTGCCATGCCTTCAATGCGCTCAGCTGGCAGCCGCTTTCTACGGAACGGTAGTGCGAGTAGGGTGCGTAGCGTACCTAAACAGGCATGAATGGGTGACCAGCGCAGAGGCTAAACCAGACGGTGGGTCAGTCGGCCGACTGGTGGGGCAGGGAGGTGGGAGCGGACCGGGGTCGCTCGGGTCAACAGCCCGAAGCTATGTCTCGGCCAGAAGCCGACTCAGTCTGGCCCGACCCAACCCGGCCGTCCTAAGGCACCGAGACGGATTAGGCATTTTCATGATTGTTACAGGAGTGTTTCGACTTTTTGCTATGCTATCTCAGAACCTACCGAGCCGATTTTCAAAATTCTGAAAAGGCCATCGATAGCGGGTATGGATTTACCAAGTAACCCAGTTGCATTGACCTCGGTCCCAACGATGGAGTTACAGATCACCGCAAAGAAATTTTTCAATAGCCGTTTTCACGACGGCCATCTGGTACCTACACATTTGGTGCACATCTGGACACAGATTAGGTGCAGATTTGGTCAAATTAGGTTCACTGTGTCTCTTAGTAGCTATCAGCTAGGGTTGCACTAATTGCATATATGCCTGCTTTGTCATATTATCAGAGAGTATCATCGATTAAAACACTAAAATAAATTCATAAAATAAAAATAGGTATTTGCTGTAAAAGAGATTAGGTGCAGATTTGGTCAAATGAGGTGCACTCGCCGGATAGCCCGTCGTGAAAACGGCTAATAGGTACTTTTCAGAGCTAGGGGAAAGTGGGGGTAAGAGAGGCACCTTAATCTTGGAGCCATTTTCGGCCGGTTAGAAACATTAGAAACGGGAAACTGAGTGAAAACCTTTTTTAGACATTTTACTTCCATTTGCCGGAAGTTGAGACTTAGACCTGATTCAACAAATAAATTGCAGCTATTTTGCAAAATCTTGCAAAAACCCATGGGGTAAGACGGTCACATGGGTAGGGCGAGACGGCCAGCTTCGTTCACCGACCAGCACAGCTCGCAGCAAATGCCCGAGATTAGCCGCATTGATACAGTCGCTCGTTGGTCTCAAGTGCTTCGGAAATGGCAGCATACGAGTGATTCGTGCAGAAGGTGTATGCTCTATAGGCCCTAGTTCAGAAGCCATGTAGAGCCGTTTTTCACATTCATTATTCGAGAATAAACTGTGCCGAAGGAATATTGCTAACATGTCTGTGAGTATCGGAATCGAACATATTCTTATTAGAAATGCTTCTTTTTTTTCCTACAGCAACAAAAATATTTTCACCATTACAGACCCATTGGATTCATAGTTGCCCGTCTTAACCTCAAACTCAATGTCAGAAGTTCAGCACGATTTTTCTCTGTGGACAATTTGATGCAGACAAAGCAAATCCGCGGTAAATGAACACTGATGGCATATGAGTGTACCACAAGTGATTGCGAGTTTTTAACTCTAGTGCTGCACACAAAATCTTGCACAATACATTATGGATGTTTTCAATTAAATGAGTGCTTTAAAGAAATCAAAACAAAAGATTATGACTGAACACAAATTCACCAGACTTCAATGGTGGTGTGTAGTGGGAAAGGCAATTCTGGTCCTAATTTTTCTCGCTCGTAGCGCTATTGGTTTGGTCTGCAGAAGGGGTGCCCGTCTTACCTACCCTGACCGTCTTACCCCACTTTCCCCTACGTACAGGGTGCGCAAAAAGTTCTGGCACTCTAAGCGCTCCTACGCGTGTTGCGGCTGCTTTTCGGGAAGCCAATAACCGCACGCAATGTCTTCAATGATCCTGCTACACAGCCAGATGTCGAACAAAGCGAAAAATCAGGCTTCCAGCTCTAAAAATGTTAAATGCAGAGCAGAAAAACTACCTGGGGGGGGGGGGATGGCAACCACCCACCCCCATGTGCGGGCGAGGGGATGTAAAACTTTTCAGAATGGCAATGCGGGGTAATTTGGCCGGTGCTAGTGGAGCAGCCTATCGACAAATTGTTTGCAGACATTGGAAGATTACGAGATGTGAGTATTTGAGACCGTGAGTTGATTTATTTCATTGATTGCTAAGAATTTTTAAGTGAAATTAGTCGATTATTTCCTTACTAAAATAAAAAGTTAACGTTTTTCCCAAACAATGCCCTCTCACTATTCACTAATTATTTGGATTCATTGTGAAAATACTTTTATCACAAATGAAATGCAAAGGTTTGATTGAGTAGTGTATGTAAAGGAAGCGCATTTTCAGTTGTGCAGGAAAATGCTGAAATAACCTGAGGCAAAATATTCGAATATAAGCAGTGCGACACCGAGTCAGCCTAAACATGCGCATAGGACACACGCCATTGCTAATGCTGAAGCTGACTCGCCTGTAACATAAAATATACATGGTGTCCCAGAATTACCCGAACATTGTTAAAAAGCGTATAAAATAAGGCAAATATGATTGCGCTTTTTTTCTTTTTATCGTTCTATTTAGTCAACTAGGGTGGCTGTGAAATAACACATGCAATAGATACGCTTGTTACAAGATCAGCCGACAATGATTGAAAATGCCAGCCATTGCTGGTCTCAGTTGTTTGACGGCTCTCCCGAAATTTCGAAACTGGGTGAAGGCCTGTTTTCTTTGACCTGTTGCCGGAGGATAATACGATCATATAAGATAAACTTAACATCAAAGTGTTCCCGGGTCATAAGGCATTATCCCCCAAAGCAAAAATTGCTGCCTACACCACTTTTGCCGCGTTTTTTACATCTGAAGTGGAGAAGCTCCATGTCTGAACATGGCGGGACCTTTGGCTTCCAACAGATTTGGTTTCCAAAACAAACCCGTTCATGGCCATTTGGTTTACGGCATCCAGTTTTTTTACTGGTAGAATATTACTGCAGTAATACTCTGTGGTAACGGTTGTCTTTGGGCCATCATATCAAGCCCAATGAGTGCACGGTGGCTCAAAATGTCTCACAATTTGATTTTCGACGGGTGCCTGGCCGTCTCTGCTGTTGGGGCGTTGTAGCCATCTGACGTTCACACACGCCTTTTTCGGGCGGTTCAAATGACAGATTACCTTCGTTAGACCACAAAGTGTGCTTCAATATAATTTTTGTTGTATATGTTATATTTTTGGGATGAATTGTAGTGATTTTCGCTGTTTTTCCCGTAGTTTTCGCATATTTTTCAGGCGAGGGACCCCAAATTTCAAAATTTTGCGAAGATAGTGGTGGAAAGTAGACTGATGTTCTTTAGATAATCCTGATCTATC
This sequence comes from Amphibalanus amphitrite, assembly GCF_019059575.1. Taxonomy (NCBI): domain Eukaryota; kingdom Metazoa; phylum Arthropoda; class Thecostraca; order Balanomorpha; family Balanidae; genus Amphibalanus; species Amphibalanus amphitrite. The sequence continues at coordinate 313,264 of NW_024881665.1, forward strand.
GTTTAGCTAGTTTTTAGCTAGATCAGTGACGTTTGTTGTCCATGACAAGCAACCACCCGTTTGACAACTGGTGCATGGCCCTTTTTGGCCGAGCCCAAGCTTGTCAATCAGGTTTATTTATCTCTTGCTCTCTCTGGCTTCGTTAGCTGATATAATGGCGCTTTGCTCTATCCTAACTGCTTGCAGATGAGCTGCTGAAGCTCTCCAGCAAAAACCATGCCGAAAGTCCGTTTACAAAGTTGAAAACGGGAGTTGATTCACCATGGTTGCCTATTAGTGGCTTAAGCTGAAAACGGAAAAGGACTACTCTTACTTGACTCTGGATAATACTTGACTCGAGTCGTTACCAGTCACCAAAAGCACACAGTCCCCAAGCTCGATAGCTAAGGGATATCTTATAAAAGTATGATGCTTGTATACCTATCATCAGTGGCGGCGGATTCGATTTTGGCGTGGGGGGGGGGGGGCAAGATCCCAGTCGAGATGATGTCATAGACGGATCCAGAAAGGCGTTTTCGACGCTGTAGGGGATACCCCCCCAAAAAAGTGTCTAAATTAAAAAAAACTGCTCGGATTCCGATTTCTTTATACTGCTGAACAGTATAAAGCAAAAAATTCCTGATAAAAGATTTATTATTAGGAAACATAAGGTACGTTTTGTCTATTTCGGGCGATGCAGGGGGAGGGGGAGTAATGCTTTAAATGCCCGCTCCCTGGATCCGCCAGTGGACGACGTAACGATTTTCGTATTGCTGTATTAGAAAAAAAGCTCCAATGGGAAAAATTGTGCCATAACCCGATCGCATATCAGATGTTGAAGAACGGTGCCAAACCTTTTGAAGTAGGCGAGCGCCATTCTTCAACGAGGTAACTCGTTATCATTTAGGGGAAGCCGGGGGAAGCCCGGGCGCGGGGGAAGCCCGGCCACCCCGTTTCCGGCTAAATTATTCACGATAAAATGCTCAACTGTTTGTCCTTTCAGCGTGGCAGCTAAGGTAACGCCAGCAAAAAAGTTAAGACTCACAAAAATTGCATATTGTTAAAGTTATAGCGCAAAAATGATATTTTAAGGGGTTTTAGCTAAAAAGTGAGATATCTTGCACTGTTAATGTTATACCATACAGTACTAATATTTATACGAATGTTATGTAAGGACCGTTTAAGTGTTTGTAGTGAGGGGTGACGAGGCAGGCTGGCTAAGTATGACATTTTTTTTTTCCAATATCGCTGTTCTGAAATAAAAATTAGCACATTGGGGTAACCCCGGGCGAGTGGCCAAGCTTACCCCCAACCGAGAGCAATGCCACTAAACCAATGTTTTCCATGAGATAATAGGTACTGAGCAGGTTTGGTTTACACCTAGATCAAAGATAAATTTCGAAAATAAACATGTTATCATAGACAAAGCCAGTCACGTCACTTAAGGTCAACTAGGGTCAAACTACGTTTTTGCAGATAACGCGACAGACAATGAAGCTAGAGCTTCAAAAATGGTGTCGTTGTGTTCTTCGTCATCAGCCGAGTCGAATGATATGCAATATGTTGCATTAAGGTAAAAAGAAAAATAAATTTTAAGGAATTATGAAATACACATTTTTTGTCAATTTTGCATCACGATTTTCATCGACCTGTACTGGATATGTAGTAGATGCTAGCTAAAATACCAGTAGTGACATAAACTCTAAAATGTCCAGAGCTAATCAGTACCTTAATATTTCACTTTCCGTTAATATTTGGAAAACACATAATGGTTTCATCAACTCGTTGTAAAGCGCTGGGGAGGTGGCCGGCGTTACCCCTATGCCGGGCTTACCCCAGAAAAATAAACATTTTTTTGAAACTCGATTTTCTCAACCTTATACTTATTCCACGAAACCGAATTTTTGGGAAAACACGGCCAATGAACTTAGCTAGCTAGCAGGATACCAACATTTTATACAGCACGTATGGTATGTAATAAAAATGAAAAAGAGCTTACTATGCCGGGCTTCCCCCGGCTTCCCCTACTCTGTTCAGCTTACGTTCGATTTCCGTTTAACCTTCCTTTAAAGTATTTCTGAGACAGATATCAACTGAAACTAGCTCACAGCGTGAGGAGACCGCTCACACATCTAGAGACAGTCGGTCGCATCTAAACCTATTGGGACAGCGATCCGCCAGAAACCCACCCCAAGGCAGTAGCTCGCCAACTAAGCTCACGGAGACGGGCTGTCTCGATGGGTTTACACAGTAAGCCTAAACGCTAAGGCCCAAACGCTCGTTAAGCTGGGAACGGAGGGCTGAGGTGAGGGAGCGCGGCGGCGGGCTAGGGTGAAGGAACGGTGGACTGGAACGAGAATCCAGAAGCTCTGGGTGGGGTGTTTCTGTAACGCATCTGCGTTACATTGAACCTTCAGTTATAGGTAGCTTAATTTAACAATCCGATTTCGGTCAATTAATTAACTATGGGCGTGGTGCGAGACGCGTGCCGACGTGTAATGGACCCTCGTCCGGCGCCCCGTGGTGATTAAGGCGGATGGAGGGGATTATGCTCCGTGGGGAGTCGGGAAAGGGACGGGCGGCTGTGCACCGCACCGTGCGGCGTGTGAGACTCAGTTGCTGGACGGCCGGGTCCCAGAACGTTTCTTTTAAGTTTGACATGTACAGGATTTTAAAGCATTGTGTCAGAAAATGTCAATAAATGGGACTTGTACATATTGTAATACGAGTGTAAGGAGTGGTGAAAGGAAAGGACCGGAGAGTAAAATGTCACAGACCATATGCCATCTACACAGCCGGAGAGGAAGTCGTTGCGGGAGAGGAAGTGGTTTCGAGGTATCCATTTCGCTATAGTATTTGGTAACAGAACAGTTCTTCTTCTCGTCTGCCTGGTTCTCAAGGGACATCCAAATCCGATAGGGCCCAGGTAGTTTATCGAGCCCGTGGGGCCCGATCCCGCTCAAGGTGGGTGGAGCCGGCCGGCGCGGCCGTCAGTGATTGGCTCAGTGGTTTGGTAGTACAGCGTACGGGACGACCAGAACTATACACGTTTCGGAGACCACGGGAGTGGCCAGGCTGGCCTCAAACATCTGAACCGATTCCACCCCTTGTTGTCGTCTGGTCAGTGCTGGCCGGTTACCCTCCTGCCTAACAAACGTGGCGCCCGCACAGGCGCTGCTTATCCTCCTGTCCCAAGACCAACGCAGCGCCCGCACAGGAGCTGTTTATCCTCCTGCCTAACAAACGTGGCGCCCGCACAGGCGCTGCTTATCCTCCTGTCCCAAGACCAACGCAGCGCCCGCACAGGAGCTGTTTATCCTCCTGCCTAACAAACGTGGCGCCCGCACAGGCGCTGCTTATCCTCCTGTCCTAAGACCAACGCAGCGCCCGCACAGGAGCTGTTTATCCTCCTGCCTAACAAACGTGGCGCCCGCACAGACGCTGCTTATCCTCCTGTCCTAAGACCAACGCAGCGCCCGCACAGGAGCTGTTCATTCTCCTGCCTAACAGCGCCCGCACAGGAGCTGTTCATTCTCCTGCCTAACAGCGCCCGCACAGGAGCTGTTCATTCTCCTGCCTAACAGCGCCCGCACAGGAGCTGTTCATTCCCCTGCCTAACAGCGCCCGCACAGGAGCTGTTCATTCTCCTGCCTAACAGCGCCCGCACAGGAGCTGTTCATTCTCCTGCCTAACAGCGCCCACACAGGAGCTGTTTATTCTCCTGCCTAACAGCGCCCGCACAGGAGCTGCTCATTCTCCTGCCTAACAGCGCCCGCACAGGAGCTGTTCATTCTCCTGCCTAACAGCGCCCGCACAGGAGCTGTTCATCCTCCTGCCTAACAGCGCCCGCACAGGAGCTGTTCATCCTCCTGCCTAACAGCGCCCGCACAGGAGCTGCTTATTCTCGTCTGGTCAGCACTGGCCGGGTCATACGTTCCCATTTTCCAACCCAGCACGGCCTCAACTAAGGGATTTCCGCTCAGCCTGGTCCGCACTGTCGGTGGCTCAACTTTGAAAAAAGGGGTGACGGTGGAGGACGAGAACGAGAAAAGATGAGTTGTTAGTTCCAGCTAGAGTCTCAGTAAATCATTCCCACTAAAGTCAGCCCACACCTAAGATGAATAAGGAACTCAGGGGGGGGGGGATAGATGATGCACGTCACGCCCCTGTGCGTGGAAAGTCCACCGACGCGGCTACGGGTTAGGAGGGAGATGAGAAGCGAGTGAAAGGGAGGGGGACTGTACAAATAGATAAATCGGGTTTCCCGAATGACGCTAAACTCGGACAGACCCCACTAGATATTAGGCCTCGATTGAGTAAGCCCTGGATGCGTGCAATAAGTCGCGAAATTAAACGTGAGGATGAAGGCGAGTCGGGCACAGACCGCCGAGGAGGGTTTCAAGAAATGTTACCCGGTCAGCCTCGTGTCCTGGCTCGGAGGGGACGACGGGCTGTAGTCTGTCTAACCTCTGGCTAGCGGGACACGGGACCAGTGGCCCGATTGTTCCGGCCCAGGGTAGGCCTGGGTGATAATTAAGGTCACGTGGGCCGTCGCCTGGGATGTGTATCGGCGGGTGGGCCGCCGCGAGATGACGGTGTTCCGTCTCGGATTAACAGCCTCGGAGGCTGGGCAGATTTTAGGCTGCCGGGCTGGCCCGGAAGCCCTGAACTATGACTGGAGCGAGATGCGGTCATCAGTATCACGGATGGACCTTAGTTACCCAGCCCGGTTTCAAAAAGATAGGTAGGCCCGCTATCGGTCCCTCAAGTGGTCGGCGCGGGACGTCATTTGAAGAGCGATAGTTTCGGAGGTGATTAGGACCCCGGGCGTCTTAGCGAGGGAATCGTATGCCGCCGGAAGAGTAATGCCCCGCGAAGGAACGTATAATGCCGCAAGACGGGGGTGAACATTAGATACCGAGCATTCGAGTCGGGTGATCGCAGTCAGACGGTGCTGGCCACCCGCAGTCAGTCGAGTAGCTCCGGCCATGCTCTGGTCCTTTCGAATAGGTCTGTGACGACAGCTTAACTACCAGCCACGGATAGATAGGGCTTTGGACGCCTATGCGCTGGTAGTCGACGATGTGTGTTGAGTGCAGGATGTCCCCGAGTAGACCTGCGTGCGTGGAAGACGCGTGTCGTCTTTGTAGTTAGCCGACGAGAGCTAACCCTTTTTAGGTCGCCGGGTTGGCCCGGAAACCCTGAACTATGGCTGGTGCGAGATGCGGTCATTAGTATCACGGACGGACTTTAGTTACCCAACCCGGCTTTCAAATTTTAGATACGTCCGCCGCGGAAAGCCCGGGCTACTGAGTGCCCTGCGAGCTCTAGCTCCGGAACCGTGGGCTGGAGTGTGTTAGAGATGCTGACTGACCACTGGCAGTAGAAGGTAGGTCCACACGTGAGTGGCAGTAAGACAAGGGCTGCGTACGTTGTTGCAAAGGTTTACCGGCCCATGCTGTAAGTCCATTGTTCGCTCAATAACCTGCGTGCGTGTGTGTTTATTATTTGTGTGTAGGTAGTTCGGCATGGTCTTGGACCCGCTATAAGTCGCGTAATTCAAGGGCGGAGTGCCGAAATCTGTGGTGGTTCGTATATTCTATTCGTGTAGCGTGAGCATTATGAAGCGTTTGTCTGATGTACGGAGCATTGTGGTTATGAAGGGATAACGGTTAATGAAATTTAAGGCCAATGACTCAATAACGACTTGCGCACGCCTTAGCACCACCGGGGGAAGTTAGGCAAAGAGGGAGGGATCGGAGACGGCTAACTCTGATAATTATGAGGTATAACTGGACGTATGACAGAAGTGAGAAGGGATGCACGAGTGGAAGTATGATTGTTGTGTATATCCGGTGGGAGATAGCCCTCAGCTAGGAAGGGCGCTGTTGTTTGAGAGTGGGACTTTTTGTTAAATAGAGTTGATTTTCTATACCAATATGATCGAGGGTAATTGATTATCATTTATCATTATCTCCCATTCCCTAACCCTGGCCTATGTGTTTCCGATGATTGATCGCCCCGGAGAATGTAAAGACAGAGTCGGGACGAGTTCGCGAGGGGCTGAACCGAGAAGGGCTTTTACGAGTAGAAGCGCACTGACTAGGCCGATTTTAACACCCCCGCTCGAGCCAGCCCACCTGCTGGAGAAGCGAATGCCCGGTTAGCCCCGCAACGCCGCGAAACCCCGCTACAGATTTGGCGCACCCAACGTGGGGTAGGATCAATCAAAGGAAACATGAAGTCGGTGGACGGACGTGCATTGCCGAACCCAATGCTAAAATTTCAGAGGAAATGCGAGCGTGAGTGAGAAAACTTATTATGTCTGAGCTAGATGCAGTGGGAGCTGGTCACCCAGTGCAGCGTTACTCGGGTTAAATTGATTTGATTGAAATCAGAAAGCGTGGATTGCTGGAGGGAGTATATATCATGAAGTGATAAGGGTAACTCGAGAATCAATTTTAAGTGATGGGCGAGCGGGCTTAGTATAGTTTTTTTTTTCGGCTACAGGTATCGCTAACTAAATTTATGTGGCTCACATCTAGCGAACCCTAACCTTGAGTGAAATCCCGTGATCCAAAGTTAGAGTAATCACACCGAGGATGCCATTTTAACCCAATTTTTAAGAGATTGAACCCATCCTATACCAAAAAGGTGCAGTGACCTATGTGTGACCCGTGGACTGACCCGCCTCTGGAGAGAACTGACAGGAGACCGGCAACCGTCCACGAGCCGTTTTCCCCGACGGGAAACCCCGTTACAGAACAGGCTGTCACGTGTTACCGAACCCGATGTACATACTGAAGATAAGACTGAGCGCGACGCTATGAAGGTATTGAATGTTGTGGAATGAAATCAGGGCTGAAGAAGGCAAGAATGACAAATAGAACGTATGATATTGAAATAAAGGTGACGGCACAGATTGAAGATGATCGAGATTGTTATTGAAGCAATGTGAACAATAAGGTGAAAGAAGGAGGGCACACAACGGAGAATGACGGCGGGAAGAGAAGATATTGAAGGAGGAGACCGATGAAAACGGTGCCACTGATACTGAATTACAGTGCAGACACGAAATCACAGAAATAAATCAACAGCTGGGAAGACAATATGCAAATGATTTGAGAATAATGACATCACGAATCAAGTTGGGAGAGTAAACACGCGATAGAAGAACAAGAAGGACAACACACAACCGAGTGACGGCAAGAAAGAAGACATTGAAGTAGTATACCGATGGAAACGACGTTGATACTACATGGCAATGGAAACATGCAATCACAGAAAGGAAACGACAGCTGAGAAGAGCAAAATGCAAATGATTGAAGAACTATAACATCACGAAGCCAGTTGGAAGAGCAAACGTGCAGCGGAGAGAAGAAGAGATGCCGACAGAAGAACAGAAAAAAGCTAGTCATCAACAGCGACTGGCTGATGCTGATAGCCAGTGCCCGAGGGAACTCAAAATGAAGACAACGCCTGAAACAAATAACAATGCAGAGACCGGAAGCAGGAGGAGGAGAAACTGATAACCAATTTATGTCAACAAAATCAGGCAGCAACTGGGGTGATGGTGACGACTACTACAACTATAGAGCGTCATTAGATAAGACAATTCGGACAGATCTGAATGCTGCCTGTTTCGAGCGAAATAGACAACCGTAATGGACCGGATCAGCCTGCGAGCCCATTTCGGGGCCGCCCGCTGCACTGGGAAGTGGTTACCTGGCATTACATCAAATGCAGGCGGTCCCCACTTCCCACACTTCAAGATCGACCCACGAGACCTGCACGGGGCCAGTACATAGTCACGGCCAAACAACCATGAGCAGACTGCAGGGACAACAGCTGCTTCATCGACTGCATCCGCTCCAGCGTCGACAGTCAAGCTGGGTTACTACTTCCGTGACAACCAGACCAACTGGGAGGCCGGCGAAGGCCAGAGCTGTGGCCCACCTACAACAGCCGCAAAATCGTCGGAAAGGCTACAGTGTAGCCAGTAGCCGAGTCTGCCACTGGATGTGACAGCCGTTCCATCACCGGCAGTCCGCACCAGAACGCAACCTCGGCGGCCGCCAGATCGGTGGTGACAACTAAAAACACGATGGAGCCACGTTCCAGCCACAGGCGACCAGTTCTGGACCCGATCGCAGCAAAGCCGGACAGTTCACCAGGGCGGCCGCAATCGGCAGCAATGACGAACTACGACTGCAACTACGAGACTGGGGAAATCCGGAACTGGGACACGACTACAGCAGCAGCCGGCCGGTTCGAGACCAAATCGCGGACGACCGCCAGTCCGTCATCGCGGCCATCCCGGACCGGAGCTGTCGTGGCTCATGGAGCCACCATCAGGTGCCGGGCTCACTTCTTTGGCATACCAGAATCTGCACCGGTATGTTATCGCTAATTTGATCTGAATTATAGTAACCAAATGTACCAATGTTATTTTGTATTGTCATGTGTTAATTATTTCAATGGTTTCATTCAATTTCCATTGTTTTGCGCGCAAATTATTTGATGTGTAGTTAGTGGTGTTTTACGGGATAATACGTGAATGTTTTAATTCTGGAAATGTAAGGATGGCCTGAAATACTGTGCAATGACACAAAAACCCGCACTCCTTATGTCCCAATCATCCAAGCTCGTATTACACCATCCTCCCCAACCGAACACTCCTGTTGAAATAGCTACCAATCCATTAGAAGACGGCCACCCGCTCTCGTCAAAGAAGTCACCAAAAAACACGACGAAACGGCACCAAATAGCACGGCAGAAGCGGGCTCTCAAACGTTTAGTCGCGGGGCGCGACTATAAAAAGAGGTCTGAAAATGTAACGCAGATGCGTTACATTTTTTTCATCTTTCATGCTGAACTGCAAGCTGTGCCATAAGCTGAAACACGGCCATCTGCGAGCGCCGCACAGACACGGTCAGCCGGCTAAATCGGCTGTGATACCCTCTCTCCGTCCCAGCTGGCGTCCACACAGACGGCGCAGTCGGCTCTGACAAACAGGGGTCCTCTATAGATGACCACCCCACTTCATGAGAACCCGGATCTGAAGCCAACAAATAGCATACCGAAACGCACTATCCTGCCGGTGTCGAGCCATTAATCAGTTTAGCCGTTGGAAAACAAGACTCTGTCCCACGCTCGGCACCCCGCCAGAAGAGAAGAACAAGGAGAGGGGAGTGCAGACCGGCCCTGATTTGAACCAAAACAAGAAAGGGGAGCGGGAACCGACCCGGTTTGTACGAAAACAGGATGAAATGGAACTCGGTCACCGCCATGGAAGAAGGACACCTGGCCGGAGACATTCAAAACAGGGGGGAGCGCAGGACTAAAAACAAGAAAGGAGGGCGCAGAGCCGGCCGCCACCTGGCGCCTCAGGCGGCGCAGAGCGCCGGCGGCGAATTCCACCCGATCGCTGCGTGAAAGGGTGCGACTGCCATGGCCGGAGGGGAACCGAACTTTGTCAGCAAATCACGAACTTTCGAGGGCGGAGCCGAGTGCAGCTTCTGAGAATGGAGGACGAAGATTGGACAAGGAGATGCTGCCCGGCCCTCCGAAGTATGACGTCATCAGAAGTATAAGTTGATGAAACGGAACTGGAACGCTCTCTGGCACTCCCTCGGACGACGCATTCGACGCCGCTCTTCGCTCTCGGCTCACATCTGACATCGTGGACAGCCCACGAGACACCAGCGGCTGGCATCACGGCGCCGGCGGCGGCTCCGGCCGCCTGGTCGGGCGCTGGACGGACACGGCCATCATGTCAGCGACTCCATCTCAAGTAAGGTCACGGTGATCACGGGCACGCACCTTGTCCCTAAATCCTTCAAATAATCACCCCCCCCCCCTTCGTTACTGCTATGTGAGCCACATTATGTTTCTTTTTTTTGTGTCATTGCGCAATAGATTAGGCCATTCAGTTAAGGTAGTTCAATTTATTTTTGAGAACCTTCAGTCTAGGTAGCTTAATTTAACAATCCGATTTCGGTCAATTATTTAACTATGGGCGTGGTGCGAGACGCGTGCCGACGTGGAATGAACCCTCGTCCGGCGCCCCGTGGTGATTAAGGCGCCATTCAGTTTAGGTAGTTCAATTTATTTTGAGAACCTTCAGTTATAGGTAGCTTAATTTAACAATCCGATTTCGGTCAATTAATTAACTATGGGCGTGGTGCGAGACGCGTGCCGACGTGTAATGGACCCTCGTCCGGCGCCCCGTGGTGATTAAGGCGGATGGAGGGGATTATGCTCCGTGGGGAGTCGGGAAAGGGACGGGCGGCTGTGCACCGCACCGTGCGGCGTGTGAGACTCAGTTGCTGGACGGCCGGGTCCCAGAACGTTTCTTTTAAGTTTGACATGTACAGGATTTTAAAGCATTGTGTCAGAAAATGTCAATAAATGGGACTTGTACATATTGTAATACGAGTGTAAGGAGTGGTGAAAGGAAAGGACCGGAGAGTAAAATGTCACAGACCATATGCCATCTACACAGCCGGAGAGGAAGTCGTTGCGGGAGAGGAAGTGGTTTCGAGGTATCCATTTCGCTATAGTATTTGGTAACAGAACAGTTCTTCTTCTCGTCTGCCTGGTTCTCAAGGGACATCCAAATCCGATAGGGCCCAGGTAGTTTATCGAGCCCGTGGGGCCCGATCCCGCTCAAGGTGGGTGGAGCCGGCCGGCGCGGCCGTCAGTGATTGGCTCAGTGGTTTGGTAGTACAGCGTACGGGACGACCAGAACTATACACGTTTCGGAGACCACGGGAGTGGCCAGGCTGGCCTCAAACATCTGAACCGATTCCACCCCTTGTTGTCGTCTGGTCAGTGCTGGCCGGTTACCCTCCTGCCTAACAAACGTGGCGCCCGCACAGGCGCTGCTTATCCTCCTGTCCCAAGACCAACGCAGCGCCCGCACAGGAGCTGTTTATCCTCCTGCCTAACAAACGTGGCGCCCGCACAGGCGCTGCTTATCCTCCTGTCCCAAGACCAACGCAGCGCCCGCACAGGAGCTGTTTATCCTCCTGCCTAACAAACGTGGCGCCCGCACAGGCGCTGCTTATCCTCCTGTCCTAAGACCAACGCAGCGCCCGCACAGGAGCTGTTTATCCTCCTGCCTAACAAACGTGGCGCCCGCACAGACGCTGCTTATCCTCCTGTCCTAAGACCAACGCAGCGCCCGCACAGGAGCTGTTCATTCTCCTGCCTAACAGCGCCCACACAGGAGCTGTTCATTCTCCTGCCTAACAGCGCCCGCACAGGAGCTGTTCATTCTCCTGCCTAACAGCGCCCGCACAGGAGCTGTTCATTCCCCTGCCTAACAGCGCCCGCACAGGAGCTGTTCATTCTCCTGCCTAACAGCGCCCGCACAGGAGCTGTTCATTCTCCTGCCTAACAGCGCCCGCACAGGAGCTGTTTATTCTCCTGCCTAACAGCGCCCGCACAGGAGCTGCTCATTCTCCTGCCTAACAGCGCCCGCACAGGAGCTGTTCATTCTCCTGCCTAACAGCGCCCGCACAGGAGCTGTTCATCCTCCTGCCTAACAGCGCCCGCACAGGAGCTGTTCATCCTCCTGCCTAACAGCGCCCGCACAGGAGCTGCTTATTCTCGTCTGGTCAGCACTGGCCGGGTCATACGTTCCCATTTTCCAACCCAGCACGGCCTCAACTAAGGGATTTCCGCTCAGCCTGGTCCGCACTGTCGGTGGCTCAACTTTGAAAAAAGGGGTGACGGTGGAGGACGAGAACGAGAAAAGATGAGTTGTTAGTTCCAGCTAGAGTCTCAGTAAATCATTCCCACTAAAGTCAGCCCACACCTAAGATGAATAAGGAACTCAGGGGGGGGGATAGATGATGCACGTCACGCCCCTGTGCGTGGAAAGTCCACCGACGCGGCTACGGGTTAGGAGGGAGATGAGAAGCGAGTGAAAGGGAGGGGGACTGTACAAATAGATAAATCGGGTTTCCCGAATGACGCTAAACTCGGACAGACCCCACTAGATATTAGGCCTCGATTGAGTAAGCCCTGGATGCGTGCAATAAGTCGCGAAATTAAACGTGAGGATGAAGGCGAGTCGGGCACAGACCGCCGAGGAGGGTTTCAAGAAATGTTACCCGGTCAGCCTCGTGTCCTGGCTCGGAGGGGACGACGGGCTGTAGTCTGTCTAACCTCTGGCTAGCGGGACACGGGACCAGTGGCCCGATTGTTCCGGCCCAGGGTAGGCCTGGGTGATAATTAAGGTCACGTGGGCCGTCGCCTGGGATGTGTATCGGCGGGTGGGCCGCCGCGAGATGACGGTGTTCCGTCTCGGATTAACAGCCTCGGAGGCTGGGCAGATTTTAGGCTGCCGGGCTGGCCCGGAAGCCCTGAACTATGACTGGAGCGAGATGCGGTCATCAGTATCACGGATGGACCTTAGTTACCCAGCCCGGTTTCAAAAAGATAGGTAGGCCCGCTATCGGTCCCTCAAGTGGTCGGCGCGGGACGTCATTTGAAGAGCGATAGTTTCGGAGGTGGTTAGGACCCCGGGCGTCTTAGCGAGGGAATCGTATGCCGCCGGAAGAGTAATGCCCCGCGAAGGAACGTATAATGCCGCAAGACGGGGGTGAACATTAGATACCGAGCATTCGAGTCGGGTGATCGCAGTCAGACGGTGCTGGCCACCCGCAGTCAGTCGAGTAGCTCCGGCCATGCTCTGGTCCTTTCGAATAGGTCTGTGACGACAGCTTAACTACCAGCCACGGATAGATAGGGCTTTGGACGCCTATGCGCTGGTAGTCGACGATGTGTGTTGAGTGCAGGATGTCCCCGAGTGGACCTGCGTGCGTGGAAGACGCGTGTCGTCTTTGTAGTTAGCCGACGAGAGCTAACCCTTTTTAGGTCGCCGGGTTGGCCCGGAAACCCTGAACTATGGCTGGTGCGAGATGCGGTCATTAGTATCACGGACGGACTTTAGTTACCCAACCCGGCTTTCAAATTTTAGATACGTCCGCCGCGGAAAGCCCGGGCTACTGAGTGCCCTGCGAGCTCTAGCTCCGGAACCGTGGGCTGGAGTGTGTTAGAGATGCTGACTGACCACTGGCAGTAGAAGGTAGGTCCACACGTGAGTGGCAGTAAGACAAGGGCTGCGTACGTTGTTGCAAAGGTTTACCGGCCCATGCTGTAAGTCCATTGTTCGCTCAATAACCTGCGTGCGTGTGTGTTTATTATTTGTGTGTAGGTAGTTCGGCATGGTCTTGGACCCGCTATAAGTCGCGTAATTCAAGGGCGGAGTGCCGAAATCTGTGGTGGTTCGTATATTCTATTCGTGTAGCGTGAGCATTATGAAGCGTTTGTCTGATGTACGGAGCATTGTGGTTATGAAGGGATAACGGTTAATGAAATTTAAGGCCAATGACTCAATAACGACTTGCGCACGCCTTAGCACCACCGGGGGAAGTTAGGCAAAGAGGGAGGGATCGGAGACGGCTAACTCTGATAATTATGAGGTATAACTGGACGTATGACAGAAGTGAGAAGGGATGCACGAGTGGAAGTATGATTGTTGTGTATATCCGGTGGGAGATAGCCCTCAGCTAGGAAGGGCGCTGTTGTTTGAGAGTGGGACTTTTTGTTAAATAGAGTTGATTTTCTATACCAATATGATCGAGGGTAATTGATTATCATTTATCATTATCTCCCATTCCCTAACCCTGGCCTATGTGTTTCCGATGATTGATCGCCCCGGAGAATGTAAAGACAGAGTCGGGACGAGTTCGCGAGGGGCTGAACCGAGAAGGGCTTTTACGAGTAGAAGCGCACTGACTAGGCCGATTTTAACACCCCCGCTCGAGCCAGCCCACCTGCTGGAGAAGCGAATGCCCGGTTAGCCCCGCAACGCCGCGAAACCCCGCTACATTTCCTTATTAGGGCTCTAGGGTGCGCTGACTGCGGTAAGGTCCAAATTATCACACCAAATTTTGCCACGACATCTACCGGTCCAGGCACTCGAGAATCAGCGGCTAGTGATATCCATGCAAAGACGAAGCATTTCCAACCCAGCTTCAGCCATGGTGTCATGGGGCGCCTCAGGTGGCTTTAATTACAGCATGCACATACCAAACGACCTCAGTGCAGCCAGTCTGTAGCCGAAACCATTCGGAACAGACTTCAACGAAAAGTGAGACAAGGTTAGTGCTATCGTGCTCTTATAGACTTGGACCCCGTTGGCATGATCCACTAGAAGACCTGGTAGTTATCGGACGCTGCGGGGCATGCTCATTTTTCCAAAATGCCTTAGATTTTGCTTTCGTGTTCGATGCTCTGTATTCTATAGCCAGCCTTTAGCCAGAGGGGGCCCACTTATGATCAGTGCCCTAGCCCTCAAAAGTTTCCAACATTAATTTTTACTTAACACGCGCAGTGGAAGGGTTGCGAGTACTACGCCCAGTGGAAGGGGGGGGGGCGGATGTCGCCCCCCCCCCTAAGATCTCAGCTCCCACTGGAGCTAGAAAGACGAAATTTGGAGGGTAGGTGGGGGCCATGGGGAACTCTGTTGTGTGTGAATTTCATGACCCTAGGTCAATATCTTCAAGGTCAAATGAGGTCAAATGTGGTCAAATTTGCCATATTAGCGACTTTTTTGCGTTTACACGCCGATAACTCAAAAAGTTACCGGCCGATTTTTTAAAATCTTTCACTATACGAAAGAGAAAACATTTGTAAGTATGTATGGTGAATTTCTAGATAATCCAACAATAAATATGGCAGTTAGAAGCCTGCGAAGGGTAAGATGTCGCCGGCTGAAGCGGCATCGGCCGACGCGGGAAACGCGGCAATCACAATTTTGTGTTTACACACTCATAACTCAAGTTGTTACCGGCCGATTTTCAAAATTCTTTGACCATATGATTGCCTGTACATTTCTCAGTCTTCTCACCGAATTTGACGCGAATCTAATATAATCAGCGGTAAGGAGCGCGATGTAAAGACGGAACCGTCCCGCCCGGCACAGTCTACAATTCAGGCGGCGCGTAACGGCTAGCGCCGGCCGCCGCGCCGCCGCGCCGCCGCGGCGGCAGGATGTTTGACTTTACACCGCTATTACTAGAAAAGTTGTGAACCGATTTTCTTACTTCTTGCACGAGAAGATCCGCAGTTCAATTCTGGACAGGTAGCCGAAATTTCACATTGATATTATGCTTGCGGCGCGAGTTATTGGCGAAAAACAGGAGGGGTGGGCGAAATCCGCCCCCCCCTCCCTTCCACTGCGCGTGTTAATTAATAGTGAAAACTGAAATAAAGCGGATACTGAACTGTGAACATCCAGTTTTTTCACTGGCCCCACACAAAACTCCGAATGCCCAAAGCCAGGGCTGCGGAGTCGGAGTCGGAGTCGGAGTCGGAGTCGGTCGGAGTCGACAGTTGTGACCGGAGTCGGATTCGGAGTCGGAGTCGATTTTAGAAACCCGAGCCGGAGTCGGAGTCGGAGTCACCGAAAATCTGTCGACTCCGCAGCCCTGCTAGGTCTGCGGAGTCGGAGTCGGGAGTTGGAGTCGGTCGGAGTCGACAATTCTGCCCGGAGTCGGAGTCGGAGTCGGAGCTGGTTTTTGAAAGCCGGAGTCGGAGTCGGAGTCGGAGTCGCCGAAAATCCATCGACTCCGCAGCCCTGCCCAAAGCAGATCTCTGATGACTGGCCTCTGGGTGTCATACCGTGCATTGGTCAATGTGGTCAATGAGTACGACCTCGGCGTTTACCATGTTACTTGCATTGGAAACTGTTGCGCTCGAAAAAAATCAGGGGTGTGACTTATTACGAGCGCTCAACAGTCAACTACCCGCAGGCGAATGGCTAGCCCTTCCGTCTCCGCTCGCTTGCGATTTGGCATTTATGTACATAGGTACAGTACAAAATAGCGGCAAACGACCACTGAAGGTATGAGTTGCGTCTCTTGCACACTTAAAATATCTCTAAATCGAATCTGAAAAGAAAAAAGAGCTATAAAGCGGAAATGGTTAGCACTTACACATATTCAAAAGGCACCGTTGGACAAACTGTAGGAGCGCATAGCTGCACTATCAGGTTATGGAAATTTTCCTCATGTTGAGGGCACAAATTATGGAAGGGCAAGAATACTACGTTTGCCCCTCCTCCCAAAGTTTCCTAGGGAACGATGTCTCCTCTGCCGCCCCGTATCTGTCGCCCCTGTAAGCGGTCACTGAAGGCCTGGGTTGCCCCGCTGCGTCACGTTGACGCTTATAATACCTCCAAAACTAGGTTGAAGAGAGGAAAACTTCAATTGAATGCGAACGCTTGTCATTTAACCCGCGCACCGACGGGGGTCTGCGCCAACTTCGCACCGACGGGGGGGGGGGCGGATGACCGCCCCCCCCTGAGATCTCGAGAACGAAGCAAGATGGCGACAAGCGGTAAACGGCATCGGATACGCACGGCCAAGATCTACAATTTTTACTAAGGTCATTTTCAGGTCAGGTCAAAGATGACGTCACAGGGGTCGAAAAAGTCAAAATGGCGGCGCTAGATATGGAGAGAGTTTTTCTCGAATAACTTTCGAATTAGTCAAGATAGGAACAAACTAACGGCATCATCGTGATCCTCTCGTCAATCCGCATCGAATGATATATATGTTGACCTCGAAAGGTCAAGGTCAAAGGTTGACCTCAGGTCACGTGACCTCGAGGTCATCATGTATATCATTCGATGCGTCTTGACGAGCTGAACACAATGAGACCATCCACGCGTCTGTATCTTGTTCCTGTACGGAGTTATTGGCCAAAAACCTTTGGTGACCTTTGATGACGTCACATGACCTCACAGCTGCCCAACAGCAAAACAGACCTCAAGGTAGTGAAGGTTGATCGTATATGAAGTCATGTATGGTATATGGGGCCATTCCGACCCGTTTTAGTGGTAAAAACAGGGAGTTGATTTTTCCACCATTGACTTATAATGGGGAGGTCGCGAAATTGACCTGACCTTAGGTCACCGATATCAAAATTCCGAGATATACAAATTGTAGCTACTAATGACCTAATAATATCCTGCGACTTTCAAAGGCTTCCGATATCTATGTACTGCAGCTCTGGCACGGTGACAAAGTTGCAAAAAAGTGACTTGAGGTTGGGTCATTCAAAGTGACCTGGTGACCTGACCTTAAAAGGTAGGAGGTTCAAACTTGCACACCATGTGTAAAATTGATGAGGTTATAGTCATACCAAATTTCGCGGCGCTACGCGCCGCGGTTTTCCCGCTATTCGCGAAAAACCTCAGGGGGGGCGGATATCCGCCCCCCCCCCCGTCGGTGCGCGGGTTAACCCGCGCCCCGCTGGGGGGGGGGCAGAATCTGCCCCCCCCCTCCCGTTTTTCGCCAATAACTTCTAAACGCGTTACGCCAGTGACGTCAAACTTTCAGTACCTTATCATACATCAATTTGACACGTTCCCTGAAAATTTGAGCGAAATCCGTCGAAAAATTTTTGAGAAATTGACGTTTTAGTGACGTCATGTTCGCCATTTTCGCCTCAAAAACGGCAAAATTTCAAACGCCGCTAACATCTTCATTTTTAAAGGAATCAAGACGTAACAAAAAAGGTTATACGTGATTCTACTTTGTCTATCAAATGGCTATCTCGGTTTTTTGAAAATTTTGGATTTTGGCCAAAATTTTTCCAAAAAACTGACTTTTTTGGGAAAATATTTATAAAATCCAAAATTTTGAGTTTATCGAAAAAACCGGAATATATGTCAAAGACGAGGTCTATGTGCACCTACATACCAATTTTTAGAAGAATCGGTTCAAAAATGTGGGAGTTATTCAAAATTTTATGACGTCACGACACACAAAATTTTTGAAAAATGATTTTTTTGGAAGTTCTAGACCTCGTGCGGAAACGAAAATAGCACCATTCGATTCGCCGTGAAAAACTGCATCGGATAGACACCTTTTTAGGCCTTAACAACCAACTTCAAAATTTGACCTCACTTGACCTGACCTTGACCTGACCTCGACCCGAAATTCATCCAGAGGTGGTCCATATCACTTATTGAGTGTGCCTATTGAATTCCATGAGTAAAATGACCCATAAAACATGTGTCGCACATGCCCTTTTCTATATTTTGTTTTTGGTGACCTGACCTGACCTGACCTGACCTTGACCTTGACCTTTGAATGACATTGTGTGCAACGAATATTGTCTTGGTAGTCTAAGAACACGTTTTGGGCAATCAGTCTCAGTCCATTCTTCGGCAACTACGGTGCAAGGCCGATACTGTAGAAACTTGCATTTTGTACCCTTGACCTGACCTTGACCTGACCTCTGACCTACTTAAGCAAAAAAAATTTGGGCTCTTAAGATCCGCCTTGTTGAGAGCTTTCGATTGCCGTTTTCCCCGTCTTTCTACGACCATCGGTTCGGAAGTTAGACAGGGGGGGGGGCAGAATCTGCCCCCCCCCCCCCAGCAGGGCGCGTATGGCTGAATAGCCCAGCGGGGCGCGGGTTAAGAAAGGCATTGGCAACGTTTGATAAGGTATAGCTCATCTGGTTACATCTTCAGATGATCGAACAGAATAATCAGGTATATGGTTTCTTGTCTAAGTTATGTCACAAATTATGGGGGGGGCAAAAAGATACTTTTGCCCCCCCACGAGTTTGCCAGGGGGGGCAGCTGCCCCCCCTGCCCCCCCGAATCCGCCGCCCCTGCCTATCATTAGAATCGAGCGCAGTCGTACTTTTAGCCAGAAAATAAATGTTCGGGTAATTCTAGGACACCCTGTAGGCCTTAAAAACACCGGCCAAATTGCTCCATCCCACCGGCCAAATAACCCTGCTAGCGGGGCAATTTGGCCGCTTTGCAGACGCTTGTAAAAGTTAAAACATCAAAATTCAGGGAGACGTAGTTGCCCTATCATTTTCAGTTTACTCTGCAAGAAAGTAAAATGAATGCTACACTTGCCACCGTTGAGAGAGTGCAGAAACATGTCGCCAATTTCGAGCTACAGCGCTTCCTAAAAAACGGCCAAATTACCCCATCCTCCCCTACGAAAGTGTCGTGTGATGCATGTTTTATTGTCAATTTTACATGACCAATGCAATTATGTGGTTCAGTCAACATTTAGGGCCAGTGAAAGTTATGTTCTGGTGAAGGTCAAATCAAGATCAGGTCAAATTAGGTCAAATTTCAATTTTCAACCTTGATATTTTTGCATAAAATGGGTAACGTTTCGATGCAGTTCGTCACTAAAAGTCTAATATTGGTCTTTGTTTTGCGCTACGTAGTCTAGAATTGCTAAAAATTGAGTTCGAAAATTTGACGTCATCAATTTTGAAGTTTTTTTTTCGCTATAACTTTGTCAAGAGAGGAGTTAGGGGAAGCCGGGGTAACCCCGGGCGCGGGGGAAGCCCGGCCACCCCGTTTCCGGCTAAATTATTCATAATAAAATGCTTATAAAGTGTTTGTCCTTTCAGCGTGGCAGCTGAGGTAACGCCAGCGTAAGAGTTAACGCTAACAAAAATTGTATATTTGTTCGCCCTAGCCCGGCGCAGGTGGCACAACTAGCTAGTAGCTACGGCTTTTTAAACGTTGGGATAGGTTCAGTTTGATGTTTTAATATTCTTTTTAGTAATATTGTGTTCATTCTGTTGGCAATGTACCTACTTACGCAAAGGCATATGCAGTTCCATGTGATTTATTCAAAATCAGGGTTACAAAGAGCTGAAAGAATCTCTCTACTCTCGTCCATACTGAGGACACAAGTCGCTTGGCTCACACCGCCATTACAAAAATTATCAAACTAGCGCGTGATATGACCGAAACATGAGGCTCCATGGACCACGGGATGTCCCTTTCATTCGCCATGTGTTCACTGTGTGCCGCCCAGCACCAGCCGGCGCCCTGTCACAGAGTGAGAGCTACCCATTCTAAAAACTGATCACTGCAGCAAGCGCTTGTGGTTCATGGCGACGTTAAAGCATATTGCTAGTCACCAACTGCAAAATAATCTCACTGTATACGGCAGAGTTTTCAAACCGCCATAGATCATTTCCCCTGCTTGGGGTGTATCGATAATCTCAAGCGTTCCAGAAAGTTGTGACATTGTTCCACAGCACGTCAAGCAAAGACGTCAGCATCTCCTGTCTGACGATTCGCGCCCTCACACGCTAAATATGGCACGCACACGCGCACACCGCCCGTGTACAAATCACGGCCACTGCACGACACGGCTGATGCCGCAGCAGGCTGGTTCTCACGGGTCCGACGAGTCAGCGAACACAGCGAGTGTCGGCCCTCGTCTACAGCGGGCAGCACGGCGCAGCCGGCTCCACCGACCGCGGTCCGCGCAGAGATACCACCACCGGCCCTGGGAGACTCCGACACCGGCCCTGTTAGACTCCGACACCGGCCCTGGGAGACTCCGACACCGGCCCTGGGAGACTCAGACACCGGCCCTGGGAGACTCCGATACCGGGCCCGTGAGACTCCGACACCGGCCCTGGGAGACTCCGACACCGGCCCTGGGAGACTCCGACACCGGCCCGTCAGACTCCAACACCGGCCCTGTCAGACTCCGACACCGGCCCTGGGAGACTCCGACACCGCACTGCCCATCCCACCCACGGCCGCCGGTCCCGACAACACGTCAGCAGCGTCACTCCCTGACATCACACTGACGTCATAGTGATGTCACACTGACGTCCCACTGACGTCCGGCACGTGATGCAGTCGCGCCCGAGTCCGAGACAGCATTCACACGGCGCCGAGATGTCGAACAGAATCGCAAGTCCGTGTTCATTGATAGTTGCCAAAGGTCCTGGCTGACATCAGCCATTGGATGGTGCTAGCGGTCGTTGGGTACAGTTTAGCCATCACCGGATGGTGTTCTTGGTCTTTCACAATCCACTGCTCAGTAATCTGCCACTGTCTATCACTCGGGATGCGGCCGCTAAATGTAGAGCGGGGTCTCCTGTCCGGTTAGTAACCGGAACAGTGACGTGGGCATGGTCTTCATCAGAATCTGAAACAGAGCCAGGCGTCACTGTCACTGTCGTGGTCACGCACACCTATACGCCACTACAGCTGTCGTACACACGAGTGGCGAATGAAGGCGATGAATGAGACATGTGTTCGTGCACAATCAAGCGCTAGTTAAAAAAAAAAAACGAGATATGTCCCAGTCAAAAGTTGACGTGTTAACTGGTTATCTGAAAATGCGAGATAAAATAGGACTTAAATGCACGGCTTGTTTATCATTTACGGGGTCACTCTTAAAAGCGAGCGACAAGCAAGTTCATTCCATATAAAGGGGAAAAATGTCAGCGTGAGCGGCCCGACCCGGCCCGACCTCTGCACCCCCCCCCCCCTCCGCACCCCCCACCCACATACACACTCACACAGGCTCCCACGTGGTCACAGGCTCGCAGGTATCCCGATCCGCACATTCCAGGGATCGGATAACGCCCCCCCCCCCGCCCCCCGCCACATGCGGCAGCGCAGACCCCTGCCAGTTCGTAATCCTAGCGTCCCTTCCACGCCTCCTTCTTAATCCTGCCGGTCCTTTCACATCTGACATCTGACAGGCAGACCTCCCACTCTCGGTTTATTCCTACCCCTTTCACCACCGGCGTACCACCATGCCTCCACATGTCCGTCCGATCGCTGGCATCTCTCTCTCTCTCTCTCTCTCTCTCTCTCTCTCTCTCTCTCTCTCTCTCTCTCTCTCTCTCTCTCTCCTCTCACCTCTCCGACAGAGGTGGCCAGCAGGCTGACGATGCGCTCGTGCGGCACGGCCACCACGCTCTGGCTGTTGATCTCGATGATGCGGTGTCCGACGCGCACGCCGCCGCGCTCGGCGATGCCGCCGCGCAGCAGGCTGCAGATGACGCCGTTCTGCACGCTGAAGCCCAGCTGGTACTTGGTGTCGGGCCGCCGGATGCGCACCTCCACCACCGGCGGGCACGGCACCACCGTCAGCTTCACCACGGTGGCCTGGCGGGCGTTCTTGACGTAGGTCTGGCAGCTGGCCAGCGGCAGGCCCACCAGGCTGATGCCGTTGAGCGCGATGATCTGGTCTCCGATGTTGAGCTGGCCGCAGCGGGCGGCGGCGCCGGCCGGCGCCAGGTTAGCGATCACCACGGTGGGCACCAGCGAGCCCCAGCCGGACTCCACAATCACCACGCCCAGGATCTCGCCCTTCTGCTTGGGCACCACCACCTGGGGGGAGGGGGAGGGCAGGTCACTAACCGAGGGTGGGTGGACAGGGGAGCGTGCTGAGAGGTCACAGCAGACTAAACCGCTAGAATCGCCTTAAAATAGATAAAACAAAGGCACTACATAACTACTACAACAACTACAAAGTGTTGCTTTTAGTATCAACCGTTACCGTTTTAGTGCAAAGTTACATTATTCCGCGCAACCGAAACGCAAATAAATGCAGTGCGAGCTATTCTGAGTCCTGACTACCTCTAACGTGTACACTGCTTATACATGGGCACTGGGGCACATATTTATGCAAACGGGCCGCTACTCTGCTGTTCTAACTAACTGAGGCCTCAGTGTCACGATAAAAAAAAGATTCCGCGCCGTCTGGCACTGCTTATGCTCAGACCTCCAAAAGACCGTTGTAATTGGTCGAGTTAAAGCGCAACTTTTCTATCCCGCCCGTCAATCCGGGCTAGATCAGGTGGCTAGTGCTGCGCCCAGCCCGCTCCGCTGCTTAGTCAATCTTTTCTTCGGAGCTCGTCTGTCCAGTTAGTTGCTATAGGAGCGGACGGAGCACACAACAATCCACGGCCTGAAAGGTGCAATCTGACGGGCACAGCGCGGCGTGCCGACTCTATGTACTGCACAACACAACACACCCCGTCAATAGCCGTTTTCACGACAGCCATCTGGTACTTACACATCTGGTGCACATTTGGTGCAGATTAGGTGCAAATTTGGTCAAATCAGGTGCACTCGCCGGATAGCCCGTCGTGAAAACGGCCATTATTTGGCTATTCTAGACACTCAATGTGTGCATGGTGACAACACTAGGTACTAGGCTCACTCACAGGCGGCAAATGACCGAACTCGTTATAAATAAACTCCAACGTAAAGTTATTCCGAGAGGAAATTATTGGCTTGGCCTGATTCGAGCAAAGCGATTAGGCAACCTTCTGGGTTGGTCGAACAAGAGAATGCTCGATTAACACGGAAATTTCAATTAAATCAATAAGCGACCGTTTTGTTTCGCTATCAGAGAAGCAGAGTATCTGGTCGTTTGCCGCCCGTGCAGAGCCGGGGGAGGTGCGTACTGATTTGTCGAGGCGCACCTCCTTCTGCAGCTCCTTCTTAGCGAACATCTTCAGCTCCTCGCCGAAAATCTCCTGCGAGTTCAGCACCTCCTGGTAGTCCATCTCCTTGACGAAGCCGTGGTCGTCGATGCCGTTGGCCTTGAGGAACTCCATGTAGGCCACCTGGAAGGCCTGGCCGATGGACTGCGCGATAAACTGAGCCTGGAACACGCCGAGCGGCGGGGGACGCCCGGTCAGCACCCGACACGCCGAGTGGCGGGGGACGGACGGTCAGCAATCGACCTTCGCTGGTTGTGCAAACTGCCTGTTTATGGCTGACTGGTATTATTTAGCTTTCACACTCATCATTGTCGACAAAAATATACTTTACCGAGTCAGTGACGTTATCTTAAAGTGATAAGAGTCAGTGACGTTATTTTAAAGTGATATTACGGTCACTGACCCTAGCCCCGTGACGACTCAGATAAGAGAAGAGTCCCCCCCCCCCCGAGCTCTGCCCTGTGGCTCAGTCTGACCTCGTCACTCTCGAACACGTGGCAGATCATCTTGGGCTGCTGCTGGAGGTGCGCCAGCCCGTCGGCGGCCGGTGGCTCTCGGCGACGCGCCATCAGTACTACCAGCTCGCCGATGTCGGCGATGTAGGAAATGGTGCGCAGCGCGTGGTCCATCATTATCTCCTATGGGAGGTAGAGACGGGGATATTTGTTGCTTAGGCTACATCCGATCGTATTGAATTGTGGGTACTGCATTGTGCTGTTCGGTGAGATAATTGTTATCTGCACAGTGCACGGTTATTAAATTAATTGTCACAATTATTAAAACACAAGACGGGTATTAACAGCACAGTGAATAAATACATCCCTAGACAAAAAATAATTGACCGTGAATATTTTAACGTAAACACGTCGGTGGATACCAAAATATACAGAGGGAGCAACATAAGGGCGCGGTTGGAAACAAGAA